>NC_139794.1:229121-444963 GCF_965231275.1 Zosterops lateralis
AGAAAATTTGGGGGAAAATTGGGGGAATTTGGGGGAATTTGGGGGAAATTGGAAGAAAATTGGGGGAAAAAGGGGAAAAATACGAGGAGAAAGAGGAAAATGAGGGGAAAGTGGGGCAAGAAAATTTGGGATATTTGGGGGGAAAATTGGGGAAATTTGGGGGAAATTTGGGGTGAAATTTGAGGTGAATTTAGGGATGAATTTGAGGGAATTTTGGGTAAATTTTGGGTGAATTTGGGGTGAATTTTGGGGTGAATTTTGGGGTGAATTTGGGGTGAATTTGGGGTGAATTTGGGGTGAATTTTGGGGTGAATTTTGTGGGAAATTTGGGGGAATTTTGGGGGAATTTTGAGGGAATTTTGGGGGAATTTTGGGGTGAATTTGGGAGTGAATATTTGGAGTATTTTGGGGTGAATTTTGGATGATTTTTGGGGTAAAATTGGGATGAAAAAAGCGAAATTTGGGGTGTTTTTTTGGGGGTCCCAGGTCAGGAATTGGGGGGATGGGGGGGGGAGGGGCGGCCCAAAGGGATGACGGGAAATGGGGGAGGGGCCGGGGGGGTCAATGTTGGGGGGGGGGAAGAGAAGAACAAACGGAACAAACCATCAGATTTGGGGGGGGGAATAAACCATTGAAAAGGGGGGGTCCTGCCCCTCCCCCACCCCTCGGGGACCCCCCAAAAAACCCTCAAAAAGTCCTTAAAAAAATCCCCAAAAAAACCCAAAAAAATCCCAAAAAATCCCCCCAAAAAATCCCAAAAAAAATCCTTAAAAAATCCTCCAAAAAATCCTCAAAAAATTCACTTAAAAAATCCTCAAAAAAATCCCAAAAATTCACCTAAAAATCCCCAAATTTCACCAAAAATTCGCCTAAAAATCACCAAAAAAATTCCAAAAAAAAATTCCCAAAATTCCCGGCCGGGGGGAGGGGCGGGGGGGGACCCTCATCATCCTCCCCCCCCCCTCCCGTTTCCATGGGAACAGAGCCCGGAGCGTCTCCCGTGGCAACCGGAGAGTTCCGGAGCATCCCCGGGGGGGTCCCGGGGGGTCCCGGGGGGTCCCGGGGGGGTCCCGGGGCTGCCCCTCCCCCACCCGGAGCTGCCCCACTTTCAGTTCCCCCCCCCCCAAAAAAAAAAAAAAAATTCGGGCTCCTCCCCCTCCCCCCCCCCCCAAAAAATCCAGGCCCCTCCCCCCCTTTTCCCCAAATTTGGGGGTCGCGGTTTTATCTTTGGGGGGGGGAGGGGGGAGAAAAAGGGGGGGGTCGAGCTGGGGCTGCCCCTCCCCCCCCCCCCCCATTTTCCTGCTCCATTTCCCATCCCCTCCCCCCCCCCCGTGGGGCCTTTGGGGCCCGTCCCCCCCTCGGGCCGCCCCTCCCCCCGCCGGGGGGATGGTGGGGGGGAGGGGCGGGGGGGTCGCGCTCACCGGGGGGCGGGGGGGCCATGGCGGGGCCGAGGAGCCGAACCGGGACCGGGAGCGGCCGCAGCTCCTCCCGCCGGGAGCCGCCTCCGGGGGCGGGGCCGCCGGGGGAGGGGGCGGGGCGGCCTTCATCATCATCAGCATCATCATCATCATCATCATCGTCATCGGCGTCATCATCGGCATCTTCAACTTCATCCTCCTCATCCTCAGCATCATCTTCATCCTTCAGCAGCAGCATCTTTATCCTCATCTTCATCAGCAGCATCATCATCCTCATCGTCATCGGCGTCATCATCGGTATCTTCAACTTCATCCTCCTCATCCTCATCCTCAGCATCTTCATCATTGTCAGCATCTTCATCAGCATCTTCATCCTTCAGCAGCATCTTTATCCTCATCTTCATCATCATCATCATCATCATCATCGTCATCGGCGTCATTGGTGTCATCGGCATCTTTATCAGCATCTTCATCCTCAGCATCTTCTTCTTCATCCTCATCATCATCATCGTCATCATCAGCGTCATCGGCATCTTCATCTTCACCCTCATCCTCAGCATCTTCATCCTCAGCATCATCTTCATCGTCCTCATCCTCATCTTCCTTCAGCAGCATCATCTTCATCATTGTCATCGTCATCATCATCAGCATCCTCAGCATCTTCATCCTCCCTCGGTGTCATCTTCATCTTCATCATCATCTTCATCATCATCCTCATCCTCCCTTGGCATCGTCTTCATCCTCCTTCAGCATCATCATCATCATCATCCTCCTCATCGGCATCATCATCATCGTCATCATCCTCAGCATCTTCATCCTCCCTCGGTGTCATCTTCATCATCGTCCTCATCATCATCAGCATCAGCATCATCAGTGTCATCGGCATCTTCATCATCCTCAGCATCTTCATCCTCATCTTCATCCTCGTCATCGTTGTCAGCATCATCATCATCATCATCATCTTCATCCTCAGCATCTTCATCCTTCATCATCATCATCACCATCGGCATCTTCATTGTCATCTTCATCCTCCTTCGGTGTCATCTTCATCATCGTCATCGTCATCTTTATCCTCACTACTATCTTCATCATCATCGTCATCCTCAGCATCTTCATCTTCCCTTCAGCATCATCTTCATCCTCATCTTCATCATCATCCTTATCATCCTTCACACTCAGCATCCTGATCCTCATCATCATCATCATCATCATCATCAGTGTCAGCATCATCTTCATCCTCCTTCGGTGTCATCTTCATCCTCAGCATCTTCATCTTCATCGTCTTTATTCTCCTTCAGTATCATCATCATCATCATCGTCCTCAGCATCTTCGTCTTCATCTTCATCTTCATCCTCTTTCAGCATCATCTTCATCTTTTCATCGTCATCATTTTCATCGTCATCTTCATCATCTTCATCTTCATCATCAACTCCCCCTCGATCTTCCTCTTCATCATCATCTTCTTCATCTTCACCTTCCTCTTCCTCCTCCAGAGCCATCATGATCAGGCCAGAGCCCCCCTCAGAGCCCCAAAATTCCCAAAAAACTCCAAAAATTCCCCCCCAAAATCCCTAGAAAATACCCAACAATCTAAAAAAAAACCCCAAAACAAAACAAAACAAAAAACTCCAGAATTTCCAAAAAAATCCCTAAAAAAGTCTCCCCCCAAATCCCTAAAAAATCCCCAAAAAAATCCCCCCAAAATCTCCAAAAAACTCAGAAAAATTCCCCCCCCAAAATTCCCCAAAAATCTCAAAAAAATCCCTAAAATTTCCCTAAAAAATCCCCCAAAATTCGCAAAAAATCCCCCAAAAATCCCCCAAAAAATCCCTAAGAAATCCCCAAAAATCAAAAAAAAATCCCTCCAAAAATCGCCAAAATTCTCCCCAAAATTCTCCCCAAAAATCCCCTCAAAATCCCCAAAATCCCTCCAAAAAATCCCAAAAAAATCCCACCCAAATCCCTAAAAAATCGCCCTAAAATCCAAAAAAATTCCCAAAAAAATCCCCCCCAAATCCGCCCTCCCCCTCTCCTCCACCAGGGGGCGCTCCGCATGGGCGGGACCTCCATCCTCGCGCTCCCATTGGCTGATCTCCCCCTTTGACTGACGCGCGCTTCACCCAATAGAAAACCAGAACTAGAAGCGGAAGTGACGTATGGGGAAACAGGAAGCGGAAGTAGAGGAGGAAGGAGAAGCAGCAATGGCGGCGGCCTGGGGGAGGCTCGGGGCGCTCAGCGGAGCCGCCGCCATGGCCGCGGCCGCCTACGGGGCTCACGGTGCGAGTTTGAGAGAATTTCGGGGAAATTTGGGGAAATTTCAGGGAATTTGGGGAAAATTTGGGGGGACTTGGGGGTCGTGAGGGGGATTTGGGGGAAATTTGGGGGGAATTTGGGGGGTTTGGGGGGATTTGGAGGGTCCTGGGTGGCGATTTGGGGGAGATTTTTTGATTTTTTTTGAGTGGAATTTTTTGGGAATTTTTTTTTTATTTTTTGGGGATTTTTTTGAGGGTTTTATGGGGGGAGTGTTTTTAATTTTTGGAGGATTTTTTTTTGAGGAATTTTTTTGTGATTTTAGGGAAATTTTGGGGGGATTTATTGGGATTTTTTGAGGATTTTTTTTTGAGGATTTTTTGGGGGATTTTTTTGGGATTTTTTTTTATTTTTGGGGGGGATTTTTGGGGCATTTCTAAGGTTCTTTTTGGGGGGGATTTTTTGAGATTTTTTGGGGAATTTTGGGGTGTCTTTAACCCCCCTGTTCCCCAGGGATGCGCCGCAGTGACCGGGACGAGTATCAGAAAGAGGTGAGTGAGGGGAGGGAAAAATCCCCAAAAAACCCAAAAAAACTTCCCCAAAACCCCCCAGAATTCCCCTCAAAAAACCCCAAAAAATCCCAAAAAAATCCCTTTAAAAATTCTCAAAAATCCCTAAAAAAATTCCCCCAAAAACCGAAAAAAAACCCCCAAAAAGTCCTTAAAAAATTCCCCCCAAAGTCGAAAATAACTCCCAAAATTCCCTCAAAAAACCCCCAAAAAACCTCGAAAAAAAAAAAACCAAGAAACCAAATAATCCTTTAAAAAATCCCCAAAAATCTCTTTAAAAATCCCCCCAAAAGTCTCCCAAAAATCCCTAAAAAATCACTTAAACATCCCCAAAAAATCTCTTTAAAAATCCCAAAAAAATCTCCCCAAAAATCCCCAAAAAATCCCCCAAAAAATCCCCAAAAATCCCCTCAAAAATCCCTAAAATTCCTCACAAAAAAGCCAGAAAAAAGCCCAAAAAACCCTAAAATTCCTCTCAAAAAACTACAAAAAAAACCCAGAAACCCCCCCAAATTTCCCCTCAAAAAAACCCCCAAAAAACCCTGAAAAAAAACCCCAAAACCCCCAAATTTCCCCTTTAAAAAACTCCCCAAAAATCCCCCAAAAAATCCTGAAAAACTTCCAAAAAATCCCCAAAAATTTCGAAAAAACCCCCAAAAAACTCCAAATTTCCCCTTAAAAAACGCCCAAAAAACCGCGAAAAAAACTCAAAATTGCCCAAAATTAACAAAAATTGCCCAAAATTGTTGGAAATTGCCCAAAATTGCTGAATTTCCCCCCAAATTTCCCCAGCTCTACGAGACGGCGAATCGTTTCCACCTCCTGACGAGTTTGGCCCTGCTGGGGGTTCCCCACTGCCGCCGGCCACACCTGGTGAGACCAAAATCCCCAAAATTTACCCCAAAAAATCCCCAAAATTATCCCAAAAAAATCCCCAGAATTTAACCCAAAATTTACCCTGAAAATCCAAAAAAAATCCCACCAAAAAAACCCCAAAATTGGCCCAAAAATCCCCAAAATTACCCAAAAAAATCCCCAAAATTTACCCCCAAAAATCTCTGAAATTTTCCCCGAAAATCCCTGAAATTTACCCTGAAAATCCTTGAAATTTACCCCAAAATTCATCCCAAAATCTCTGAAATTTACCCCAAAATTTATCCCCAAAATCCGCCCAAAAAATCCCTGAAATTTATCCCAAAAATCCCAGAATTTTTCCCAAAATTTACCCTGAAAATCCCGAAATTTACCCCAAAAAATCCCCAGAATTTATCTCAAAATCCACCCAAAAAAACCTCAAAAATTCCCTTAAATTTATCCCAAAAATCCCTGAAATTTTACTCAAAATTTATCCAAAAATTTATCCCCAAAAATCTCTTTAATTTACCCCCAAATTCCCCCAAAATCCCCTAAATCTCCCCCAAACCCCCAAAATCCCCCTAAAATTCCATTTTTTCCCCCAAAATCCCCTTTTTCCCTTCCTGAACCCCCCAAAATCCCCCAAAAAATTCCCCAAAAAATCCCCAAAACTCCCCAAAATCCCTTTTTTTTTTCCCTGAACCTCCCAAAATTCCCCCAAACCCCCCAAAATCTCCCCAAAATCCCCTTTTTCTTCCTCTGAAATCCCCAAATCTTCCCAAATCTCCCCCAAAAATCCCATTTTCCCCCTGAAAAATCCCATTTTCCTGCCGAAAAATCCCATTTTTCCCCCCAAAACCCCCCAAAAATTCCCCAAAAACTCCCCAAAATCCCCTTTTTCCCTCAAACTCCCCAAAATCCCCCAAAATCCCATTTTTTCCTTCTCAACCCCCCAAAATCCCCTTTTTTTTCCTCCGAAATCCCCAAATCCCCCCAAATTTCCCCCAAATCCCCCAAATCTCCCCCAAAATCCCATTTTCCCCCCAAAAATCCCAATTTTTCCCCCCCAAAATCCCATTTTTCCCTCCCTGAACCCCCCAAAATCCCCCCAAAAATTCCCCAAAACTCCCCAAAATCCCCTTTTCCCCCTCAACTCCCTAAATCCCCCAAAATCCCCCCAAAATCCCATTTTTCACCCCTAAAATCCCAATTTTTTCCTCCCAAACCCCCCTAAATTTCCCCAAAAATCCCATTTTTTTCTCTCCAGACCCCCCAAAATCCCCAAAAAAATTCCCCAAAATCCCATTTTTCCCCCAAATTTCCCCAAAAATCCCATTTTCCCCCCCCCAAAAACCCCCCAAAATTCCCCAAAGTCCCGTTTTTCCCCATTTTCCCCAATTTTCCCCCAAAAATTCAATTTTTCCTTCTTTAACTGATTTTTTTCTCTCCCCCCAGGCCGGGTCTCTGCTGCTCTCGGGGCTGGGGCTGTTCTGTGGCCCCTTTTATTTCCATGGACTGACGGGGGACCCCAAACTCAACCGGGGGGCGCCCGTGGGGGGGTCCCTGCTCATCCTGGGCTGGGCTGCAATGGCTTTATAGAGACCCCAGACCCAAATTACCCCAAAAATAGCCAAAAAACTGGAAAAATCAGCCCAAAAATGGCAAAAATCGGGTAAAAATCAGCCCAAAAATGGCAAAAATCGGCAAAAATTGGCCAAAAAATAGCAAAAATCGGCCCAAAAAAAACCCCCCAAAATCAGCCCAAAAGTGGCCCCAAAAAATAGCAAAAATTGGCCCAAAAAATGGCAAAAATCGGCCCAAAATTGGCCAAAAAATAGCAAAAATCGGCCCAAAAAAAACCCCAAAAATCAGCCCAAAAGTGGCCTAAAAAATAGCAAAAATCGGCCCAAAATCGGCCCAAAAATGGCAAAAATTGGGCAAAAAAAGCGCCATAAATTGGCACAAAATTGGCCCAAAAATGGCAAAAATTGGCCCCCAAAAAAGCCAAAAATTGGCCCAAAATTGGCCCCAAAATGGCCAAAATTACCCCAAATTAACCCTAAATTTCCCCAAAAAATCAAATTAAACCTGGGGGGTCCCTGGGGTGGGTTACTGTGGCCCCATAGAGACCCCAGACCCAAATTACCCCAAAAATAGCCCAAAAACTGGAAAAATCAGCCCAAAAATGGCAAAAATCGGCCCAAAAAAAGAGCCAAAAAATAGCCAAAATTATCCTAAAACCAGCAAAAATCGCCCCAAAATCAACCTGGGCCCTTTAAACACTCCAAAAATAAAAACACCTCAAAATTATCTCAAAAACTGGAAAAATCGGCCAAGAAATGGCAAAAATCGAGTAAAAAATGGCAAAAAAATGGCAAAAATCGGTACAAAAACTGGAAAAATCAGCCCAAAAAATGGCAAAATTACCCCAAAATTACCTCAAATCACCCCGAAACACCCAAAAATATTTGGAGAAATGAATTTGGGTTTTTTTAAAATGAGTTTTGGGGTTTTTTGAGGATTTTTTGGGTTTTTTAAAATTAGTTTTAGGGGTTTTTTTAAATGAATTTTGGGATTTTTTTGGTAATTTTTGGGTTTTTTTTAAATGAATTTTGGGTTTTTTTAAAAATGAATTTTAGGATTTTTTGGTAATTTTGGGGTTTTTCTTTAATTAATTTTGGGATTTTTAAGGAATTCTGAGGAATTTTTTGAGAAATTTTGGGATTTTTTTTAAAAAGAATTTTTTGGGTTTTTTTTTAAATAAATTTCGGGGTTTTTTTGGTTATTTTTGGTCCCGGGGGGTTGAGGAGGGAAATGACCGGAAGTGACCGCTGGAAATGACCGGAAGTGGCCGCCGGAAGTGACCGGAAGTTCCCACCGGGACGCGGCTCCTTTAAGAAAAGTGGGCGGAGCCTCCCCCAGTTCGCTCCCCGCTCTGATTGGTCCGCGCTTTGCCCAATGGGAACCGCCGCCGCCGCTGATTGGACGCTCCCGATGACGTCACTGCTGTCGCTGGGCGACAACCAATGAGGCGCCGCCTCGCCCCGCCCCTCGCGCTCTGATTGGTCGGTTGGGGGCGGGGCGGAATTTCCTCGCCGCTGATTGGCCGCGGGGCCGGAATCGCCAACCAATAAACGATGGAATTGCTCCGTGTCGCTTTTTATGACGTCATTGGCGGGGCTTTGCCTGGCCACGCCCCCAGGGTATAAAAATACAAAAAAATTTTCAAAAAATGCCCCAAAATCGCCCGAATTTTCACAAAAAATTGGGGGAATTTGGGGGTTTTTGGGTTTTTTGGGTTTTATTTTTAAAGGTTTTTGGGGCGGGGCCGCATAAAAAGGGGCGTGTCCAGGGCGGGGTCAGAATCGGGTCAGGACAGACCCAAAACAGCCCGAAAATGGCCCAAAATTTACACCAAAAATGGCCCAAAATTCACCCAAAACAGCCCAAAATTTGGTCCAAAATTTGCCGAAAATTGTCCCAAAATTCACCTCAAAAACATCACAAAATTCAGCCCAAAAACAGCCCCAAAATGGCCCAAAAATCACCCAAAAAATATCCCAAAATTCAGCCCCAAAAAAAGCCCAAAACAGCTGAAAATTGTCCCAAAATTCACCCAAAAAATCCCAAAATTCATCTAAAATTGGCCCAAAATTGTCCCAAATTTCCCCCCAAAATTCACCCAAAATTTTCCCAAAATTGTGTCAATTTTGGGTCAATTTTTGAGGTTTTTTGGGTGTTCAATTTTGTGACTTTTGGGTCAAATTTTTAATTTTTCTGAGTAAAATTTTGTGATTTTTCTTTTCTCAATTTCGGGTTTTTTTTTGGAGGGTCAATTTTGGGTCAATTTTAGATTTTTTTGGGGGGTTAATTTTAAAAATTTTGGGTCAATTTTTAAATTTTTTTTGTGTCAAATTTTGAATTTTCTAAAAAAATTTCGGGGATTTTTTTGGGGTCAATTTTGGGTCAATTTTAGATTTTTTTTGGGTTAATTTTTAAAATTTCGTGTCAATTTTTTAATTTTTTTGTGTCAAATTTTGAATTTTCTAAATAAATTTCGTGGGGTTTTTTTTGGGGAATTTTTTTTGGTGTCAATTTTTTTTTTTTGGGAATTTCCGGGTTCTATTTTTGGGAATGGGAATGGGGGAGGGGCGGAATTTTCCATCCCCCCCCCCCCCCAAAAAAAATTCCTCCCCTCCCCCACATCCGGAACAGCTGCTGCCCCTCCCCCACCCCTGTGCCCCTCCCCCACCCCCCATTGCCCCTCCCCCACCCCCTGTGCCCTCCCCCACCCCTGGGGCCCCTCCCCCACCCGGCGATGGCGCCCCCGCGCTCGGAGCCCCCCTGAGCCTCCTCCTGCTGCTCCTGCTGGACTCGGGTACCCCCCGGACCCCCCTCGGGACCCCCAAAATTATCCCCAAATTTATCCCAAAATCCCCCTTAAAATCCCCCAAAATCCCCCCCAAAATCCCCCAAAATCCCCCCAAAATCCCCCCAAAATCCCCCCAAAATCCCCCTAAAATCCCCCCAAAATCCCCCCCAAAATCCCCCTTAAAATCCCCCCAAAATCCCCCTTAAAATCCCCCCAAAATCCCCCCAAAATCCCCCCAAAAATCCCCCCAAAACCCCCCCAAAATCTCCCCAAATCCCCCCAAAATCCCCCCCAAAATCCCCCCCAAAATCCCCCAAAATCCCCCCAAAATCCCCCCAAAATCCCCCCAAAACCCCCCCAAAATCCCCCCAAAATCCCCCCAAAATCCCCCCCAAAATCCCCCCAAAATCCCCCCCAAAATCCCCCTTAAAATCCCCCAAAATCCCCCAAAATCCCCCCAAAATCCCCCCCAAAATCCCCCCCAAAATCCCCCCAAAATCCCCCCCAAAATCCCCCCAAAACCCCCCCAAAATCCCCCCAAAATCCCCCCCAAAATCCCCCCAAAACCCCCCCAAAATCCCCCCCAAAATCCCCCCAAAATCCCCCCAAAACCCCCCAAAATCCCCCCAAAATCCCCCCAAAATCCCCCCAAAATCCCCCTTAAAATCCCCCCAAAATCCCCCCAAAATCCCCCCAAAATCCCCCCCAAAATCCCCCCAAAATCCCCCCCAAAATCCCCCCAAAATCCCCCCCAAAATCCCCCTGAAATTGCCCCAAAATCCCCCCAAAATCCCCCTGAAATTGCCCCAAATCCCCCCAAAATCCCCCTGAAATTGCCCCAAAAAACCCTTTGAGACCCTCCCCCAGGACCCCCCAAACCCCTCCAGGACCCCCCAAATCCCCCAGACCCTCCCAGGACTCCCCAAATCTCCCCCAGACCCCCTAAATTCACCCCAAATCCCCCCAAATCCCCCCAACCTCCCCAAATCCCCCAAAATCCCCCCCAGATCCCCCCCAAATTTACCAGAAAACCCCCCAGGACCCCCCAAAATCCCCCTGAAATTGCCCCAAATTCCTCTGAATCCCCCCAAAATCCCATTTGAGACCCCCAAGACCCCCTGAATCCCCCCAAACCCCCCTGAAATTTACCCGAAATCCCCTTAAACCCCCTCCAGGACCCCCCAAATCTCCCCAAATCCTCCCAAATTTCCCCCAGACCCTCCTAAAATCCACTCAGGACCCCCCAAATCCCCCCAAAATTCCCCCAAATCTCCCCCAAACCCTTGCAGGACCCCCAAAATCCCCCCAAATCCCTTTCAGACCCCCCAAATCCCCCCAATTTTCCCCCAACCCCCTCTGAATCCCCCTGAACTCCCCCCAAAATCCCCTCAAATTCCCCCAAATCCCCCCAAATTTCCCCCAAATTCCCTTTTAACTCCCCCAAATCCCCCCAACTCCCCACAAAATCCCTTTGAGATCCCCCCAGGACCCCCAAATTCACCCCAAATTCCTTTGAGACCCTCCCAAATTCCCCCAAATTCACCCCAAATCCCCTTAAAACCCCCCAGATCCCTCCAAGACCCCCCAAATCCCCCCAAATCCCCCTAAAATCTCCCCAAATCCCCCCGAATCCCCCTCAAATTTACCCGAAATCCCCTTAAACCCCCTCCAGGACCCCCCAAAATCCCCTCAAATCCCCGAAGTTGTTTTCAGCCCCTCCAGATCCCCCCCAAACCCCTCCAGGACCCCCCAAAATCTCCCCCAAATCCCCCCAAAATCCCTTTGAGATCCTCCCAGGACCCCCCAAATCCCTTTGAACTCCCCGAAATCCCCCCGAAAACCCCCCAAATTCCCCCCAAATCCCCCTAAACCCCTCCAGGACCCCCAGATCCCTCCAAGATCCCCCAAATCCCCCCAAATCCTCCCCAAATGTCCCTGAATCTACCAAAATCCCCCCCAAATCTCCCCAAAATCCCCCTAAAATTCTGTTTTTCCCCCCAGGCTGGGGGTCCCACGGCTCTCCCCCCTCCCCGGGGCTGCTCCAGGCCCTGCTGGGGCCAAACCAAAACCCCCCAAACCCCCCAAAATCCCCCTAAAATTCCCCCAGACCCTTCCAGGACCCCCCAAATCCCCCCAAAATCCCTCTCAGGACCCTCCAAACCCTTCCAGAATCCCCCAAATCTCCCCAAAATCCCCCAAATTACCCCAAATTCACCCCCAAACCCCCCAAAATCCCCCTTAAATCCACCCAAAATCCCCTTGAAACCCCTCCAGGACCCCCCAAAATCTCTCAAAATCTCTTTTTTCCCCCCAGGTTGGGGGTCCCCTGGCTCTCCCCCCTCCCCGGGGCTGCTCCAGGCCCTGCTGGGGCCGTACCGGGCCGGGGTCCGGCCGGGGGGTCCCGGGGGGGTCCCGGTGCTGGTCACGGTGGGGCTGGAGCTGGCCCAGCTCGTGGGGCTGGTACGGGGGGATTGGGGGAATTTTGGGGAATTTTGGGGAATTTAGGGGGATTTTGGGGGGAATTTGGGGGTCTGGGGGCATTTGGGGGGAATTTGGGAGAATTTGGGGGGATTTGGGGGGGTCCTGGGGGGGTTTGGGGGATCCTGGGGGGGTTTGGGGGAGTTTGGAGGGTCCTGGGGGGTCCTGGGGGGTCCTGGAGGAGTTTAAAGGGGATTTGGGGGGACATTTGGGGGGTTTGAGGGGATTTTGGGGGGATTTAAGGGGATTTTGGGGGGATTTGGGGAGATTTGGGGGTCCTGGGAGGATTTGGGGGGAATTTGGGGGGGATTTGGGGAATTTTGGGGGTCTGGGGAGGTCTCAAAGGGATTTTGGAGGGATTTGGGAAAGATTTGGGGAGTCCAGAAAAGGTCGGGGGGGGGGATTTGGGGGGATTTGAGGGAAATTTGGGGGGTCTTAGAGGGGTTTGGGGGGTCCTGGGGGAGTTTAAAGGGGATTTGGGGTGAATTTGGGGGAATTTTGGGGGGTTTAAGGGGATTTTGGGGGGATTTGGGGGAATTTTGGGGGGTTTAAGGGGATTTTGGGGGGATTTGGGGGAATTTTGGGGGGTTTAAGGGGATTTTGGGGGGTCTCAAAGGGATTTGGGATTTTTGGGGTTTTGGGGGAGTTTTTTTTTTGGGGTGGAGGTTCTGACCCCCCAAAAAAACTTCCCCAAAAACCCCAAAAATACCAAAAAATCCCAAAAAAATCCCCCAAAAAATCCCAAAAAATACCCAAAATTTTTTTTCAGGATGAGAAGAACGAGGAAATGACGACCAAAGTTTACCTGAACCTGGTGAGGAGATTTGGGGGGAAATTTGGGGGATTTTTGGTGGAATTTGGGGGATTTTGGGGAAGATTTTTGGGGAATTTTTGGGGGTTTTGGGGTGGATTTTTTGTGATTTTTTTGGGGGTTATTTGGGTGGATTTTTGGGGGTTTTTTTGGGTGGATTTTCACAAATTTTGGGGCGTTTTGGGTGGATTTTTTGGGGGATTTTTGGGTGGATTTTTCGATAAATTTTCACGAATTTTGGAGGTTTTTGGGGTGGATTTTTTGGGGATTTTTGGGTTGGATTTTGGGGGTTTTTTGGGTGGATTTTCATGAATTTTGGGGTTTTTTTCGGGTGAATTTTTGGGTAAATTTTCACAAATTTTTGGAGGTTTTTTGGGTGGATTTTTTGGGGATTTTTGGGTTGGATTTTGGGGAATTTTGGGTGGATTTTTTTGGGTTTTGGGGGTGGATTTTTGGGTGGATTTTCATGAATTTTGGAGGTTTTTTGGGTGAATTTTTTGGGTGGATTTTTTTGGGGATTTTTGGGGTGAATTTTTGGGAAATTTTGGGGTTTTTGGGGTGGATTTTTAAGTGAAATTTTAGGGGGATTTTTCGGTGATTTTGGGATTTTTTTTGGGTGGATTTTCATGAATTTCGGGTGGATTTTTGGGGGTTTTGGGGGGTAAATTTTCAGGATTTTTGGGGATTTTTTGGGTGGATTTTTTGGGTGGATTTTTGGGGTGGATTTTTCAATAAATTTTCGCGAATTTTGGAGGTTTTTTGGGTGGATTTTTTTGGGGATTTTTGGGTGGATTTTGGGGAATTTTGGGTGGATTTTTTTGGGTTTTGGGGCGAAATTTTGTGTGGATTTTTGGGTGGATTTCCAGAAACTTTGGGTGGATTTTTGGGAGAATTTTGGGTGAATTTTTTGGGTCTTTTTGGATGGATCTTCACGAATTTTGGGGGTTTTTTTTGGGGTGGAATTTTGGAGTAAATTTCCACGATTTTTTGGGTGATTTTCAGGGGTTTTCAGGTGGATTTTTGGGTAAATTTTCACGAATTTTCGGGTTATTTTGGTGGATTTTTTTTGGGATTTTCGGGGAATTTTGTGTAAATTTCCAGAAATTTGATTTTTTTCAGGTGAATTTCATTATTTTTTAGGACCTTTTCCCCCAATAATTCCATTTTTTCCCCCCCAGGGCTGGCGGGACCCTCGTCTGTCGTGGGAGCCCCGAGAGCACGGGGGGGTCACGGCCCTGCGCGTCCCGGCCGAGAACATCTGGCTGCCAGATGTGGGGCTGGACAACAAGTACGGGGGGAAATTTGGGGGGATTTTAGGGGAATTTGGGAAAAATTGGGGGTTTTGGGAGGTTTGGGGGGGTTTTGGGAAAAATTGGGAATTTTTTTGGATTTTTTTGGGGGTTTTTTTGGGATTTTATTTTGATTTTTTTGGGATTTTTTGGTGATTTTTTTTGGGTTTTTTTGGGGATTTTATTTGAATTTTTTCTGATTTTTTGGTGGTTTTTTTGTAATTTTTTGGGATTTTATTTTGATTTTTTGGGGATTTTTTGGTGATTTTTTAGGGATTTTTTGGGGGGGATTTTTTTGGGGATTTTTTTGACATTTTTGGGGATTTTTTGGGGGGAATTTTGGGGGATTTTTTAGTGATTTTTTTTTTGGATTTTTTTTATTTTTTAGGGATTTTTTAATATTATTTTTGGGGATTTTTTGTGATTTTTGAGGATTTTTTTCAGATTTTTTTTGGTGATTTTTTCTGGTGATTTTTTGGGGATTTTTTTGGGATTTTTTTGGGGATTTTTTTTGGGATTTTTTTGACATTTTTTGGGATTTTTTGGGGGGAATTTTGGGGGATTTTTTAGTGATTTTTTTTTTTGATTTTTTTTTATTTTTTAGGGATTTTTTAATATTATTTTTGGGGATTTTTTGTGATTTTTGAGGATTTTTTTTGGTGATTTTTCTGGTGATTTTTTGGGGATTTTTTTGGGATTTTTTTGAGATTTTTGGGGGGATTTTTTTGGCGATTTTTTTGGTATTTATTTTGATTTTTTTTTTTTTTTTTTTTTTTGGTATTTTTAAGGAATTTTTTTTGGTGATTTTTAAGGGGTTTTTTTAATTTTATTTTTGGGGATTTTATTTTGATTTTTTTGGGGGGATTTTTCTGAGATTTTTTTTGTGATTTTTTTGGGATTTTATTTTGATTTTTTGGGGGGATTTTTTTTTGGGATTTTTTGGGATTTTTTTGGGATTTTTTTCATATTTTTGGGAGATGTTTTTGGGATTTTTTTTTTTTGAGTTTTTTTGCGATTTTGAGGGATTTTTTTGAGATTTTTTGGGGATTTTTTTTTTGGATTTTTTTCCGTGATTTTTTTACATTTTTTGTGATTTTTTTTTTGGATTTTTGGGGAAATTTTTTTTGAGATTTTTTGGGGATTTTTTTTTTTATTATTTTTTGGGATTTTTTGGAGGATTTTTGGAGATTTTTGGGAGGATTTTGGGGGGATTTTTGGGGGATTTCTGGAGGATTTCTTGGGATTTTTTTTTTTTTTTTTTTGGATTTTTTTTCGTGATTTTTTGGAATTTTTTCGTGATTTTTTGGTGATTTTTGAGGATTTTTTGGGGATTTTTTTGGGATTTTTGGGTGATTTTTGGGGCACATTTTTTGGGGTCGGTTTTCTTTGGGTTTTGAGGATTTTTTGGTTGATTTTTTTTTTGTTGGGATTTTTTTTTGGGTTTTTTGGGGGAGTTTTGGGGTTGTTGTTTTTTTTTTTTAATTTTTGTTTTTTTATTTTTCAGGGTTTTTTTCAGGGTATTTTTTTTTTTTTGTTATTTTGAGATTTTTAAAATTTATTTATTTAATGAGGTTTGGGGGGGGTTTCTTGGGGTTTTATTTGTTTTTTTTCGAGTTTTTAAATCGGGATTTTTTTGGTTTTAAGGTCGGTTTTTTCAGATTTTTTTTTTCCTTTTTTTTTTTATTTTATTTTATTCTATTTTTGGGATGTATTTTTGAATTTTTTGGGGGTTTCTCATGTGTTTTTTTCCCTTTTTTCCAGCAACGACGGGGAGTTCGGGGTCTCCCTGGGGGTTCGGGCCGTCGTCACCTGGGACGGCGCCGTCACCTGGAGACCCCCGGCCCTGCTCCGCAGCCGCTGCCCCATCAGGGTCAGGACGGGGGGAAATTGGGGAATTTTGGGGGGTTTGGGGGGGTTTGGGGGTTTCGAGGTTTGGGGAAATTTAGGGAATTTTTTGGGAATTTTTTGGGAATTTTTGGGGGATTTTTAAGGGATTTTTTTGGAATTTTAACGGGATTTTTTTTTTGATTTTTAGGGGATTTTTTTGGATTTTTAAAGGGAATTTTGAGGATTTTTTTTTTTGGGTTTTTTAAAGGGATTTTTTGGGGATTTTGGGGATAATTTTGAGGGATTTTTAAAGGGATTTTTGTGGTTTTTTTAAAAGGGATTTTTAGGGGATTTTTAGGGATATTTTCAAAGGGATTTTTTGGGGGAAATTTGGGGGGATTTTGGAGGATTTTTAAGGGATTTTTAGGGAATTTTTTGGGATTTTTTTGGGGATTTTTAGAGATTTTTTTTTAATTTTAAAGGGAATTTTTGATGATTTTTAAGGGATTTATGGGGGGAATTTTGGGGATTTTTTAAGGGGATTTTTGGGGGATTTTTTGGAGGATTTTTTGGGGATTTTTTGGGGGATTTTTGGGGAGATTTTTTTAGGGATTTTTGGGGTTTTTTTAAAGAGGATTTTTTGGGTAAATTTTTGGTATTTTTGGGGGGATTTTAAAGCGATTTTTGGGCGGTTTTGGGGGGATTTTTAAATGATTTTTTCTGGGATTTTTTTTTAATTTTTTGCGGGATTTTTTTTTTTTAAATTTTGGGGGGTTGGGATTTTTTCGGAGATTTTTGGGGATTTTTTGGGGGATATTTTTTTGATTTTGGGGGAATTTTTTTTTGGTTTTTTGGAGTGTTTTTTTTATTTTTTGGGGGTGTTTTTTTTGGGGAAATTCTTGGGATTTTTGGGGAAAATTTTGGCATTTTTCGGGGATTTTTTCGGGGATTTTTTGGGGGATTTTTTCGGGGATTTTTTGGGGGATTTTTTTGGTGAATATTTTGATTTTTTGTTTGATTTTGGGGGGATTTTTTCGGGATTTTTTTTTTAATTTTTGGGGGTATTTTTTTTTTTGTAAAATCCACTAATTTTGTGTCATTTTTTCCCCCCTAGGTTTCCCATTTCCCCTTCGATTGGCAAAACTGTTCCCTGAATTTCCGTTCCGGCTCCTACGGCCCCTCCGAGCTCCGGCTGCAGCTGGGGGGGCCCCGGGTCCTGCTGCCCCCCGACTTCCAGGGTCAATTTGGGGAAAAAAATGAGATTTTTGGGCAATTTTGGGGTCTGAGAGGGCTGGGGAATTTTGGGGAATTTTTGGGGATTTTTTGGGATTTTTTTGGGATTTTTTTTGGGATTTTTTGGGGATTTTTTTTCGATTCTTTTGGGATTTTTAAAAAAAATTTTTTTGAATTTTTTTGGATTTTTTTTCTGATTTTATTTGGATTTTTTAATTTATTTATTGTGATTTTTTTTTAATTTTTAAATTTTATTTTATTAGAATTTTTGAGGATTTTTTGGGGATTTTTTGGGGATTTTTTGGGAATTTTTTAGGGAATTTTTTGAATTTTTTTGGAAATTTTTTTCGATTTATTTTCTATTTTTTTTTCATTTTTTTTGATTTTTATTCGATTTTTTTCTATTTTTTTCGATTTTTTTTTTTTTTTGGTCGATTTTTGGGGAGGTTTTTTTTGGGGAATTTATTTTTTAATTTTATTGGGATATTTTGGGGCTTTTTTGGGGATTTTTTTTGAGATTTTGGGGGACTTTTAGGAGGTGGTTTTGGGGGGGCCCGGGTGCTGCTGCCCCCCGATTTCCAGGGTCAATTTGGGGAAAAAAAATTAAAATTTTGGGGCAATTTTGGGGTCTGAGAGGGTTGGGGAATTTTGGGGAATTTTTTGGGATTTTTTTAAGATTTTTTTGGGATTTATTTTGAATTTTTTTTGAAATTTTTTTGATTTTTTTTTATTTTATTTGGATTTTTTTATTACTATTTATTGTGATTTTTTTAATTTTTAAATTTTTTTTTTTTTTTAATTTTTGGGGATTTTTTGGGGGGGATTTTTTGGGAATTTTTTAGGGTTTTTTTCTGAATTTTTTTCGAATTTTTTTCGATTTTTTTTCGATTTTTTTGTCGATTTTTTTGTCGATTTTATTGATATTTTTGGGGGTTTTGTTGGTTGGTTTTTTTGGGTGTTTTGGGGTGATTTTTTGGGGTTTTTTTGGGGGGGTTTTGGGGTATTTTAGCTGTATTTTATGGGGGATTTTTTGGGGGTTTTTAAATGGTTTTTTTGGGGTTTTTTGGGGGGGAATTTTGGGGTTTTTTATGGGGATTTTTTCGGGATTTTTGAGGGGTTTTTTTGGGGAGAGAATTTTGGGGTTTTTTAATGGGGTTTTTTTGGGTTTTTTGGTGGGTTTTTTTTAATATTTTTTCCTGTTTTTGTGGGGGGTTTTGTGGGATTTTTATTGGGGTTTTTATGGGATTTTTTGAGGGTTTTTTTGGGGAAAATTTTGGGGTTTTTTTATGGGGATTTTTTCGGGTTTTTTTCGGGTTTTTTGGGGGATTTTTTTGGGTTTTTTTATGGGTTTTTTTGGGGGAAAATTTTGGGGTATTTTATGGGTTTTTATGGGTTTTTTGGGGGGATTTTTTGGGGTTTTTTATGGGAGGTTTTGGGGGATTTTTTGGGATTTTTTGAGGTTTTTTTGGGGAAAATTTTTGGGGTTTTTCTTGAGGGGTTTTTTGGGGTTTTTTCGATTTTTTTTTTGGTTTTTTTTTTGGGTTTTTTTTGGGTTTTTTGGGGGGTTTTTTTTGGGTTTTCTTGGGTTTTTTTCAGTTTTTTTTAGGGTTTTTGTTTTTTTTTTTTTTTATTTTAGGGGGATTTTGGGTTTTTGGGGTGGATTTTTGCCTCTCACCTGTTGTTTCACCTGCAGAGAACGGGCAGTGGACCCTCGTGCACCGCTCGGGGTCCCCCTGGGGCCCCGCGGGGTCCCCCCTGGGGGTCTCGTTCCACCTGGTGCTGCGGCGGCAGCCGCTCTTTTACCTGGCCACGGTGCTGGTGCCGTGTGTGCTCATCACCCTCCTGGCCGTGGGCGTCTTCCACCTGCCCCCCGACGCAGGTCAGCGTGGAAAAATATCTGAAAATTAAAAAAAAAATTTTAAAAAAATCCAAAAAAATCGAAAATTCAAAAAAAAATTCGAATTCGTAAAGCCAAAAATCAAAAAAATCCTGAATTTCTAAAGCAAAAAATCCCAAATTTCAAAATTCTAATCCTGAAAAAAATCTCCCAAATTCCCAAAATCCCCAAAATCAAAAAATCCCAACTTCCTAAACCCAAAAATCCCAAAAAATCCCCCCAAAAATTCCCAAAAAAATCCCTAAAAAAACCCCCCAAAAAATCCCTTTAAAAATCCCCCAAAAGATCCCCCAAAAATCACAAAAAATCCTCAAAAATATCCCCAAAAAATCCCCTAAAAATCTCCAAAAAATCTCAAAAAAATCCCTAAAAAATGCCCAAAAAATCCCTTAAAAATCCCCCAAAAATCCCCCAAAAATCACCAAAAAATCCTCAAAAAATCCCAAAAAAATCTCAAA
The DNA here is from genome assembly GCF_965231275.1 of Zosterops lateralis. NCBI lineage: Eukaryota > Metazoa > Chordata > Aves > Passeriformes > Zosteropidae > Zosterops > Zosterops lateralis. Next base: position 248,580 of record NC_139794.1, read on the forward strand.
AAAATCCACCAAAAAATCCCAAAAAAAATCCCCCCCAAAAATCACCCTCCTGGCCGTGGGCATCTTCCACCTGCCCCCCGATGCAGGTGAGGCACTAAAATCCCCGTAAAAATAAAAAAAAAATTTAAAAAAATCCAAAAAAAATCGAAAATTCAAAAAAAAATCCCAATTCGTAAAGCCAAAAAAATCAAAAAAAAATCCCGAATTTCTAAAGCGAAAAATCCCAAATTCCCATCCTAAAAAAAAATTCCCGAACTCAAAAATCCCCAAAATAAAAAAAAATCTCAAATTCCTAAACACAAAAATCGTAAAAATTCTAAAAATCTCAAATTCCAAATCCCCAAACCCAAAAATCCCCCAAAAATTCCCCCAAAAATCCCCCCCAAAAATCCCCCAAAAATCCCCCCAAAAAATCCCCCAAAAATCCCAAAAAATAATAATAAAAAAATCCCCAAAAAATCTCTCAAAAAATCCCCAAAAAAATAAAAAAGGCCCCCAAAATTCCCTAAAAAATCCCCAAAAAAATCCCTCAAAAAAATCCCAAAAAAATCCCCCCCAAAAATTCCCCCAAAAATCCCCAAAAATCCCCAAAAAAATCCCCCAAAAATACCCAAAAAAATCCCCCAAAAAAATCCCTAAACCATGTTCCTGTCCCATTCCCTGTGTGTTACCTGTGTCCAGGCGATGTTACCTGTGTGTGTTACCTGTGTGTTACCTGTGTGTGTTACCTGTGTCCAGGTGAACTCACCTGTGTGTCACCTGTGTCATTACCTGTGTGTGTTACCTGTGTCCAGGTGAGCTCACCTGTGTGTCACCTGTGTCATTACCTGTGTGTGTTACCTGTGTCCAGGTGAGCTCACCTGTGTGTCACCTGTGTCATTACCTGTGTGTGTTACCTGTGTCCAGGTGATGTTACCTGTGTGTGTTACCTGTGTCCAGGTGATGTTACCTGTGTGTGTTACCTGTGTCCAGGTGAGCTCACCTGTCCATATCTCACCTGTCCAGGTGAGAAGATGTCTCTCAGTCTCTTCGCCCTGCTCACCCTGACCGTGTTCCTGTCCATGTCCATGTCCATCCCCTGTCTGTTACCTGTCCATTACCTGTCCAGGTGATCTCACCTGTCCGTATCTCACCTGTCCAGGTGAGAAGATGTCGCTGAGCCTGTTCGCCCTGCTCACCCTGACCGTGTTCCTGTCCCTGTCTTACCTCTCCCTGTGATCTCACCTGTGTGTTACCTGTCCAGGTGATCTCACCTGTCTCACCTGTCCGTGTCTCACCTGTCCAGGTGAGAAGATGTCCCTGAGCCTGTTCGCCCTGCTGACCCTGACCGTGTTCCTGTCCCATTCCCTGTGTGTCACCTGTGCCATTACCTGTCCATTACCTGTCCAGGTGATCTCACCTGTCTCACCTGTCCGTGTCTCACCTGTCCAGGTGAGAAGATGTCGCTGAGTCTCTTCGCCCTGCTGACGCTGACCGTGTTCCTGTCCCTGTGTCACCTGTGTCCCATTCCCTGTGTGTTACCTGTGTCCAGGTGAGCTCACCTGTGCTCCATTACCTGTCTCACCTGTCCGTGTCTCACCTGTCCAGGTGAGAAGATGTCTCTGAGCCTGTTCGCCCTGCTGACCCTGACCGTGTTCCTGTCCCATTCCCTGTGTGTTACCTATCTCCAGGTGAGCTCACCTGTGCTCCATTACCTGTCTCACCTGTCCGTGTCTCACCTGTCCAGGTGAGAAGATGTCTCTGAGCCTGTTCGCCCTGCTGACGCTGACCGTGTTCCTGTCCCATTCCCTGTGTGTTACCTGTGTCCAGGTGAGCTCACCTGTGCTCTGTTACCTGTCTCACCTGTCCGTGTCTCACCTGTCCAGGTGAGAAGATGTCTCTGAGCCTCTTCGCCCTGCTGACGCTGACCGTGTTCCTGCTGCTCTTGGCCGACAAGGTCCCGGCCACGTCTCTGGCGGTGCCGCTGATCGGGCGTTACCTGACGGGCACCCTGGTGCTGCTGGCGCTGCTGGTGGCGCTGAGCGTGGGGGTGCTCAACCTGCACCACCGCTCACCTGGCACCCACGGGATGCCCACCTGGGCCAGGCAGGTGAGACAAACACCTGGGGGGCGAAATTCCCAAAAAAATCCACCCAAAAATGACAAAATTCCACCCAAAAATGGTGAAATTTTGGCGAAAATCGGTCTAAAAATGGCCCAAAAGAGTCCAAAACACACCTGGACACACCTGAGCATGAACCGCTGCTCACCTGGGCCAGACAGGTGAGGGGGGACCTGAAAATGTAAAAAATCCCCAAAAAATTTGGCCAAAAATGGTGAAAATAAAAACAAACAAAAAAAATTGACCCAAAAATGGCGAATTTCTGGGAAAAATTGGCTCAAAAGTGGTCCAAAACAAACCTGGAAACACCTGGACACACCTGGGCCAGGCAGGTGAGGGGGAACCCAAAAATCCCAAAATTCTCTTAAAAATTGACCCCAAAATAAGGAAATTTTGGGGAAATTTTGGGACATTTTGGGTTCCCAGGTGGGAATTTTTGGGATATTTTTGGTTTCCAGGTGGGAATTTTTGGGAATATTTTTGGATTCTCAGGTGGGATTTTTGGGGATATTTCAGGGAAATTTTGAGACATTTTGGGTTTCCAGGTGAAATTTTGGACTTCCAGGTGGAAATTTTGGGAAAATTTGGGGAAATTTCAGGGAAAATTCCAGAAAAAATTTTTGATTTTCAAGTGGGAATTTTTGGGGGGAAATTTTTGGGGAAAATTCAGGAAATTTTGGGGAAAATTACGGTTTAACCTTTAACCTTTAACCTCTGACCTCTGACCTTTCCCCTCCCCCCCCCAGGTGTTCCTGCAGCGCCTCCCGCCCCTCCTGGGCCTCCGCCCCTCCCCCACCCCCCTCCTGGGCCCCTCCCCCACCCCCCCCTCGGCCCCTCCCCCCTCGGTGGGCGGGGACCGGTATTTCCTGCGCCGCCCCCAAAATTCCCCAAATTCCGCCCCAAAATTCCAAAATTTGGCCCCAAAATCCCAAAATTTGACCCCAAATTTCCCGAAATTCCCGAATTTGGCCCCAAAACTCCCCCCCGAGCTCGGCCAGGCCGCGGCCGCCGCTGACGTCATCGCCCGGAGCCTCCGGGAGAGGGAGAGGAGGAGACAGGTGAGACACACCTGGGACAGGTGAGACACACCTGGGGACACCTGGGGACACCTGGGGATACCTGGGGACACCTGGGGACACCTGGGGACACACCTGGGGACACCTGGGGACACCTGAGATACACCTGGGGACACCTGGGATAGGTGGGGACACACCTGGGGGCACCTGGGACACACCTGGACACACCTGGGGATGCCTGAGACACACCTGGGGACACCTGGGATACACCTGGGATAGGTGGGGACACACCTGGGACACCTAAAATATACCTGAGATACACCTGGGCACACCTGGGGACACACCTGGGGACACCTGGGGACACCTGGGGACACACCTGGGACACACCTGGGGACACACCTGGGGACACCTGGGGACACCTGGGACACGCCTGGGGACACACCTGGGACACACCTGGGACACACCTGGGACACACCTGGGGACACACCTGGGACACATCTGGGACACACCTGGGGACACACCTGGGGACACACCTGGGACACACCTGGGGTCACACCTGAGGACATTTGGGGACACACCTGGGACACACTGGGGACACACCTGGGACACACCTGGGGACAAGTGGGGACACACCTGGGGACACACCTGGGGACACACCTGGGACACACCTGGGGACACACCTGGGACACACCTGGGGACTCATCTGGGGACACACCTGGGACACACCTGGGGTCACACCTGGGGACACACCTGGGGTCACACCTGGGCACACCTGGGCACACCTGGGGATAACAAATTCCCATTTCCCCGTGTGTTTCCAGGCTCAGGACGAGTGGCGGCTGGTGGCGATGTCGGTGGACCGGCTGTGCCTGTGGGGGGCGCTGCTGCTCACGGGGGGCTGCGCGCTGGGCACGGGGCTGGACGCGGCGCTGCACCGGCCCCCGGACACGCCTTTTCCTTAAAATACCCAAAATCCCCAAATTTGGGGGGTCCTGAAACCCCAAATCAGGAAAATCCTGAAATTTGGGGGGTCCTGATGCTGAAAATCCCAAAATTTGGGGGGTTATGGTCCCAAAATAACCCAAAAATCCTGAAATTTGGGGGGTCCTGAGTCACGAAATATCGAAATTTTCAAAGTTGGGAGGGTCCCGATCGTGAAAAACCTGAAAATCCCGAAATTTAGGGGGTCCCAGTCCCAAAAATCCCCAAATTTTGGGGTCCCAATCCTGAAAATCTCAAAATTTTGGGGTCCCAAGTCCCAAAAATCCCCAAAATCCCAAAGTTTAAGGTTCTGACCCCAAAAATCCCAAAATTTGGGGTGTCCAAACCCCAAAAACCCCAAATTTTTTATTAAAATCCCAAAATTTCTTCCCATTTCCCCCCCCCCAAAATCCCAAATAAAAAAATCCTGAAAAATCCCCCCAAAATCCCACAATCCTTTGCGCCCCAAGGGGGGGATAAATCCCAAAAACCTTTGCGCGCCTAAAGGGGGAATAAATCCCACAATCCTTTGCGCGCCTTATGGGGTGAATAAATCCCACAGTCCTTTGCGCCCTTAAAGGGGGGGAATATTCCGGCATTTTTGACGTTAAGAAACAAAATAAATCCAAAGATTTAAAAGCAAAAAAATCAAAAAAATTTCCGGTGCTTTAAATTGGGATAAAAATTTAGGAATTTTAGGAAAATTTAGAAAAAAATTTAGAAAAAATTTCCGGGCGGTTAATGGCGGAAAAATCCCAGTATCCCCCGCGGCGCCGCTGTCTCTATGGCGACTGCGCATGCGCAATAAAAAATTAGGAAGCAGTCTAAACGGGACTGCGCATGCGCAATGCGGAAATCAATGGGCGTGGTCACAAAAGGCGGCGTGGTTTAAACGGAGAGCGGTGATTGGTCAGATTCAACTCCGCCTTTAGGCGCGTTTAAGTGACGTCATCGGGGAGGGACCCGAGTGAGGCCGGTCCGGGGTGAGCGCGGAGACCAAAAAATCCCAAAAAAATCCCAAATTTGACACAAAAAATCCCAAATTTGACCCAAAATTTGTCCCAAAATTCCCCCCCCGGGAAGGGTCGTGGTGGGGGAGGGGCGGGGGGAGAGGGGGGAGGGGAAATGGGGAATTTGGGGGGGAAATTTGGGGGTTTTGGGGGGAAAAAGGGGGATTTGGGGGTAAAAAATGGGAATTTTGGGGTAAAAAATGGGAATTTTTTGGGGGGAATGGAGATTTTTTGGGGGGGAAATTGGGGAATTTGGGGGATTTTGGGGGGAATTTTTGGGAATTTGAGGGAATAATGTGAATTTTGGGGGAATTTGCTGAAATTTTGGGGAAATTAATGTGAATTTTGGGTGAAGTTTGGGGATTTTGGAGGGATTTTGGGGGAAATTTGGGGGATTTGGGAGAATTTTGGGGCAGTTTGGGGGAATATTGGGGATTTTGGGGGAATTAATCGGAATTTTGGGGAAAATATTGGGAATTCTGGGGAAGTTTGGGGAATTTTGAGGGAATTTTGGGAATTTTTTGATTAATTTTTCGGATTTTAATGGGAATTTTTTGAGGAGGAATTAACAGAATTTTTTTTGAAATTTTGGGAACATTTTTTGGGATGTTTTGGGGGAATTTTTTGGGAATATTTTTAAAATTTTTTGGGATTTTAATGGGATTTTTTTTTAGAATTTTGGGGAAAGCTTTGGGGAATTTTTGGGGGGAATTTTTTAGGAATTTTTTTTGGAATTTTGGGGAATTTTTGGGTATTTTAACGGGAATTTTTGGGGAATTTTTTGGAGATTTTAACGATGATTTTGGTGATTTTATCGGGAATTTTTTGGGGGAAATTTTGACAATTTTGTGTAATTTCTCCCCCCCTCATTGACCGCCCATTAATTAATTAATTACCACTCCATCAATTAACCAATTAACCCCTTTATTCCATTAACCCCTTCCAGGCCATGAAAGAATCCCCACCGCCCAACCCCGGCGGGGGCGTGGCCTCCTCCCCAGGCCCCGCCCCCTTTTCCAGGAATGGGCGTGGCCTCAGCAAAGTGGGCGTGGCCTGGAAGGGGGCGGGGCGTCGCCGGCGGCTGCGGCGCCTCCTCCGCTTCCTATTGGCCCGCGGGTGGCTCCTCTGGGGAGGCCACGCCCACCGGCGGAAGGGGCGTGGTCACCGCAAAGCCACGCCCCCTCCGCGCTTTGGCCACGCCCCCTTGAGACACCCGAGGAGTTTATTGGTGGAAACAAACCCGGAAGTGCTGCTGAGGAGGGATTTGGCCACGCCCACCGGGTTCCAGCCCCTCCCCCACCTCGCCCAGGCCACGCCCACAGCGGTGGCGGCCACGCCCCTCCCCCACCCCCAGCTGGAGGGGTTTGGGGAGGGGGGGGAGGGGCTGGGGGGAGGGGAGGAGGAAGGTGAGTGAAAAAGGGGCGGGGCTTGAATTTGGGGGCGGGGCTTAAATTTAAGGGGTTAAATTTGGGGGCGTGGCTTGGATTTGGGGATTACATTTGGGGGTGGGGCTTAAATCTGAATAAGGAAATGGGGGCGTGGCTTAAAATTGAGGGCGGAGCTTGAAAGTCTATGGGCGGGGTTTGACTATTTTGGGGCGTGGCTTAAATTTTGGGGGAGGAGCTTGAAAATTATGGGAGGAGCCATAAAATTGTTGTGGGTGGAGCTTTTAAAAGTGGGAGGAGACTAAATTCGTGTGTGGGCGGGGTTAATTAATTTAGGGGCGTGGTTTAAATTAAAGGGGGCGTGGCTTAAGTGATTATTTAATTTTTGGTGGGCTTTTTTTAAATTTTATTTATTTATTATTTTTTTTAGGGTTGCTCCTGAACGGGCTGTGTGGGGGAGGGGTGGGGGCGGGGCCTCTCCTGGGCTGCCCCTCCCCCTCCCCCGCCCCTCCCCCACCCGGCCACGCCCCCATTCTGATCAGCAACGTCACCGGAGGGGGCGGGGCCGCGGAGGAGCCACGCCCACCTGGCCACGCCCCTCTCGCCACGCCCCCCGCCCGGGCCACGCCCCCAGGGCAGCCCAGCCCCCCCCTGAGGGAGGAGCACGTCACCTGTGTGCAGAGTGAGTGACGTCAGCAAAAGGGGCGGGGCTTGGGGTGGATGACGTCATCCCAAAGGGGAGTGACGTCATCATAAAGGGGTGGGGTTTAGTGGGAGTGACATCACTGAAAGGGGCGGGGTTCATGGGGTGATGGCATTGGAAGAGGCGGGGCTTAATGTGGGTGATGTCATCATAAAGGGGGTGGGGTTTAGTGGGCGTGATGTCATTGAAAGGGGCGGGGCTTAAGGTGGATGACGTCATTGGGAAATGGGATTTTTTCCTGGGGGGAAAATTTTGGGGATTTTGCAGATTTTTGGAAGAAATTTTGGTGATTTTGGGGGCGTTTTGGGGATTTTGGGGGATTTGGGGGGTTTGGGGAAGAATTTTGGGGATTTTTGGGGGATTTTGGGGTTTTTTTGGAGAAATTTGGGGGATTTTGGGGATTTTGGGGGGAAATTTGGGGGATTTTTTTTCGATTTTGGGGTGAAATTTTGGAAATTTTCCCGAATTTCATGAAATTTTTGGGTTGAATTTCGTGGGAATTTTTCAGGGTATTTTTTGGGGACAAATTTCACTAATTTTGGGCGGATTTTTGTGTGAATTTTGTGGATTTTTTTGGGATAAATTTCACCGATTTCGGGGCAGATTTTGACCAGAATTTCATGGATTTTTTGGGGATAAATTTCATCAATTTCAGGCAGATTTTTTCACCCAAATTTGACCGATTTTGGGGGGATTTTTGGGTGATTTTCAGGCATTTTGGACGAGTTCCTTCAGGCCTACGGGAGCCTCATCCCCGTCAGCGCCGACGAGGTCGTGGAGAAACTCGAGGACATTTTCCAGCAGGAGTTCAGCACCCCCCAGAGGTGAGGAAAATTGGGGAAAATTTGTGAATTTTTGGGGATTTTTGGGATTTTTTTTAGTTTTTATTTTGGGGGAATATTTTGGGGATTTTTTGGGGTTTTTTGGGGATTTTTGGGGATTTTTTTGGGATTTTTTTGGATTTTTTTCTGATTTTTTAGGAATTTTTTTGGATTTTTTTCGGGATTTCTATTTTAATTTGTTTTGATTTTTTTTACGTTTTTCTGGGGGTTTTTTTTGCAATTTTTGGGGGATTTTTTTTAATTTTTTGGGAATTTTTTGGGATTTTTTGGGGATTTTTTGGGAATTTTTTGGAATGTTTTGGAATTTGTTTGGAATTTTTTGGGATTTTTTGGGGCATTTTAAGGGAATTTTTTTTTTATTTTTTTAGGGGATTTTTTGGGATTTTTTTCAGGATTTTTGGGGGAATTTTTTGGGGAATTTTTGAGGATTTTTTGGGGGGAGTTTTGGGGAGATTTTGGGAGAAACTCGAGGACATTTTCCAGCAGGAGTTCAGCACCCCCCAGAGGTGAGGAAAATTGGGGGAAAATTCGGGAATTTTTGGGGATTTTTGGGATTTTTTAAATTTATTTTTTTGGGATTTTTTTGGGGATTTTTTTGGGATTTTTTTGGGATTTTTTAGTTTTTTTTTTTTGAGATTTTTTTGAATTTTTTTGGGGGGGGATTTTAAGGAGATTTTGGGGGGGATTTTTTTTTTTTTTTTGTTAATTTTTTGGAATTTTTTTTGGAATTTTTGGGGGGATGTTTCAGGGAATTTTTAGGGTTTTTTTTGGATTTTTAAAAATTTTTTTGGATTTTTTGGGGAATTTTTTGGGATGATTTTGTGGGGATTTTATGGGGGATTTGGTGGGAATTTAATGGGAATTTTGTGATGATTTTGGAGGGATTTTTTGGAGATTTTTTTTGGGATATTTTTTGGAATTTCGGGAGGTTTTTTGGGTTTTTATTTTTTTGAATTTGTGGGGATTTTGGGGGTGATTTTGGGGCGTTTTCTGGGCACATTTTGTGGGATTCTTATGGAAAGTTTTGAGGAATAGTTGGGGAATTTTGTGGGGATTTTTGGGTGATTTTGGGGGACTTTTTGAGGATGATTTGGTGGAGAATTTTATGGGAATTTTACGAGGATTTTTTGGAGACTTTTGTGTGAATTTTGTGGGAAATTTGAGGTGATTTTGGGGAAATTTTGCGGGACTTTTTTTGGATTATCTGGGAATTCTGTGAGATGTTTCTTGGGCCATTTCGTGGGAATTTTGGGGATTTTCTGGAGATTTTGAGGAAATTTTGTGGGATTTTTTTGGGCAATTCCGTGTCCGTTTTCCTTCTAATTTCTCCCAAAACTCCATTTTTCATCCGATTTTCACCGGGTTTTTTTTAAAAACACCCTCAAATTTTATAAAATTTTATATATTTTAATTTAAAATTAGCTTTATTTCCTTTTTTTCCAGACGGGGCTCGGTGCAGCAGCTGCTCCAGTCGTACCAGCGGCTCCCGGGCTCGGCGCTGCTCCGCGGGTTCCGCGTCAGCTACAAACGGCACGTCCTGACCATGGACGACCTGCAGACCCTCTACGGGCCCAACTGGCTCAATGACCAGGTGGGAAAAAAAATCTGGGGGAAATTTGGGATATTTGGGGGATTTGGGAATTTTTTTGGGATTTTTTTGGGGATTTTTTGGGATTTTTTTGGGATTTTTTTGGGATTTTTTTTGGATTTTTTTTTGGATTTTTTTTAAATTTATTTTGAATTTTTTAGCAAATTTTTTTCATATTTTATGAGGGATTTTTTGGAATTTTATTGGATTTTTTTAGGAATTATTTTGGGATTTTTTTTGGATTTTTTTTGGATTTTTTTTTGAATTTATTTTGAATTTTTTAGCAAATTTTTTTCATATTTTATGAGGAATTTTTAGGAATTTTTTTGGATTTTTTTAGGAATAATTTTGGGATTTTTTAGGAATTTTTTTCTGATTTTTTTAGGGACTTTTTGGGATTTTTTTCAGATTTTTTTCAGATTTATTTTCATTTTTTTAGGGAATTTTTAATGGATTTTTTGGAAATTTTTTCAGATTTTTGTGGTGATTTTTAGGATTTTGTTTCAGGATTTTCTGGGATTTTTTTTCGGATTTTTTTGGATTTTTTAGGGATTTTTTTTGTTTGTTTGTTTGATTTTCTAGAGACGTTTTTAGAGATTTTTTGAGGATTTTTTGGGGGATTTTTAAGGGATTTTTATGAATTTTTTAGGGAATTTTTGGGGAATTTTTGAAGGAACTTTCAGAGAATTTTAAAGGATTTTTTTAGGGATTTTTTGGGGATTTTTTTGGGAATTTCTTTTGCATTTGGGGAATTTTTTAACAAACGTCCTGACCATGGACGACCTGCAGACCCTCTACGGGCCCAACTGGCTCAATGACCAGGTGGGAAAAAATTTGGGGATTTCAGGAGAGTTTGGGGAAAATTTGGGAATTTTTTGGGATTTTTTTGGGGATTTTTTTGAGATTTTTTTGGGATTTTTTCAGATTTATTTGGAATTTTTTTGGATTTTTTTTTTTTTTTGATTTATTTTGAATTTCTTTGGGATTTTTTTGGAGTTTTTTGCGATTTTTTTAAAATTGTTTATTTGGAGATTTTTTAGAGTTTTTTTTGGATTTTTTTTGGAATTTTTCCAGATTTTTCTTTTTGATTTTTTTTTGGAACTTTTTGTGATTATTTTCAGATTTGTTGGTGGGTTCTGAGGATTTTTTTGAGAATTTTTTTGGAAGTTTTTGTGAAATTTTGGGGTTTTTTTTTTTAATTTATTTTGAGTTTTGGGGGATAGTTTTAAGAATTTTTTAAAGTTTTTTTGTGGGAATTTTTAGAGAAATGTGGGCGGATTTTTAGGGGATTGTTTTGGATTTTTATGGGAATTTTTGGGATTCTTTTTAAAATTTTTGAGATTCTTTTGGGGGAGTTTTTTGGAGAATTTTTGGGGTTTTTAGGGGAGATTTTTGGGGACTTTGGGGCAGAATTTGGGGGAATTTGGGGATTTTTTTTGCGAATTTTTGGGAGGATTTTTGGGATTTTTTGAGGGAATTTTTTGGAAGATTTTTGGGATTTTTGGGGCAGAATTTTGGGTATTTTTGGGGTGGATTTTGGGGTGTTTTTTGACCCCCCAGGTGAGATTTTTCCCCCACAGGTGATGAACATGTACGGGGACCTCGTCATGGACGCCGTGCCCGACAAGGTGAGACCGGGGGGCGTGGCCAGGGGGGGCGTGGCCAGGGGGGGCATGGCCAGGGGGGGCCTCGATGGGGGTCTGGCTGAGTTTGTTGTGGGTGTGGCTCAAGTGTGGTGGGTGTGTCCCAGGTGTGTCCCCAGGTGTGTCCCAGGTGTGTCCCCAGGTGTGTCCCCAGGTGTGTCCCCAGGTGTGTCCCAGGTGTGTCCCCAGGTGTGTCCCCAGGTGTGTCCCAGGTGTGTCCCCAGGTGTGTCCCCAGGTGTGTCCCCAGGTGTGTCCCAGGTGTGTCCCAGGTGTCCCCAGGTGTGTCCCCAGGTGTGTCCCAGGTGTGTCCCCAGGTGTGTCCCAGGTGTGTCCCAGGTGTCCCCAGGTGTGTCCCCAGGTGTCCCCAGGTGTGTCCCAGGTGTCCCCAGGTGTGTCCCCAGGTGTCCCCAGGTGTGTCCCAGGTGTGTCCCCAGGTGTCCCCAGGTGTGTCCCAGGTGTCTCCAGGTGTGTCCCAGGTGTGTCCCAGGTGTGTCCCAGGTGTCCCCAGGTGTGTCCCCAGGTGTCCCCAGGTGTGTCCCAGGTGTGTCCCCAGGTGTGTCCCAGGTGTCCCCAGGTGTGTCCCCAGGTGTCCCCAGGTGTGTCCCAGGTGTGTCCCCAGGTGTCCCCAGGTGTGTCCCCAGGTGTCCCCAGGTGTGTCCCAGGTGTGTCTCAGGTGTGTCCCCAGGTGTCCCCAGGTGTGTCCCCAGGTGTGTCCCAGGTGTGTCCAGGTGTGTCCCAGGTGTGTCCCAGGTGTGTCCCCAGGTGTGTCCCAGGTGTGTCCAGGTGTGTCCCCAGGTGTCCCCAGGTGTCCCCAGGTGTGTCTCAGGTGTGTCTCAGGTGTGTCCCCAGGTGTCCCCAGGTGTCCCCAGGTGTGTCCCAGGTGTGTCTCAGGTGTGTCCCCAGGTGTCCCCAGGTGTGTCCCCAGGTGTGTCCCAGGTGTGTCCCAGGTGTCCCCAGGTGTGTCCCCAGGTGTGTCCCAGGTGTGTCCCCAGGTGTGTCCCCAGGTGTGTCCCCAGGTGTGTCCCAGGTGTCCCCAGGTGTGTCCCCAGGTGTGTCCCCAGGTGTCCCCAGGTGTGTCCCCAGGTGTGTCCCCAGGTGTGTCCCAGGTGTCCCCAGGTGTGTCCCCAGGTGTGTCCCCAGGTGTCCCCAGGTGTGTCCCAGGTGTGTCCCAGATGTGTCATTACCTGTCCCAGGTGTGTCATTACCTGTCCCAGGTGTGTCATTACCTGTCCCAGGTGCACTGGGCGTGTCCCCTTTAAGCCCCACCCCTTTTTCCCCCTCTCCAGGTCCATTTTTTCAACTCGTTTTTCTACGACAAGCTTCGCACCCGCGGCTACGAGGGCGTCCAGCGCTGGACCAAGAACGTGAGGGGCGGGGCCCAAAGGGGCGTGGCCGGGTGGGCGTGGCCTGGGTGGGCGTGGCCAGGTGTGGGCGTGTCCCTCATGCCTTAAAATGGGCGTGGCTTCCCATTAATCCCTAAAATTTGACCCGTTTTCCCCTAAATTTATTTAAATTTTTTGTATTTCCACAGATTTTTTTAAATTGTGGGTTATCTGGAGTGGGCGTGGCCTCTTTGTGGGCGTGGCCATCACTCCCTAAAAATGGGCGTGGCCTCCCATTAACTCTTTAATTCCCTCCCATTTTTTTTCCTTCTATTTTTCATCAATTTTTTCCAAATTATTTTGTATTTTTCCCCCAATTTTTTCATGTGGACGTGTCCAGGGTGGGCGTGGCCTCATTGTGGGCGTGTCCATCTAATTCCCCACCCCAAAGTGGGCGTGGCCTCTTAATTATTTCCTCTTTTCCACTCATTTTCTCCTTAATTTCCTTAATTTTTTCCCATTTTAATGGGGATTTTTTCCTGTGGGCGTGTCCTGGCTGGGCCTATCCCTTTGTGGGCGTGTCCCAGGTGTGTCCCCGCCCCTTTGTTCCCCAGGTGGACATCTTCGGGAAGGAGCTGCTGCTGATCCCCATCCACCTGGAGGTTCACTGGTCGCTGGTGGCCGTGGACGTGGCGCGCAGAACCATCACCTACTTCGACTCCCAGAGGACCCTCAACCGCCGCTGCCCCAAGGTGGGCGGGGCATGCAAATTAGGGGGCGTGGCCACCCCCCAAAAAAGTGGGCGTGGCCAGGGATATTTAACTCACCGTTGGTCAGGGTTTAAATTTAAATTATATCTTGTATTTGGAAAAAAATTATATTTTTTTAGTTCTGGGATGTAAAGGGTTAAACGGGAAGGGGCGTGGCTTCAAAAAAAGGTGGGCGTGGTCACAGGAAAAAGTGGGCGTGGCCAGGCTTTTCTATAGAGATGGGAGGAGCTTAAGTTTAGTCAAAGTTATAATTCAATTTTTTTGGTAAAATTGTGGTGGTTTTTTATTCTGGGGTGGGAAGGGTTAAATAGGAAGGGGCGTGGCTTAAGAAAAGTGGGCGTGGCCACAGAAAAGTGGGCGTGGTCTGGGTTTTTTAATGAGAATTATGGTGGGGGTTAAGTTGATTTTTGTTTGATTTAAATTTCTGTAATTGGGAGGTTTATTTGGGGTGGAAAGGGTTAAATACTAGGGGGCGTGGCTTAAGAAAAGTGGGCGTGGCCACATGGAAGTGGGCGTGGTCAGATTATTTTAATTAGAGATGGGAGGGGTTTAAATTATAACTTGTTTTGGTCAAAATTATTTTTTTTAATTGGGAGATGGGAAGGGTTAAATGGGAAAAGGGCGTGGCTTCCAAAATGGGGGCGTGGCTTCCCATCGATTGGGCGTGGTCAGATGGTTTTGATTAGAAATGGGAGGGGTTTAATTTCCGTCTAAATTTATAATTTAATTTTCAGTAAAATTGTGGGTTTTTTATTCTGGGGTGGGAAGGGTTAAATGGGAAGGGGCGTGGCTTAGAAAAAGTGGGCGTGGCCACAGAAAGTGGGCGTGACCATGTTATTTTAATTGAAATGGGCGGGGTTAAGTTGATCCAAGTTCATCAATCAGTGACCAATGGGTGACCAGTGAGTGACCAATGAGTGACCAATGGGTGACCAATGAGTGACCCCTGAGTGACCAGTGAGTGACCAGTGAGTGACCAGTGAGTGACCAATGAGTGACCAATGAGTGACCAATGGGTGACCAATGAGTGACCAATGAGTGACCCCTGAGTGACCAGTGAGTGACCAGTGAGTGACCAGTGAGTGACCAATGAGTGACCAATGAGTGACCAATGGGTGACCAATGAGTGACCAATGAGTGACCCCTGAGTGACCAATGAGTGACCAGTGAGTGACCAATGAGTGACCAATGAGTGACCAGTGAGTGACCAGTGAGTGACCAATGAGTGACCCCTGAGTGACCAGTGAGTGACCAATGAGTGACCAGTGAGTGACCAGTGAGTGACCAATGAGTGACCAATGAGTGACCAGTGAGTGACCAATGAGTGACCAATGAGTGACCAATGAGTGACCAATGGGTGACCAATGAGTGACCAATGAGTGATCAGTGAGTGACCAATGAGTGACCAATGAGTGACCAATGGGTGACCAATGGGTGACCAATGAGTGACCAATGGGTGACCAATGAGTGACCAGTGAGTGACCAATGAGTGACCAATGGGTGACCAATGAGTGACCAGTGAGTGACCAATGAGTGACCAATGGGTGACCAATGGGTGCCCAATGAGTGACCAATGAGTGACCACTGAGTGACCAGTGAGTGACCAATGGGTGACCAATGGGTGACCAATGAGTGACCAATGGGTGACCAATGAGTGACCAATGAGTGACCAGTGAGTGACCAATGAGTGACCAGTGAGTGACCAATGAGTGACCAGTGAGTTACCAATGGGTGCCCAATGAGTGACCAATGAGTGACCAATTGGTGATTTTATGGGCGTGGTTTGAGATTTTATGGGCGTGGCTTGAAGGATGAGTTATGGGGGTGTGGCCTGTGTGACCACGCCCATTCTGACCACGCCCCCTTTTTGGCCCCGCCCCCAGCACATCTGCCGGTACCTCCAGGCCGAGGCCGACAAGAAGGAGCGGCCGGATTTCCGCGAGGGCTGGAGGGGGGCCTTCAAAATGGTGAGAAAAAACACCCAAAAAATGAATAAAATCACCCAAAAATCAGCCCCAAAACCCCTCAGGTGGTGCCAGAAAAAATGTGTTTCAAAAGGATCCAAAAACGGTGAAAATTGGCCCAAAATTGACCCAAAAATGACACAAAATTGGCTCAAAAATCCTTTAAAAATCGCCCTAAAATCGCCCTAAAAATCCCCAAAAATTGATGTAAAAACGGCCCAAAATTGACACAAAATTGACCCAAAAATCCTTTAAAAATTGACCTAAAATCGCCCTAAAAATCCCCAAAAATAGATCTAAAAATGGGCCAAAATTGACCCAAAAATGGCCCAAAATTGAACCAAAAATGGCCCAAAATTGACCCAAAAATCGACCCAAAAATCTGCCCTAAAACTCGTCAGGTGGTGCCCAAAAATTCTCCCCCGAAGATGCCCAAAAATGGTGAAAATTTGGCCAAAATTGACCCAAAACAGACCAAAATTGGCTCAAAAATCGGCCCTGAAATCCCTCAGGTGGTTGTGGAAAAATCTGGTTTTGAAAAGACACAAAAATGGTGAAAATTGGCCCAAAATTGACCCAAAAATCTGCCCCAAAACCCCTCGGGTGATGCCCAAGAAATTTTCTTCAATAAGGCCCAAAAACGCCCAAAATCGACCCAAAAAATCCCTTTAAAAATCCCTTAAAATTCACTTTTAAAAATCCCAAAACAATCCTTTAAAATCCCCGCAAAAATCTCTCTCAAAAAAAAATTAAAAACTCCCAAAATATCCTTTTGAAATTGCTTTAAAATCCCCCAAAATGCCCTGAAAAATCCCCCCAAAAATCCCCTTAAAAATCCCCTTTAAAATCCCTTTAAAAATCCCCCTAAAATCTCAAAAAATTGCTTTAAAAATTCCAAAATATCCTTTAAAAATCCCTTAAACCCCCCCCAAAATTCCCCTAAAAATCACCCAAAAATCCTTTTTAAAAAACTCCAAAATTCCCTTAAAAATCCCTTTTTAAATCCCCCCCAAAAAATCTCTTAAAAATTAAAATAAAATCCTTTTTAAATCCCCAATAAATCCCTTAAAATTTTCCTTTAAAAACCCTCCCAAAAAGTCCCTTAAAAATCCCTTTAAAAATAATAAAAAAAATCGTTTAAAAAACACAAAAATTTTCCCCGAAAATCCCTTAAAGGTCTCCAAAAAATTCTCTTAAAAATCCCCAAAAATTCCCCCCAAAAATCCACTTTAAGAATCCCCAAAAAAACCCTAAAAATGTCCCAAAATTTGCCCAAAAATTTAATTTTTTTCCCCCCAGAACGTGGCCCGGCAAAACAACGACAGCGACTGCGGAGCTTTTGTGCTGCAGGTCGGGAAACTGGGGGAAATTTTGGGGAAATTTGGGAAAATTTGGGGTTTTTTTGGGAATTTGGGGGGTTTGGGAAAATTTGGGGAAAATTTGGGGGAAATTTGAGGGAAATTTGGGGGATTTTGGGGGAAATTTTGAGGATTTTGGGAAAATTTGGGGGATTTTTTTGACTTTTTTGGGGATTTTTTTGAGGGGATTTGGGGGAATTTGGGGAATTTTGGGGGTTTTGAGGGATTTGGGGAATTTTGGGGGAAATTTGGGGACATTTTGGGGGATTTGGGGATTTTAAGGGTTTTTTTGGGATTTTTGGGGAAATTTTGGGGGAATTTTGGGGGGTTTTAAACGATTTTTTGGGGGAAATTTGGGGATTTTTGGGGGAATTTTGGGGGATTTTTTTTTCCCTTTTTTTCTGTTTTTTTCTTTTTCTCCTTTTCCTTTCCTTTTTTCTTTTGTCCTCCTTTTTCTTTCCGTTTTTTTTTCCTGTTTCTTTCTTTTTTTCCTCTTTTTTTCCTTTTTCCTTTTGTCGTTTTTTCTCTTTTTTATTTTTCCGGGTTTTTTCTTTTTTTCTTTTCTCCTTTTTTTTCCCTTTTTTTTTTTTCTCCTTTTATTTCTTTTCTTTTCCTTTTTTCTCCTTTTTTTTACTTGTTTTTTTTTTTTCTCCTGTTTTTCCCCTTCCCCCCCACTTTTTTCCTTTTATTTTCTCTCCTTTTTTTTTTCCTTTTATTTCTCTTTTTTTCTTTTTTCCTCCTTTTTTTTTGTGCTTTTCCCCCCTATTTTCCCACGTCCCCAAATCCCCTAAAGCCCCCAATATTTTAATTTTATTTTATTTCGCTTTTCTCCTCTTTCTTTTTATTTCCTTTTTTTTTTTTTCCTTTCTCTTTAATTTTATTTTTCCCCTTTCTATTTATTTTTTTTTTCTATTTTTCAACCAAAAATATTTTCTAAAAATTAATTTTAATTTTAATTAATTTTTTTTAAAATTTTAAATAAATAATTTTTTAATTAATTTTAATTTTATTTTTCCCCCAGTACTGCAAGTTCCTGGCCTTGGGGCGCCCGTTCAGCTTCACGCAGCAGGACATGCCCCACCTCAGGAGACTCATGTACAAGGAGCTCTGCCACTGCCAGCTCGCCCTCTGAGCATAAAAATCCTCCTCAGAATCCCCAAAAACCTGAAACTCCTCGAAAAATTAATAAAAACGTTGAAAACCCCGTGAAAATCGGGTCAAAAACGGCTGAAAAATCGAATTTTTTAGGATTAAAATGGGATTTTTTTGGATTAAAATGGGAATTTTGGGGAGGGTTGGGGTAAAAAAATTGGAATTTTTGGGGGGGAATTTCTTGGGGATTTTTGGGAATTTTTTAGATCCCAAAAAGGCTTCCCCAAAAAATCTCGAAAATTCGAATTTTTTGGGAATTTTTTGGGGATTTTTTGGGGATTTTTGGGGGATTTTTTTGAGAATTTTGGGGGGATTTTGGGGAGAATTTCGGGGGATTTTTGTGGATTTTTTTGTGGATTTTTGGGGGGATTTTGGGGATATTTTTGGGGGATTTTTTTGGGATTTTTTTGGGATTTTTTTGGAGATTTTTTGGGGATTTTTTGTGGGTTTTTTAGGGTTTTTGGAGGATTTTTTGGGGATATTTTTTGGATATTTTTGAGATTTTTTGGTGGGTTTTTTTTTTTTTGGGGGGGGATTTTTTGAGGAATTTTTTGGAGATTTTTTTTGGATTTTGGGGAATTTTGGGGGGATTTTATGGTGAATTTTTTGGGATTTTTAGGGATTATTTAAAATTTTCCTGGGCATTTTTTGGGAATTTTTTTGGGGATTTTTTTCTGTCATGTTGGGGTTATTTTGTGTCATTTTTTGCCATTTTTGGTCATTTTTAGGTCATTTTGTGCCATTTTTGTTCCATTTTTAATCAAATTCGGGTCCATTTCCCGCCCTCCCCTTCCCCATTGCGTCATTGCCTTGACCACGCCCTATTTTCCTCCTAAACCACGCCCCCTTTTCCTTAACCACGCCCCCTCCCCATTGCTATGAATGGCCCCTCACACACTGGACCTGCCTTCCCCCAAAACAACCAATCACCGCGCGGCTTTTCTGCCACTGACCAATCAGCGAGCGCTGTGGGCGCGGTTTAGACGAGATCAACCAATCACCGCGCGGCGTGGGCGGGGTTTAGAGGCCTTTATAAGGCGGCGGCGGGCGGGGGGGAGCCCTGAGCGCGGCCCGGAGATGTCGGCGAGTCACGACAGTCGGTGCGATCAAAAACGGGGAAAAAAGGGACGGGAAAAGGGAAAAAGGGGAAAAATAAGGGGAAGGGGAATTGAGGAAGGGGCGGATGAGATTTTTGAGGGGGAAAATCAGCGCGATTTCTACTTAAAGGGGATTTAAGGGAAGCGGGCGGTGAGGGGGGGGGTCCGGCCGCCATTTCGCGGTTTTTTCTTTGGAGAATTTCCTTTTTTTTCCCCTTTTTTTCCAAATTTCCTTCCTTGCCGCTTTCCCCTCTTCGCTTTTTATCTTTTTTTGTTATTTTTTCGCGTTTTTTCTCATTTTTAAAATTTTTTTTTAGAGATTTTTCCTTTCCCTCCCCCTCCCCGCCCACGTGGTCGGCGCCGCGCGCGCGCCTCCATTGTCCCCCCCAGGCCGTGCGTGGTGACGTCACTCCCAAAACGCGTTTGCCCATTGGTCAATCCCGACCAATGAAGAAGCCGGAAATGGGCGGAGCTTTTTTTGAGGGAACTTCCGGTGGCGCCGCGTGGTCGGGGAAGGGGGATGGGGATGCACTTCCGGTCACGTGGGAGGGTGAGAGGAGAGGGCGGCGGTGACGTCACGCTGTAATGAGTGACGTCACGGTGACGCGATTTTTGATGTCGTCCCGGCAGATCCCGCGAGAGCGGCCCCGAGGGGATGGAGCCCGACGGGGTCATCGAGGTCAGAGACTGGGACGGGACTGGGAAGGGTTAAAATCAAACTGGGATGGACTGGGGG
Organism: Zosterops lateralis; assembly: GCF_965231275.1. Classification (NCBI taxonomy): domain Eukaryota; kingdom Metazoa; phylum Chordata; class Aves; order Passeriformes; family Zosteropidae; genus Zosterops; species Zosterops lateralis. Next base: position 268,249 of record NC_139794.1, read on the forward strand.
GGAACTGGGAGAGAATGGGAGGGACTGGGAAGGGTTAAAATTAAACTGGGAGGGACTGGGGGGGAACTGGGAGAGAATGGGAGGGACTGGGAAGGGTTAAAATCAAACTGGGAGGGACTGGGAGGGACATCAGGGGTTACTGGGACAGACTGGGAGGGACTGGGAAGGGTTAAAATCAAACTGGGAGGGACTGGGGGGGAACTGGGAGAGAATGGGAGGGACTGGGAAGGGTTAAAATCAAACTGGGAGGGACTGGGGGGGAACTGGGAGAGAATGGGAGGGACTGGGAAGGGTTAAAATCAAACTGGGAGGGACTGGGAGGGACATCAGGGGTTACTGGGAGGGACTGGGAAGGGTTAAAATTAAACTGGGAGGGAGATTTGGCCTCACTGGGATGAACTGGGAGAGGTTTGGGAGTTACTGGAAGGGTCTGGGAAGGGTTAAAATCAAACTGGGAGGGACTGGGATGGACTGGGAGGGGTTTGGGAGTTACTGGGAGCAACTGGGAGGGACTGGGATGAGTCAAAGTCAAACTGGGAGGGACTGGGATAAGTTAGCGCCAAACTGGGAAGGACTGGGAGAGATTTGGGGGTTACTGGGAGCGACTGGGAGGGATTAAAGTCAAACTGGGACGGACTGGGAGTGACTGGGAAGGGTTAAAGTCAAACTGGGAGGGACTGGGATGGACTGGGAGGGGTTTGGGAGTTACTGGGAGCAACTGGGAGGGAACTGGGAGGGACTGGGATGAGTCAGAGCCAAACTCGGAGGGACTGGGGGTTACTGGGATGGACTGGGAGGGACTGGGAAGGGTTAAAGTCAAACTGGGATGGACTGGGAGGGGTTAGAATTAAACTGGGAGGGCTCCAAACCAAACTGGGAGGGACTGGGAGGGGTTAAGGTTTAACTGGGATGGACTGGGAGGGGTTTGGGGGCTACTGGGATGGACTGGGAGGGGTCAAAACCAAACTGGGATGAACTGTGAGGGCTCCAAACCAAACTGGTCTTACTGGGCCAACCCCTCCTATTTACTGAGACTGGTCTGTACTGGTTTATACTGGTCTATACTGGTCCATGGGGGTCTGTGGGGGTCCGTACTGGTTTTAACTGGTCCATACTGGTCTGTACTGGTGCAGAGCAACTGGCACGAGGTGGTGGACAGCTTTGACGAGATGAACCTGTCGGAGGCGCTGCTGCGCGGGATCTACGCCTACGGCTTCGAGAAACCCTCGGCCATCCAACAGAGGGCAATCCTGCCCTGTATCAAAGGTAAACTCACCTGGACAGGTGTCCCAGTTCAGCCCAGTATAGACCAGTATAACCCAGTATAGAGCGGTGTAACTCGGCCTACGGCTTCGAGAAACCCTCAGCCATCCAACAGAGGGCAATTCTGCCCTGTATCAAAGGTAAACTCACCTGGGCGCACCTGGACACACCTGACAGGTGTCCCAGTTCATCCCAGTTCATCCCAGTATAGACCAGTATGGCCCCAGTGCTCCCATTCCATCCCAGTGTAACCCAGTCTATGGATTGGAGAAACCCTCGGCCATCCAACAGAGGGCGATCCTGCCCTGTATCAAAGGTAAACTCACCTGGGCACACCTGGACACACCTGGGAACACCTGACAGGTGTCCCAGTTCATCCCAGTATAGACCAGTATAACCCAGTATGATTCATCCCAAGGCTCACCTGTCCTACACCTGTGATTGACACACCGGGGACACACCTGTGTATGCATTACACACCTGTAGGGACACACCCACACCTGTAACTCACCTGTAACACACGTGGGACACACCTGTAGGGACACAAACACACCTGTAACTCACCTGTAGGGACACACCTGTGCATACATTACACACCTGTAGGGACACACCCACACCTGTAACTCACCTGTACGGACACACCTGTGTATGCATTACACACCTGCAGGGACACACCCACACCTGTAACTCACCTGTTCACACCTGTAACTCACTTGTAGGGACACACCTGTAACACACCTGTAGGCACACACCTGTGCATACATTACACACCTGTAGGGACACAAACACACCTGTAACTCACCTGTAGGGACACAAACACACCTGTTCACACCTGTAACTCACCTGTATTTACCTGTTCCAGGCTATGACGTCATCGCCCAGGCGCAGTCGGGCACAGGTAAAACCGCCTGGGACACACCTGTAACTCACCTGTATTTACCTGTCCTAGGTTATGACGTCATCGCCCAGGCGCAGTCGGGCACAGGTAAAACCGCCACCTTCGCCATCTCCATCCTGCAGCAGGTGGAGCTGGAGCTCAAGGCCACCCAGGCGCTGGTGTTGGCGCCCACCCGAGAGCTGGCCCAGCAGGTGAGCACCAGGACGGACCAGTATGGACCAGTATAAACCAGTTTGGACCAGTATAAACCAGTTTGGACCGGTTTGGGGGGGTTTAGACCAGTATAAACCAGTTTGGGGTGATGGGAATGGGAGGAGAGCGCCACCTAGTGGATGTTGGGGAGGGTGTGGGACCTGAGCAGGGACCAGTTTAGACCAGTATGAACCAGTATAAACCAGTTTGGAGGGGTTTTAACCAGTATAACCCAGTCCAAACCAGTATAACCCAGTATAACTCACTCCAGACCAGTATAACCCAGTCCAAACCAGTATAACCCAGTATAACTCACTCCAGACCAGTATAACCCAGTCTGTCCTAGTCTGTATTGGTCCAAACCATTACAAACCAGTATAACCCAGTATGAACCAGTATAACCCAGTATGAACCGGTATAACCCAGTATGAACCAGTATAACCCAGTCCGTACTGGTCCGTCCCAGTCTGTCCCAGTCCAAACCAGTAAAAAACCAGTATAAACCGGTATAACCCAGTCCATATCAGTCCATCCCAGTATAAACCAGTATAACCCAGTCCATACTGGTTCATACCATTACAAACCAGTATAACCCAGTCCATACTGGTTCATACCATTACAAACCAGTATAACCCAGTATAAACCAGTATAACCCAGTTTGTATTGGTCCATCCCAGTCCATCCCAGTATAAACCAGTATAACCCAGTCCAGACTGGTCCTTACAAGTCTATCCCAGTCCAAACCATTATAAAGCAGTATAACCCAGTCCAAACCAGTATAGCCCAGTCTGTCCCAGTCCAAACCAATATAACCCAGTCCATACTGGTTCATCCCATTATAAACCGCTATAAACCAGTATAACCCAGTCCTAACTGGTCCATACCATTATAAACCAATATGAACCAGTATAACGGGGTCCATCCCAGTCCAAACCAGTATAACCCAGTCTGTCCCAGTATAAACCAGTATAACCCAGTCTGTCCCAGTATAACCCAGTCCATACTGGTTTGTCCCAGTCTGTCCCATTCCAAACCAGTATAACCCAGTCCATACTGGTTCATACCATTACAAACCACTATAAACCAGTATAAACCAGTATAACCCAGTCCAAACCAGTATAAACCAGTCTGTCCCAGTATAAACCAGTATAACCCAGTCTGTCCCAGTATAAACCAGTATAACCCAGTTTGTATTGGTCCAAACCAGTATAACCCAGTATAAACCAGTATAACCCAGTTTGTATTGGTCCAAACCAGTATAAACCAGTATAAACCAGTATAACCCAATCTATCCCAGTCCAAACCATTATAAACCAGTATAACCCAGTATAAACCAGTCTATCCCAGTGCAAACCAGTATAACGGGCTCCAAACCAGTCCAAACCAGTCCAAACCAGTATCCCCCAGTCCCCGCCGCCTGGGCAGGGCGCGGCCCCGCGGCCTCGGTCCCGAATCCAAACTGGTCTATACTGGTCTATACTGGTCTGTACCACTCCAAACCATTATAAACCATTATAAACCAGTATAACCCAGTCCAAACCAGTCCAAACCAGTATAAACCAGTATAAACCAGTATAACCCAGTTCAGTTCCCCGCCGCCTGGGCAGGGCGTGGCCCCGCGGCCTCGGTCCCGAATCCAAACTGGTCTATACTGGTCCATCCCACTCCAAACCAGTATAAACCAGTCCAAACCAGTATAAACCAGTTCCCCGCCGCCTGGGCAGGGCGCGGCCCCGTGGCCTCGGTCCCGAATCCGGCGGGGAAAGAGCAGAAGGAGCTCCCAGTTCATCCCAGTCCAGCCCAGTGCCCGGACTGGTTCAGCCCTGGGGGACACGCCCATTGCGGTGACGTCATGGTGATGTCATGGCGTGACGTCATTGTGAAGGGGGAGGGGGAAAGGCGGGAAAACAGAGAAAATTTGGGGGAAAATGGGAAAAATTTGGGTTTTTTGGGGAGTTTTTGGGGTTTTTTTGGGAGTTTTGGGGGGTTTTGGGGTTTTTTTGGGATTTTTTAGAGGTTTGGGGGAGTTTTTTTTGGTTGGGGTTGGGTGATTTGGGGGACTTTTTTTTTTTGGATTTTAGGGGGGGTTTGGGATTTTGGGGTTTTTTTGGGATTTTGGGGGATTTTGAGGCGTTTTTTGGGAGTTTTGGGGTTTAATTTGGGGGTTTTTTTGGGGTTTTGGGGTTTTGGGGTTTTAGTTTTTTTGGGGATTTTGGGGGTTTTTTGGGCAGGTTTTTTTGGGTGTTTTTAGGGGAGGATTTAGTGGGATTTTTGGTGCAATTTTTGCGTTTTTAATGGGATTTAAGTAGGAATTTGGGGATTTTTTTTGTGTTTTTAATGGGATTTTGGGGGTTTTTTTGGGGATTTAGGAGTTTTTAAAGGGATTTGAGTAGAAATTTTTAAAATTCGGGTGTTTTTAATGGGATTTAACTGGGGATTTGAGAGTTGGGGGTTTTTAGAGGGATTTAAGTGACCATTTTGGGTTTGGGGTTTTAATGGCATTTTTAATGAAATTTTGACACTTCTAATGCGATTTAAATGGGAATTTTTGTATTTTTTAATGGAATTTAAATGGGAATTTCTTTGATTTTGGGGCTTTTAAAGGGATTTGGGTGTTTTTAATGGGATTTAAGCAGAAATTTTTAGAATTTTAGGGTTTTTAATGGGATTTTCAGGATTTTAGGGTTTTTAATGAGATTTAAGTGACGATTTTGGGGATTTGGGATTTTAATGGGATTTTCACTGGAAATTTGACATTTTTAACGCGATTTCAGTGGAAATTTCTTTGATTTTGGGGCTTTTAAAGAGATTTGGGTGTTTTTAATGGGATTTTAGTGGTGTTTTTGGGATTTTAATGGGATTTAAGTAGAAATTTTCAATATTTGTGGGTTTTCAATGGGATTTAAGTGACCATTTTGGGTTTGGGGTTTTAATGGCATTTTTAATGGAATTTTGACACTTTTAATGCGATTCAAATGGGAATTTTTGTATTTTTAATGCCATTTAAGTGGAAATTTCTTCTATTTGAGACTTTTAATGGGATTTGAGTATTTTGAATGTAAATTTCGCTGCAATTTTGACATTTTTGCTGCGATTTTTGCTACAATTTCAACATTTTTAACCCGATTTTCGCTGCGATTTTTGCGTTTTCAACGGGGTTTTTTTCCCCAATGAATAAATTAACCATTCCCCAGATCCAGAAGGTGGTGATGGCGCTGGGGGATTACATGGGCGCCTCGTGCCACGCCTGCATCGGCGGCACCAACGTCCGGGCCGAGGTGCAGAAGCTGCAGCTGGAGGCGCCGCACGTCGTCGTCGGGACCCCGGGACGGGTCTTCGACATGTTAAACAGGAGATATCTCTGTGAGTGGGCACAAAATCGGGATTTTGAGGTCGGAAATGGAATCAGGGACCCAAAAAACCCCCAGAAACGGCCCCAGAATGGCCAAAAATGGGGAAAAAATGGGTTAAAAAAGGGGTAAAAATGGACAGAAAATCAGATTTTTCACATTTAAATTGGAGATATTTGTCTGAGTGACCCAGAAAATCTGAATTTTGAGGCCAGAAATGGAATCAGGGACCTTGAAAACCCTGAAAAAAGTGTCCTGGGAAATCCAAAAATGGGTAAAAATGGGCAAAGAATGGGGAAAAAATAAGAAAAATTGGACCGAAAATCGGATTTTTGGCATTTAAATCGGAGATATCTCTGTGAGTGAGAAAAAAATCACAGATTTGAGGCCAGAAATGGAATCAGGGACCTTGAAAACCCTAAAAAAGTGCCCCAGAATGGCCAAAAATGGCAAAAATTTGGGTGAAAATGGGTTAAAAATGAGATAAAATGGACAAAAAATTGGGTCTGGGACAGTTCAAGGGGAGAAAGTTATTTTAATGACCCCAAAAATGGGGATTTTGAGGCCAAAAATGAAATCAGGGACCCTGAAAACCCCCAGAAATGGCCCCAAAATGGTGAAAAATGGCAAAAATTTGGGTTAAAAAGGGGTAAAAATGGACGGAAAATGGGATTTTTGCCATTTTGGTCGCCGATATTTTTGTGGGGAATGGGGGAATTTTGGGATTTTTGATAAATTTTGGGAATTTTGTGTCCCCGATGATGATCTGCGTGTCAGCTGACCCCGGGCCGGGGGGGCGGGGCCTCGTGTCCTGCGGGGCCCCTCCCCCACCCGGGGGCTGATCCCGAGCAGGAACTGAGGGGAGACCCCAAAATACACAAAATACACAAAATTTCACCCAAAAAAACCCCCAAAATTTGCTCAAAATTTGCCCAAAATTCACTTAAAAATCACCCAAAAACCCCCAAAAACCCTCTGAAATTTCGCAAAAAATTCACTCAAATTTTGCTCAAAATTTACACAAAAATTACACAAAATTCATTTAAAAATCACCCAAAATTCACCCAAAATTCACTCAAAAATTCACCCAAAATTCACTCAAAATTCACCCAAAATCTACACAAAAATTACACAAAATTCACTCAAAAATTCACCCAAAATTCACCCAAAATTTACACAAAAATTCACCCAAAATTTACTCAAAATTCCCCCAAAATTCACCCAAAAAACCCCAAAATTCACCAAAAATTCACTCAAAATTCACCCAAAATTCCCCAAAACCCTCCATGATTTTTTTAACTTAAAAAATTTCCCAAAAATCTTTATTTCCAGCCCCAAAATTCATCAAGATGTTCGTCCTGGACGAGGCCGACGAGATGCTCAGCCGGGGCTTCAAGGACCAAATCTACGACATTTTCCAGAAACTCAGCGGGAACACGCAGGTGGGGAAACCCCAAATCGCCCCAAAATATCCCCAAAAAAATATTAAAAATTTAAATTTTGGGGGTTAAAAAAAACCCCGAAAAAAAAGGAGAAAAAATGAGCGAAAAAAATGAAAAAAAAAAAAAAATTAATGAAAAAATTAAAAAGTGGAGTCGCAGCGCCCCCTGGTGACCGCGGTGGGTAATGGCGGGACGGGCATTTTGGGGAGAAATTTGGGAATTTTTTGGATTTTTTTGGGGATTTTTGGGGGTTTTGGGAGGTTTAAGATGTCTCAGAAAATTTGGGGATTTTTTGGGATTTTTAGGGATTTTTTTAGGATTTTTTAGAGGATTTTTAGAATTTTTTTCAGGATTTTTTTTGAATTTTTGAAGGAAATTTTAAGGATTTTTAAAGGGAGATTTTTGGAAATTTTTTGGGGAAAATTTGGGGAAATTTTGAGGATTTTTTGGGATATTTTGGGGGTTTGGGGAGGTTTGGGATGTCTCAGGAAATTTGGGGATTTTTAGGGATTTTTTTAAAGGGATTTTTAAAGATTTTTAGGAAATTTTTTAGGAAAATTTTAGAGAATTATGGGGGGTATTTTTGGGCATTTTTTGGGGATTTTTGGGGAAATTTTGGGGGTTTGGGAGGTTTGGGATGTCTCAGAAATTCTGGGAATTTTTAGGGATTTTTTGGGGATTTTTTGGAGGATTTTTGGGAGGATTTTTAGGGATTTTTTAGGAATTTTGGGGATTTTTTGGGATTTTTTTGGAAGTATTTTTAGGGATTTTTGGGGGCAACTTTAAGGACTTTTAGAGGGATTTTTTGGGGGATTTTGGGGAAAATTTTGGGAATTTTTTGGGAATTTTGGGAGATTTTGGATTTTGGGAATTTTGGGGGATTTTTTGGGTGTTTTTTTGGAGGATTTTTAGGAATTTTTTTGAATTTTTGGGGGGAATTTAAAGGATTTTTTGGGGGGGTTCAGGAATTTTGGGGAAATTTAAGGTTCTGACCCCATTTTTTGGCCTCTAAATCCCATTTTTTGGGTTTCTTTCCCCATTTTTCATGTTCCTTTCCTATTTTTTGGCCTCTAAATCTCATTTTTCAAGGTCCTTTCCCCATTTTTTAAGGTCCTGATCCCGTTTTTAAACCCCAAATCCCATTTTTTCGCCTCTAAATCCCATTTTTTATTTTAAAATCCCATTTTCTGGAGTCAAAATTCCATTTTTCAACCCCAAAATCTCATTTTTTAATTTCCTTTTTCCATTTTTTTTGGCTCCTGATCCCATTTCTGGTCTTTAAATCCCTTTTTTTAGTCCCCAAATCCCATTTTTTGGGCTCTAAATCCCATTTTTTAGTGTCCAAACCCCATTTTTTGAGGGTTAAAATTCCATTTTTTTAGGGTTAAAATTCCATTTTTCATGGTTTTTTTTTTCCCATTTTTGGTCTCTAAATCCCATTTTTTGTGGTCCTTTCCCCATTTTTGGGGTCCAAATTCCATTTTTTGGGCTCTAAATCCCATTTTTGGGGCTCTAAATCCCATTTTTTGGTTCCCAAATCCCATTTTTTGGTCCCCAAATCCCATTTTTGGGCTCTAAATCCCATTTTTGGGGCTCTAAATCCCATTTTTGGTCCCCAAATCCCATTTTTGGGGCTCTAAATCCCATTTTTTGGTTCCCAAATCCCATTTTTGGGTTCCCAAATCCCATTTTTTAGTGTCCAAACCCCATTTTTTGGGTGTTAAAATCCAATTTTTCATGTTTTTTTCCCCGTTTTTTTTCTCCAAACCCCATTTTTTGACTCTAAATCCCATTTTTTCGGGTGTAAATGAATTTATTTTGTATTTTCCCTGCCCCCAGGTGGTTCTGCTGTCGGCCACGATGCCCCTGGACGTGCTGGAGGTGACCAAGAAGTTCATGAGGGACCCGATCAGGATCCTGGTGAAGAAGGAGGAGCTGACCCTGGAGGGGATCCGACAGTTCTACATCAACGTCGAGAGGGAGGTGGGAAATTCAGGAGTTTTTTAAAAATTTTTTGGTTTTTTAAAATATTTTTTTAGAGATTTTTTTGGGATTTTTTTGGGAATTTTTTGGGATTTTTTAGGGAAATTTTAAGGGGATTTTTAAGGATTTTTTAGGGAATTTTTGGGGAATTTTTTGGGGATTTTTCGGGATTTTTTGGGGATTTTTTGAAGATGTTTTGAGGGATTTTTTGAGATTTTTAAATGGTTTTTTTGGGAATTTTTTGAGAATTTTTTGGATTTTTTAAAAGATTTTTTTAGGGATTTTTTAGGGATTTTTTTGAGAATTTTTTTGAAATTTTTTTGAGAATTTTTGGGGAATTTTTAGGGATTTTTTGGGAATTTTTTAAAGATTTTTAGGGATTTTTTGGGGATTTTTTGAGATTTTTTTGGAATTTTTTGAGGATTTTTTAGGGATTTTTTAAGGAATTTTTTGGGGGATTTTTTTTTGGAATTTTTTGAGGGTTTTTTGAGATTTTTTTGGGATTTTTGGGAATTTTTTGGGAATTTTTTAAAAATTTTTGGGGGACTTTTTGGGATTTTTTTTTGGATTTTTTTGGAGATTTTATTGGGATTTTTTTGAAATTTTTTGAGGATTTTTGGGGTATTTTTTAGGGATGTTTTAGGGATTTTTTGGAAATTTTTTTGAGAATTTTTGGGGAATTTTTTTGAGATTTTTTGGGGGATTTTTTGGGATTTTTTTGAGATTTTTTTGGGATTTTTTTGAAATTTTTTGGGATTTTTTAGGGATTTTTTGGGATTTTTTTGAGGATTTTTGGGGGATTTTTTGAGAATTTTTAGGGAATTTTTAGGGATTTTTTGGGAATTTTTTAAAGATTTTTGGGGATTTTTTGGGGATTTTTTGAGATTTTTTTGGAATTTTTTGAGGATTTTTTAGGGATTTTTTAAGGAATTTTTTGGGGGATTTTTTTTTGGAATTTTTTGAGGGTTTTTTGAGATTTTTTTGGGATTTTTGGGAATTTTTTGGGAATTTTTTAAAAATTTTTGGGGGACTTTTTGGGATTTTTTTTTGGATTTTTTTGGAGATTTTATTGGGATTTTTTTGAAATTTTTTGAGGATTTTTGGGGTATTTTTTAGGGATGTTTTAGGGATTTTTTGGAAATTTTTTTGAGAATTTTTGGGGAATTTTTTTGAGATTTTTTGGGGGATTTTTTGGGATTTTTTTGAGATTTTTTTGGGATTTTTTTGAAATTTTTTGGGATTTTTTAGGGATTTTTTGGGATTTTTTTGAGGATTTTTGGGGGATTTTTTGAGAATTTTTAGGGAATTTTTAGGGATTTTTTGGGAATTTTTTAAAGATTTTTGGGGATTTTTTGGGGATTTTTTGAGATTTTTTTGGAATTTTTTGAGGATTTTTTAGGGATTTTTTAAGGAATTTTTGGGGGGATTTTTTTGGAATTTTTTGAGGGTTTTTTGAGATTTTTTTGGGATTTTTGGGAATTTTTTGGGAATTTTTTTGGAAATTTTTGGGGGATTTTTTAGGGAAAATTAAAGGGGATTTTTTGGGAATTTTTTGAGAATTTTTTTGGATTTTTTGGGGTTTTTTTAGGGATTTTTTGAGAATTTTTTTGGGATTTTTAACGGATTTTTTAAATAGATTTTTTGAATATTTTTCGGGATTTTTTGGGGGATTTTTAGAGATTTTTTGGAATTTTTTTGATGATTTTTGGAGATTTTTTGGGGATTTTTTAATGAATTATTTGGGAATTTTTTGGGATTTTTTTGGGGATTTTTTGGGAATTTTTTTGGAATTTTTTTGGGATGTTTTTGAGGATTTTTTGAGAATTTTTTGGGAATTTTCTTGAAATTTTTAGGGGATTTTTTGAGAATTTTTTGGGATTTTTTTTGAGGATTTTTAGAGATTTTTTAGGGATTTTTTTTGGGATTTTTTTGAGTTTTTTGGGGATTTTTCAGATTTTTTGGGGGATATTCAGGTTTTTTAAGGAATTTTTAAAAGGGATTTTTGGGATTTTTAGAGATTTTTGGGAGTTTTTGGAAAATTTTGGGGGTGTTTTTTTGAGGATTTTTGGAGATTTTTTGGGGCAGTTTTTGGGGAATTTTTGGGGTTTCTTGGGGGACATTTTGGGAAAATTTTTGGGGATTTGGGGAATTTTTAATGGATTTGGGAGGGGGATTTTTTAAGTAATTTTGGGGAATGTTTGGAGGTTTTGGGGGATCATTTTGGGTCCATTTTTGGGTCATTTAAGGTCTATTTTGGTTCAATTTTGGTAAATTTTTGGGTAAATTTCGGGTCCCCCTTTCTCACCCCTCCCCCCTCTGCCCCACCCCTTTTGTCCCCCCTCCTCTGCCCCTCCCCCACCCCCATTTACCCCTCCCCCACCCCATTTTGGGCTATTTTGGTCCAATTTTGACTCATTTTTTAACATTTTTAACTCATTTTTAACCGTTTTTTGTCCAAATTTCGTGTCTCTGCCCCTCCCCCACCCCCCTGTGCCCCTCCCCCACCCCCCGCATGGTCTCAGGATTTGTGGGCGTGGCCGGGCGTGGCCCCCCCGCAGTGACCCCATGCCAGAGCAGCCCCTCCCCCCCCCCCCCGAACCATGGGCCGCCCCTCCCCCACCCGTGGGAACGGCCCCTGAAAGGGGGGGGACACCCCTGGGGGGAGGGGCAGGGTTGGATGAATTTGGGGAATTTTGGGGAATTTTTGGGGAAAATTTGGGGAATTTTAGGGCAGTTTTGGGAAATTTTAGGGAATTTTTGGGGTAATTTTGAGGCCGTTTTGGGCCAATTTTGGAGAATTTTTGGGTGATTTTGGGGCAAATTTGGGGGAATTTTTGGGGGAGTTTTGGGGAATTTTTTTGGGGGAATTTCGGGTGATTTTAGGGAATTTTTGGGGGAATTTTGAGGGAGTTTTGGGGAATTTTTGGTAAATTTTGGGTCAGGTTTGAATTATTTGGGTCATTTTTTGGTAATTTTGGGGCCATTTTGGGGTAATTTTGGGTGAGTTTGGGTAATTTTGGGTCCAATTCGGGGCAGTTTTGGGCAATTTTGGGACCAATTTGGGGCATTTTGGGTCAATTTTAGGGGAGTTTTGGGTGAGTTTGGATAATTTTAGGTCATTTTGGGGCAGTTTTTTGGGACAATTTTGGGGAATTGGGAAAATTTGGGACCAATTTGGGGAATTTTTGGGTAATTTTGGGGCAGTTTTGGGTCATTTTGGGTAATTTTGGGGCAGTTTTGGGGAAATTTGGGTCCAATTTGGGGAATTTTGGGTGAGTTTGGGGCATTTTGGGTGATTTTGGGTCAAATTTGGGTAATTTTGGGGCAATTTGGATCCAATTTGGGTCATTTTGGGTGGTTTGGGGTCAATATTGGGGCATTTTTGGGTCATTTTGGGGCAGTTTTGGTCGCTTTAGGGTCACTTTGGGGTCAGTCACTGGTCAGTGGTCACTCAGTGGTCACTCAGCGGTCACTCAGTGGTCACTCTCCCCCCGGAGTGGAAGCTGGACACTCTGTGTGACCTGGGGGTCACTCAGCGGTCACTCAGCGGTCACTCAGCGGTCACTCTCCCCCAGGAGTGGAAGCTGGACACTCTGTGTGACCTGGGGGTCACTCAGCGGTCACTCAGCGGTCACTCAGTGGTCACTCTCCCCCAGGAGTGGAAGCTGGACACTCTGTGTGACCTGGTGGTCACTCTGGGGTCACTCGGGGGTCACTCAGTGGTCACTCTGGGGTCACTCAGTGGTCACTCAGTGGTCACTCAGCGGTCACTCAGTGGTCACTCAGGGGTCACTCAGTGGTCACTCCCTGGTCACTCAGTGGTCACTCTCCCCCAGGAGTGGAAGCTGGACACTCTGTGTGACCTCTACGAGACACTGACCATCACCCAGGCCGTGATTTTCATCAACACTCGCCGCAAGGTCGACTGGCTGACGGAGAAAATGCACGCCCGGGACTTCACCGTGTCCGCGATGGTCAGTCTGGTCACTCTGGGAGGGGTCAGTGGTCACTCAGGGGTCATTCTGGGGTCATTGGGGTCATCAGGAGTCATGGAAAGGTCAGTGGGGTCAGTGATGGTCAGTGGTCACTCTGGGGTCACTCAGGGGGTCACAGGTCACTGAGGGGTCAGTGATGGTCATTGGGGTCAGTGATGGTCAGTGGTCATTCATGGAGAAAATGCACGCCCAGGACTTCACCGTGTCCGCAATGGTCACTCTGGTCACTCTGGGGTCAGTCCAGGGGTCATTTGGGGTCATTAAATGAGGGGTCAGGGGTCACGCCCGGGACTTCACCGTGTCCGCGATGGTCAGTCTGGTCACTCTGGGGTCACTCTGGGGGTCAGTGGTCACTCTGGGGTCACTCAGGGGTCACTGTGGCCATCAGGGGTCAGTGATGGTCAGTACAGGGGTCATTGGGGTCAGTGGTCACTGGGGTCAGGGGTCACTGGGGTCAGGGGTCATCAAGGACTGGCTGACCAAGGAAATGGACACCAGGGATTTCACTGTGGTCAGTCCAGGGGTCACTCGGGGTCAGTGATGGTCATCAGGGGTCAGTGGTCACTCAGGGGTCACTCAGGGGTCAGTGGTCACTCTGGGGTCACTCTGGGGTCACTCAGGGGTCAGTGGTCACTCTGGGGTCACTCTGGGGTCACTCAGGGGTCAGTGGTCACTCTGGGGTCATTCAGGGTCAGTGGTCACTCTGGGGTCACTCTGGGGTCATTCAGGAGGTCAGTGGTCACTCAGGGGTCAGTGATGGTCATTTTGGGTCAGGGGGTGAAGGGTCAGAGAGAACTTTTAATTTAAAAAATTTAAATTTTATTTGTGGAGATGGAGCCAAAAAAAGGGGAGGGGCCTGAGGGAGGGGGAGGAGCCAAACCCCAAAGTTTGTGTTAAAAAATAAAAAGTTTGGGGTAAAAACATAAAAAAAATTGGGTTAAAAATCAGAATTTTAATTATGAAGAATGACAAAAAAAAAAAAAAAAAAAGAGGGAGGAGTCAAAGAAAAAGGGGGAGGGGCCAAACCCCCCAAAATGTAAATTTAAAATTTAATATTTTTGGGGATAAAAAAAATCAGAATTTTTGGGGATAAAAAATCAGAATTTTTGGGGTAAAAAAAATCAAAATTTTGGGAAAAAAAAATCAGAATTTTGGAAAAAAAAATGAGAATTTTTGGGGTGAAAAAAACAGAAGTTTTGGGGTAAAAAAAATTTCAAAATTTTTTGGCTTGAGGGAGAAGTTTAAGGTTGTGGGCGTGGCCTGAATTTTGTGGGCGTGGCTTTAAAGGGTGGGAGGGGGGAGTGGCCAAACCCCAAAATTTGAATTCAAAATTTAAAATTTTGATTTAAAAAATCAGAATTTTTTAAGATAAGGGACAGATTTAACACTGGGGGCGTGGCCTGGGATTGTGGGCGTGGCTTTCCCGGGTGGGCGTGGCCTGTTGTGACCCCGCCCCTTTTCCCAGCACGGGGACATGGACCAGAAGGAGCGTGACGTCATCATGAGGGAATTCCGGTCGGGGTCCAGTCGTGTCCTGATCACAACCGACCTGCTGGTCAGTGCTGCCCCTCCCCCACCCACCCCAGAGACCCCTCCCCCACCCCCCAAAAAAATCCCTAAAAAAATCCTCAAAAAATCCCCCAAAAAATCTCCAAAATTTGAATATTTAGGGTAAAAAAAAATGAAATTTTGCTCCTCCCCCACCCCCAAAGACCCCTCCCCCACACTGGGAAAAAATTCGGAGAAAAAATCCCCAAAAAAATCCAAAAAAAAATTGAATTTTTAAAAGATTTTTGGGGTTAAATATTAATTTGTGCCCCTCCCCCCCCTAAAAAAAACATCCCCAGCTCGGCCTGGCCCCTCCCCCACCCTGATCTGACCCCTCCCCCACTCCCCAAAAAAATTTGGAAAAAAATTCCCAATAAAAACATCCAAAATTTTAATTTTTACGGGTACAAAAAAAATGAATTTTTGCCCCTCCCCCACCCTCAGGCCCCTCCCCCACCCTGGAAAAAAATCCCAGAAAAAAACTCCAAAAAAATCCCAAAAAAATCCTAAAAAAATCTCCAGAATTTGAATTTTAAGGGTAAAAAATTTCATTTTGGCCCCTCCCCCACCCTGGGACCGACCCCTCCCCCACCCTCGGGCCCCTCCCCCACCCTTAAAAAAAAATTGAGAAAAAAATCCAGAAAAAAACCCCCAAATTTTAAAGTTTTGGGGTTAAAAAATGTCATTTCTGCCCCTCCCTCACCCTAAAAAAATCCAAAAAAAAAAAATCCCCAAAAATTGGATGTTTTCGGGTAAAAAAAAAATTATTTTCTGCCTCAAAAATCTCCCAAATTTTGGGGAATTTTTTTCCCACTTTTATCCTCCAAAATTTCCCATTTTTGCCCCATTTTTCCACTCAAAATGCTTTAAAATTGGGGATTTTTTCCCCCCAATATTTTCCCCATTTTTCTCCCTTCAAAATTGCCCCAAATTTTGCAATTTTTTTCCCAATTTTTTTCCCATTTTTTCCCCTGAAAATGCCCCAAAATTTGGGATTTTTCCCCCCAGTTTTTTCCCAAATTCCCCAAAATTTTTTTTCCAATTTCCTCCACAAAATACCCCAAAATTTCAATTTTTTTTTTTCCCTGTCCCCTCCTTCAAATTTTTCTTCATTTCCCCCAAACTTTCCTTTTTTTTTTTTCCTGAAAAATTTCCCAAATTTGGGAGATTTCACCCCTCTAAAATTTCGTGATTTTTTTCACCAGAAAATCCACCAAAATTCGAGATTTTTTCCATAATTTTTTCCCCAAAAAACCCCAAACTTTGACATTTTCCTCCACCCTCCCAAAACCCCCCTAAAATCCCCCAAAATGCCCCAAAATTTTATTTTTTTTCCCCATTCCAGGCTCGGGGCATCGACGTCCAGCAGGTGTCGCTGGTGATCAACTACGACCTCCCGACCAATAGGGAGAATTACATCCACAGGTGGGCGGGGCTTGAAGGAAAGGGGGCGGGGCTTGGGCAAAAGGGGGCGGGGCTTGGGGAAAGGGGGCGGGGCTTAGAAAAAGTGAATGGGGCTTAACCAGGGCAAGGCTTAAAGATCAAAAATTTATTTTAATTCCCTTTACATTATAAATGACATTTTAAATTACAATTTAATTAGTTTTAACTTGCTAAATTTCATTTTATTTTACTTTATTTATTTCAATTTATTTAATGTTAAATATTTTTCACTTTAACGTTTTAAATGATTTTCACTTATTTAATATAATTATTATTTTAATTTATTTTGACATTTTTTAAATTCTTTTTTTTAATTATTTTGATTGGCCACGGTGGCTGGTTTGGCCAGTTTATTTTTTAAAATTTCTTCTTAAAAATAATGTCAAAATTTAATTTAAATTTATGCTAATTTATGCAAATTGCCGTTCCAGGATTGGCCGCGGGGGGCGGTTTGGCCGGAAGGGCGTGGCCATCAACATGGTGACGGAGGAGGACAAACGGACCCTGCGCGACATCGAGACTTTCTACAACACCAGCATCGAGGAGATGCCGCTCAACGTGGCCGATCTCATCTGAAAACGGGAATGAAACATCCCGAAACAGCCACAAAATCATCCCGAAAATATCCCCAAATCCTCCCCAAAAATTCACCTTTTTACCCCCTTTTTTTCAGATTTTTTTGGATTTTTTTTGGATTTTTTTCGGATTTTTTTTGGATTTTTTTCGGATTTTTTTCAGATTTTTTTCGGACTTTTTTCGGATTTTTTTGGAATTTTTTTAGAATTTTTTCG
Source organism: Zosterops lateralis (assembly GCF_965231275.1). NCBI lineage: Eukaryota > Metazoa > Chordata > Aves > Passeriformes > Zosteropidae > Zosterops > Zosterops lateralis. The sequence goes on from NC_139794.1 coordinate 285,154, forward strand.
GATTTTTTTTCAGATTTTTTTCCAAATTTTTTCTCTTTTTTTTCCCATTTTTTCCCATTTATTTCGGATTTTTTTCCGATTTTTTTCTGAATTTTTTCAGGTTTTTTTCCCATTTTTTTTCCCATTTATTTCGGATTTTTTTCAGATTTTTTTCTGAATTTTTTCTCTTTTTTTTTTCCATTTTTTCCCATTTATTTCAGATTTTTTAAAGATTTTTTTTCAGAATTTTTTTCTCTTTTTTGTTTTCCATTTTTTCCCATTTATTACAGATTTTTTTCAGATTTTTTTCTGAATTTTTTCTCCTTTTTTTTCCCATTTTTCCCATTTATTTTGGATTTTTTTCAGATTTTTTCTGAATTTTTTCTCTTTTTTTTTCCCATTTTTTTCCCATTTATTTCGGATTTTTTTCAGATTTTTTTCTGATTTTTTTCTCCTTTTTTTTCCCATTTTTCCCATTTATTTCGGATTTTTTTCCGATTTTTTTCTGAAATTTGTCTCCTTTTTTTCCATTTTTTCCCATTTATTTCAGATTTTTAAAAGATTTTTTTTCAGATTTTTTTCTCTTTTTTGTTTTCCATTTTTTCCCATTTTTTTCAGATTTTTTCTGAATTTTTTCTCCTTTTTTTTTCCATTTTTTCCCATTTATTTCGGATTTTTTTCAGATTTTTTTCTGAATTTTTTCTCTTTTTTTTTCCCATTTATTTCGGATTTTTTTCTGAATTTTTTCCTGATTTTTTTTTCCTTTTTTTTCCAATTTTTTTCCCCATTTTTCCTGCTTTTTTCCAATTTTTTTTTCTAATTTTTCTAATATTTTCCCTAATTTTTTCCTCTTTTTATTTTCTGATTTTTTAAAATATTTTTCCTCTTTTTTTCCTGATTTTTTCCCCTTTTTTCCCCATTTTTTCCTGATTTTTCCAAAATTCTTTTCAACTTTTTTTCTGACTTTCTTCCCATTTTTTCCTGATTTTTTTCACTTTTTCCTCTCTTTATTTCCCAAATTTTCCCCTTTTTTTCCTCCTTTTTTAAACATTTTTTCTCTTTATTTTTTTCTTAATTTTTCCTTCCTTTTTCCTGAATTTTTTTCTGTTTTTTCTTCCCATTTTTTCCCAAAATCTTCATTTTTTTAGGTCATTTTTCTGCATTTTTGGGCTGCTCTCCCCCTTCCCTTTTCCCCAATTTTTTCCCAAATTTTCCCCAATTTTTTCCCAAATTTTTCCCAATTTTTTCCTGTTTTTTCCACTTTTTTAAAGTCATTTTTACCAATTTTTAAAAATGGTGCTTTTTACCCTCCCCCCCCTCAATTTTCCCCATTTTTTCCCAAATTTTTCCCAAATTTCCCCCATTTTTTCCCAAATTTTCCACAATTTTTCCCAAAATTTTCCCAATTTTCCCCCAAATTTTTCCCCATTTTTTCCCCAATTTTTTCCCAAATTTTCCCCAAATTTTCCCATTTTTGGGGCCATTTCTATGAATTTTAGGAGTGGTTTTAAATTTACATTTTTCTCCTTTTTTTCCCAATTTTTGGGGTTTTTTTCCCAATTTTTGGGGTTTTTTTCCTCATTTTTTATTCTGAATTTTTCACTTTTTTAGGGTCGTTTTTATGGGAATTTTTTCTTAATTTTTCCCCAATTTTTCCTTTTTTTTTTCCCAATTTTTTCAATTTTTTTTCCAATTTTTCCCCAAATTTTTGGGGTTTATTTTCCCCTTTTTTCCCTAATTTTTCCTCATTTTTTTCCCATTTTTCCCCCAATTTTTGGGGTTTATTTTAAGTTTTTTCCCAATTTTTTCCCCATTTTTTCCCAAAATTTTCACTTATATTTTGGGATTTTTCCCCAAATTTTGGGGTTTATTTTTCCATTTTTCCTCATTTTTTTCCCCATTTTTTCCTAAATTTTTCACTTATTTTTCATTATTTTTCCCCAAATTTTTGGGGTTTAATTTCCCATTTTCCCCCAATTTTTCCCCATTTTTTCCCAAATTTTCCACTTATTTTTCAGGATTTTTCTCCAAATTTTGGGGGATTTATTTTCCCATTTTCCCCAATTTTTTCCCTATTTTTTCCCAAATTTTTCACTTATTTTTTGGGATTTTTCCCCAAATTTTTGGGGTTTAATTTCCCATTTTTCCTCATTTTTTTTCCCCATTTTTTTCCAAATTTTTCACCTAATTTTTAGGATTTTTCCCCACTTTTTTTAGTTTTATTTTCCCTTTTCCCCCAAATTTTTTTCCTCATTTTTCCCAATTTTTTTCCTCATTTTTCCCCATTTTTTCCCAAATATTTCACTTAATTTTCATTATTTTTCCCCAAATTTTTGGGTTTATTTTCCCCATTTTTAGGTCAATTTTCCTGTCTTTTTTTACTCCTAAAAATCACTTTTTAAAAATAAATTTTCCCCATTTTCCCTCAATTTTTATAACAAATTTAAACCAATTTTGGGCTTTTTTGGGGCCTTTTTTATTCCTGATTTTTTAAGAAAAAAAATCACTTTTTTAAAGATTTTTTTTAGGATTTTTTTGGGTTTTTTGGGGGGTTTTTTTTGGGAATTTTTATTTTTTTTTTTTAATAAACGTCACTTTTTGGGGGTCCCCACCCGCCCCTCCCCCCTTTCCCCTCCCCCCCCTTTTGTAACGTTTATTTATTCAAATAAAAAAAAAATAAAACGATTTTGGGACAAAAAAAATTTGAATTTTTTTCGAGTTTTTATTGGTGGGAATTGGGGGAGGGGAAGGGGAAAATTTTGGGGGTTTTTTTTGTCGATTTTGGGGCAAAAATTTGGGTTTTAAACCTGAAAAAATTAAATTAAAAACATTAAAATTGGGGGTTTGGAGCTTTTAAAATACCAAAAATTGAGTTAAAAACAAAAAAAATTCTCAAAATTTGGGGTTTTGGACCTTTAAAACACAAAAAATTTGGGTTAAAAATAAAAAAATCGTCAAATTTTGGGTTTTGGGCCTTTAAACCACAAAAAAATGGATTAAAAATATAAAAATTCTCAAAATTTAAGTTCAAAACACCAAAAAACCTCAAAATTTGGGTTCTGGACACCTGAAAACACCAAAAAATTTTGTTTAAAAACTAAAAATTGATCAAATTTTGGGTTCTGGACCTTTAAAAACATGAAAATTTGGGTTAAAAACACCAAAAATCCTCAAAATTTGGGTTCTGGACTTTTAAAAACACCAAAATTCATTTTTTTGACACAAAAATCCTCCAAAATTTGGGTTAAAACCACTAAAAATTGTCAAAATTTGGGATTTGGACCTTTAAAAACCCCAAAATTTTGGGTTTAAACCTTGAAATGCCCCAAATTTGACTCAAAATTCCCTGAATTTGCCTCTAAAATCTCCAAATTTGGGTCTAAAGTCACCAAATTTTGGGTTTGAACTCCCCAAATTTGGGTTTAAACTTCCCAAATTCAACTCCTCAAATGTGGGTCAAAAATCTCTAAATTTTGGGTCAAATTTTTCCAAATTTGGATCCAAAATCCCCCAAATTTTGGGTCTTAAATTGACCAAAAATTGGGTCTAAATTACCCAAAATTTGGGTCAAAATTCACAAAAATTTGTGTCTAAAATCCCCAAATTTTGGGTCTCAATTCTCCAGATTTTGGGTCTGAATTGCCCAAATTTTGGGTCGAATTTCTCCTAAATTTGGGTCAAAAATACCCCAAATTTTGGGTCAAAACTCGCCAAATTTTGGGTCTAAATTCCCCAAATTTTGGGTCAAAAATACCCCAAATTTTGGGTCTAAAATTCGCCAAATTTTGGGTCTAAATTCCCCAAATTTTGGGTCAAAAATACCCCAAATTTTGGGTCTAAAATTCGCCAAATTTTGGGTCTAAATTCCCCAAATTTTGGGTCTGATTTCTTTTAAATTTGGCTTTGAGATCCCCAAATTTTGGGTCTAAAAATCTCCAAATTTGGGCTCTAAAATCCCCAAATTTTGAGTCTGAATTCTCCAAATTTTGGGTCTAAAGTCACCAAGTTTTGGGTCTGAATTGCCCAAATTTTGGGTCTAAAATCTCCAAATTTTGGGGCTGAATCCTCCAAATTTGACTTTGAGATCCCCAAATTTTGGGTCTAAAAATCTCTAAATTTCGGGTCTAAACTCACCAAATTTTAGGTCTGAAATTTCCAAATTTCAGGTCTGAATTGCCCAAATTTTGGGTCTAAAATCTCCAAATTTTGGGGCTGAATCCTCCAAATTTGACTTTGAGATCCCCAAATTTTGGGTCTAAAAATCTCTAAATTTCGGGTCTAAACTCACCAAATTTTAGGTCTGAAATTTCCAAATTTCAGGTCTGAATTGCCCAAATTTTGGGTCAAAATTCTCCAAATTTTGGGGCTGAATCCTCCAAATTTGAGATCCCCAAATTTGGGTCTAAATGCCCCAAATTTGGGTCTAAATGCCCCAAATTTTGGGTCTAAATGCCCCAAATTTGGGTCTAAATGCCCCAAATTTTGGGTCTAAATGCCCCAAATTTGGGTCTAAATGCCCCAAATTTTGGCTCTGAATCCATTTCAGAATTTGGGTCTAAATTGATCCAATTTCGCATCTAAATTCTCCAAATTTGGGTCAAAAATCTCGAAATTTCAGTTCCAAAACTCCCCAAAATTCGGGTCGAAATCCTCCCAAATTTGGGTCTAAACTGACCAAATTTCGCATCAAAAGTCCCCTAAATTTGTACCTAAAATCCCCATATTTTCATAAAAATTTCCCAAATTTTTGCCTAACCCCACCAAACTTGGGCCGAAATTCCCAAATTTTGGGTCGAAAATTCCAAATTTTCGCTCCAAACCTCCAGAATTTGGGTCTAAATTCCTGAATTTTGTCTCTCCAAAGCGGCAGCGACTCTGTCCCGGATCCTCTTCCCCTCCTGGGTGTCTCCTGGGGGGCTCCGAGGTGGCGATTTTGGGGAATTTTGGGGCGATTTCGGTGAAAATTGGGATTTTTTGGGTGGAATTGCGGAAATTCTGGATGGTTTTGGGTTCAGAGGAATCTCAGAGGGCAGAGGATCCCCCCTGATCTGACAATAATTGTGTAACAGGACGCAGGCGTCGCCAACGTTCCAGAAGGTTCCCCAGGTTTGGGTCAAAATCCCCCAAATTCGGGTCAAAAATCTCGAAATTTCAGTTCCAAAACTCCCCAAAATTCGGGTCGAAATCCTCCCAAATTTGGGTCTAAACTGACCAAATTTCACATCCCAATTCTCACAAATTTTCATATAAAAATCCCCAGATTTCGCATCTAAATTCCCAAAATTTTGGTATAAATTCTCCAAATTTTCACCTAAACCCCCCAAATCTGGCTCTGAGATTCCAAATTTTGGGTCTAAATTCCTTAATTTTGACTCCAAACATCCCAATTTTGTCTCTCCAAAGCAGCGGCGACTCTGTCCCGGATCCTCTTCCCCTCCTGGGTGTCCCCGGGGTGAATTTGGGGCGATTTGGGTGAATTTTGGGGCAATTTCAGATATTTTTGGGTCATTTGGGGTGTTTTTGGGGTCAGGGGGGGTCTCAGAGGGCAGAGAGTCTGAATTCTGAATTTTCATCTGAATTCCCCAAATTTCGGGTAAAAATTCTACAAAATTTGACCCAAACCCCCTAAATTTGAGTCTAAAACCCCCGAATTTCGCATCTAAATTCTCCTAAATTTGGGTCTAAATTCGCCATAATTTGGCTCTGAAATTCCCCAGATTTCGTGTCTAAATTCCCCAAATTTTGGGTCGAAATTCTCCTAAATTTGGGTCTAAATTGACCAAATTTGGGTCAAAACTCTTTAAATTTGGGTCTAAAAAAATCCCAAATTTCACATCGAAATTCTTTCAAATTTCGCTCTAAAATCCCCAAATTTTCATATAAATTCTCCAAATTTTGACGTGACCCCACCAAACTCGGGCCGAAATTCCCAAATTTTGGGTCGAAATTTCCAAATTTCGTGTCTAAAATCCCCAATTTCGGCTCTAAATTCCTGAATTTTGTCTCTCCAAAGCAGCGGCGACTCTGTCCCGGATCCTCTTCCCCTCCTGGGTGTCCCCGGGGTGAATTTGGGGCGATTTTGGTGAATTTTGGGGCGATTCTGGTGGGGATTTCGATGAAAATTTGCTATTTTTGGGTGGAAATTTTGGATTTCCAGGAGGCAGAGGCTCCCCCCGGAGCTGGCAGTAATTGTGCAGCAGGACGCAGGCGAGCAGCAGCGTGGGCAGGAACGCGGCCCCGCTGTCGTTCCGCCCCTCCAGGCACCGCCAACGTTCCAGAAGCTTCCCCAGGGCCCTTCCGGCCTTTTCATTGGCCACTTCCGCCCCCAGGTTGAAAAGCCACGCCCCTTTCTGAGAAACCACGCCCATTGGTCCATATTGGGAAAGCCACGCCTCTTCTTGAGAGGCCACGCCCCGTTTTTGACAAGCCACACCCCCTTTTGAATTGTCATGACCATATTTAGGAGGCCACGCCCCTTTTGGAGAGGCCACGCCCCTTTCTGGTTGACAATTACCAAATTTGGAAGGCCACGCCCCCTTTTCAGAAACCACACCCACTTTTGGGTGGTCATGGCCATATTTGGGAGGCCACGCCCCTTTTAGAGAAGCCACGCCCTCTTCTGAACTATCATGATCATATTTGGGAGGCCACGCCCTCTTTGGAGAAGCCACGCCCCCTTTCGGGTTGTCATGACCATATTTGGGAGGCCACGCCTCTTTTTCAGAAGCCACGCCCCCTTGAGGCTCCTCCCCCCGGGAAAAGGGGCGGAGCAACCAGGGCAGGAGGGGATCATGGGAGGAGCCTAAAAAATAGGGGGAAAAATGATTTTCCAAGGGGTTTTTGGGGGGATTTGGGGGGTTTTGGGGAAGATTTTTGGGGTTTTCCGAGTTTTCAGCAAAGTTCCCAAGATTCTCCCCAAAATTCCCCAAATTTTCAGTGAAATTCCTGGAATTTTCGGCAAAATTTCCCAAATTTTTAGGGGGATTTTCCGAGTTTTCAGCGTTTTTCTCCCCAAAATTCACGTTTTTTCCCCCTAATTTCTCATTTCTTCCCCCCAAACCCCCAAAATTCTCCCTGAAATTCACATTTTCCCCTCCAAAACCCCCATTTTTCTCCCCAAAAATCTCATTTTCTCCCCCAAAATTCTCATTTTTTTCAGAATTTTCCCCATTTTTCTCCTTAAATCTCCCATTTTTTTCCCCAAAACCCCCCAAATTCTCCCCCAAACCCCCAAAACCCCCCAAATTCCCCCCAAAATTCCCATTTTTTTCAGAATTTCCTCCATTTTTCTTCCCAGAACTCCCAAAATTCTCATTTTTCTTGGAATTTTCACCATTTTTTCCCCCAAAATCCCCATTTTTTTCTCCCAAACCCCCAAAATTCTCATTTTTCCCCCTTTTTTCCCTCCTCCCCTCCATCCTCCTGTAGAGCCCCGACTCCCCCAGGCCCGTTCCCGGCCTCAGGAATTCCACATTCCAGAGGCAGCCCCGCCCGTCCACCGTGGCCTGCAGGGTCAGGGAATGTCGCGATATATCGCGATAGCGGCTCCTGTCGCGGCCCCGCCCCTCCCCCGTGCCCTGCAGGGTCGGGGAATGTCGCGATATATCGCGATAGCGGCTCCTGTCGCGGCCCCGCCCCTCCCCCGTGCCCTGCAGGGTTAAGGAGGGTCCCGATATATCGCGATAGCGGCTCTTATCGCGGCCCTGGAGGGTCGGGGCGTGTCCCGACATGTCGCCATAGCCCCGCCCCTCCCCCGTGCCCGGCAGGGTCAGGGAATGTCGCGATATGTCGCGATAGCGGCTCCTGTCGCGGCCCCCGGGGGGGGCCCGGATGGGGATCCGGACCCGGCAAAGGACCCCCCCCAGGAGGGGGAGGGGAGGGAAATTATTTGGGGAATTTTGGGAAAAATTTGGGGGATTTGGGGAGGAATTTGGGAAATTTTGGGGGAAATTTTGGGAGAAATTTGGGGGATTTGGGGGCGAATTTGGGGGGTTTGGGGAGGAATTTGGGGGATTTTGGGAGGAGTTTGGGGGGTTTGGGGGAAGATTTGGGAATTCCGGGGGAGAATTTGGGGGGGAAATTGAGGAATTTGGGGAAAAATTTGGGGAATTTTGGAAATTTGGAGGATTTTGGGAGGAATTTGGGGCATTTGGGGGCGAATTTGGGGGTTTTGAGGGAAGATTTGGGGGGAAATTTGGATTATTTGGGGGGGTTTGGGAGGAATTTGAGAGATTTGGGGGGAAATTTGGAAATTCTGGGGGGTTTGAGGGGAGATTGGGGGAAAATTTTGAGGCATTTCGGGGATTTTCAGAGAAAATTTGGGGGTTTGGGGAGAGATTTGAGGGATTTGAAGGATTTGGGAGGGAATTTGGGGAATTTTGGGAGGAATTTGGGGGATTTGGGAATTCTGAGGGAGTTTGGGAGGAATTTTGGGAATTTCCTGAAGGAATCTGGGAATTTCCAGATGGAATTTCCGCATTTCCGTCACAATTTTCCAACAAATTTTGGGAATTCCCGAAGTTTTCTTCCAAATTTCGGGATTTTTCCGACGAATTTGGGGATTTTTCCGACGAATTTCGGGGCCTTTTGGGCGAAATTCCCGAATTTTCCGACGATTTTTGGGCATTTTGAAGGAAATTTCCCGTTTTTGGGGTTTTTTGGGGCGGGATTTTCCTCTTCCTGTCGCTCCTTCTGGAATTTTCCGTCGGAATTTCAGATTTCGACCCCAAAACTTGAGATTTTTGTCCAGTATCCTCCAAAATTTCACATTTTGACTCCAAAACTTCTGATTTTTGTCCAGAATCCTCCAAAATTTGGGTTTTTAACTCCAAAAATTGAGATTTTTGTCCAGAATCTTCTGAGATTTGGGATTTCGACCCCAAAACTTGAGATTTTTGTCCAGAACTTTCCAAAATTTCACATTTCGACCCCAAAACTTGAAAATCTTGACCAGAATCTTCTGAAATTTCAGATTTCGACCCCAAAACTTCTGATTTTTGTCCGAAAAATTCGAAATTTTCTCCGGAACCTTCCGAAATTTCCCATTTCGACCCCAAAAAACGAGATTTTTCTCCGGAATCTTCCAGAATTTCCGACTTGGACCCGAAAAATTCAAAATTTTCTCCAGAATCTTCTGAAATTTCATATTTGGACCCCAAAAATCCTTCCCCCCAATCCCCTCCCAACCTCCAACAAGTCTCGGGATCTCGGGCCAAATAAACCCTCGAATTTCCCTCGTTATTTTTCCCCCAAATTTCTCCATTTTCCTCCCGATTTTCGGGGCCGCCCAGAACCTCCACCAAAGCCCCACAAACATCCCTGAGGATTTTACAAACCGAACTCCGGGACACCCCAAAAGTGGCTTCCAGGGCTCGATATTCGGTGACGGTTCCGAGACGCCACAAAGTCAAAGCCAAACGAACCTCGGCCGGCACCGCCCTCCTCATGGCCGTGTCCCTGCGCCCGATCCAAGGTTTTAATCGACGGATCAAAGCGTCGAAAGTCTCCGGGAGGAGGCGAAAGCGTGAGATCCATTCGGGGAATCGCAGGGATTTGTGGAGAACCGAGGACCAGAAGGAGGAGCTGCGTTGGCGGCTCCACAAGCGGCCCCGGCGGCGGCGCCATGTTGGAGCCTGAGGGGAAAAAGGGGATAAAAAAGGGAAAAAAGCGAAGCGAAGAGCGGAGAGGCGGCGGCGGCGGCGGAGGAGGAAGAAGAGGAGGCGGCGGTGGTGCTGCTGGAGGAGGGAAAAGCGGCGGCGGCGGCGGCGGAGGAAGAAAAGGAGGAGGAGGGAGAGGGAGGCGGCGGCCACAGTGGTGGGCGCCATTTTGGGGAGGCGGTGGGGGAAGAAGAAGGGCGGAGAGCGCAGGCGCGGAATCGCGTTTTCCCGCCTTGCGCATGCGCTGTAGTCTTCTTTTTTTCCCCGCCTTGCGCATGCGCTCTAGTCATCTTTTTCCCCGCCTTGCGCATGCGCTGTATTCTTCTTTTTCCCCGCCTTACGCATGCGCTGTATTCTTCTTTTTTCCCGCCTTGCGCATGCGCCGTATTCCTCCTTTTTTTTTCCCGCCTTACGCATGCGTGGTAAGCGCGGGGTTGTACGGAATTACTGGCAAAATGGCGGCGTTGTTTTGTCACTCTGCGCATGCGCAACATAGACAAAGTGTGTACGGAAGCGCTGATAAGCTGGCGCCGTCTACAATTTTGCGCATGCCCAATAAAGACGGCTCTTGTACGGCTGCGCTGGTAAAATGGCGGCGTCTTTGTGTTTAACTGCGCGTGCGCGGTAAAGACGGAAAATGTACGGCGGAGTTGACAAAATGGCGGCGTCCTTATTCTCGCCTGCGCATGCGCTGTAGAGGAAAGGAACGTGCGGAAGGTTTGTCGTGTAAAATTCCCTCAAATTTCCTTAAAAATTCTTTCAAATTCCCTCAAAAAATTCCTTCGAAAAATTCCTTTAATTTCCCTCAAAAAATGCCTCAAAAATTTCCTCAAATTCCCTCAAAAATTCCCTCAAATTCTCTCAAAATTTTCCTTCAAAAATTCTCTCAAAAATTCCCAGAAAAATTCTCTCAAAAAATCCCTCAAAATTTCCCTGAAATTCCCTCAAATTCTCTCAAAAATTCCCTAAAAAATTCCCTGAAAATTTCCCTTCAAAAAATTCCCTCAAATTCTCTCATAAATTCCTCAAAATCCCCAAATTTTTGGGGGAAAAATTTGGAATTTTCAAACCTTTTTCCCCCCCCAAAAAAAAACACCAAAAAAATCCAATTTTTTTTCTTCTTTAAATTCAACTTTATTGACCCCAAACCCCCCAAACCCGAGGCCGTTTTTGGGCTGATTTTACCCATTTTTTGGGCAATTTTGGGCCATTTTTGAGCCTTTTTTTGGGTGAATTTGGGACAAATTTCGGCTCATTTTTTGGGCTGATTTTGGGCCATTTTGGGGCTGTTTTTTGGGACTTTTTTGGCCTTTTTGGGGGGGATTTTGAGGCCTTTTTTGGGCTGATTTTTGCATTTTTTGGGATTTTTTTGGGATTTTTTGGGTGAATTTTGAGCTATTTTGAGACCATTTTTTGGGGGAATATTTGACTCGTTTTGAGACTTTTTTGGGACTTTTTTGCGTGAATTTTTGGCCATTTTTGTCCCACTTTTTGGGTGAATTTTTGCCGATTTTTGTGTCATTTTTTGGATGAATTTTGGAAGGTTTTTTGTGTGAATTTTTACCGATTTTTGTCCCATTTCTTGGGTAAATTTTTGCTGTTTTTGTGCCATTTTTTGTGTGATTTTTTACCAATTTTCATCCCATTTTTTGGGTGAATTTTGGCCGATTTTGGTGCCATTTTTTGGGTGAATTTTTGCTGATTTTTATGTGAATTTTACTGATTTTGGGGCCATTTTTGGACTGATTTTCGTCCCATTTTTTGTGTAAATTTTTAGATTTTTGTCCAATTTTTTGGGTGAATTTTGGCTGATTTTCATCCCGTTTTTTGTGTAAATTTTTACCAAATTTTGTCCAATTTTTTGGATGAATTTTGGCCGTTTTTTGGGTGAATTTTTGCCAATTTTTGTCCCATTTTTTTGTGTGAATTTTTACCAATTTTCATCCCATTTTTGTGTGAATTTTTACCAATTTTTGTCCCATTTTTTTGGGTGAATTTTTACCGATTTTTGTCCCATTTCTTGGGTAAATTTTTGCTGATTTTGTGCCATTTTTTGTGTGATTTTTTTTACCAATTTTCATCCCATTTTTTGGGTGAATTTTGGCCGATTTTGGTGCCATTTTTTGGGTGAATTTTTGCTGATTTTGTGCCATTTTTTGTGTGATTTTTTTTACCAATTTTCATCCCATTTTTTGGGTGAATTTTGGCCATTTTTTCGTGCGATTTTTACCAATTTTGGGACCATTTTTGTACTGATTTTCATCCTGTTTTTTGGGTGAATTTTTGCTGATTTTGTGCCATTTTTTGTGTGATTTTTTACCAATTTTTGTCCTGTTTTTTGTGTGAATTTTTGCCTTTTTTTTTGTGATTTTGGTGCCATTTTTTGGGTGAATTTTTGCTGATTTTTGTGCAAATTTCACCCATTTTGCGACCATTTTTTTACCAATTTTCACCCCGTTTTTTACGTAAATTTTCCCCAATTTCCCCCCCCGTTTTTTCCACAAATTTCACCCATTTTTCTCCCATTTTTCACCTTTATTTCCCATTTTCCCCCCTAGAAGAAGAGGCCCCTCATGCGGCGGCCGATGCCCTGGCGGTCGTAGAGAACGTTGAATTTATTCACAAACTGGTTCATGGTGTTGCAGGTCTTGGTGATGGTGCCCAGATAGGCCATCAGCCCAACGTCGTTGCATTGCTAAAAAAACCAAAAAAATTGAATTATTTGGGGTTTTGGAGGTTTTGGATAAAAATTGGGGGTTTTTGGGGATTTTAGGGGCATTTTGGGTGGAATTTTAGGGGATTTTGGATGATTTTAAGTGGATTTTTGGTGAATTTTAGGTGGAATTTAAGTGGATTTTTAGTGGATTTTAAGTGGATTTTAGGGGCATTTTGGGTGCATTTTAAGGTGGATTTGGGGTGGATTTTGGAGGATTTTAGGTGGATTTTAGGGGGATTTTTAGGTGGATTTTAAGGTGGATTTTGAGTGAATTTTAAGTGGATTTTTTAGGTGGATTTTGGGTGAATTTTGGGGTATTTTGGGTGGATTTTAGTGGGATTTTTGGATGGATTTTGGGAGGAATTTTTGGGGTTTTTTGAGGATTTTTCGTGGATTTTTGGGGATTTTTGAAGAATTTTTTGGGGGGATTTTTTAATGGATTTTTTGGGGATTTTTTTGGTAGATTTGGGTGAATTTTGGGTGAATTTTTGGGTATTTTGGGCCATGGCATTGCAGGTGATGGTGCCCAGATAGGCCATCAGACCTACGTCGTTGCATTGCTAAAAAAAATATAAAATTAAATTATTTGGGGTTTTGGGAGGTTTTGGAAAAAAATTGGGGGTTTTGGGGGATTTTAGGGGCATTTTGGGTGGAATTTTAGGGGATTTTGGATGATTTAAAGTGGATTTTTGGGGATTTTAGGTGGAATTTAAGTGGATTTTTGGTGGATTTTAAGTGGATTTTTAGGGGCATTTTGGGTGCATTTTAAGGTGGATTTGGGGTGGATTTTTGAGTGAATTTTAGGTGGATTTTGGGGGATTTTAGGGGGATTTTTGGGTGGATTTTTGAGTGAATTTTAAGTGGAATTTTGGGTGAATTTTAAGTGGATCTTTGGGTGGATTTTTGGGTGGATTTTGAGTGAAATTTGGGTGGATTTTTGGGTGGAATTTGGGTGAATTTTAGGGGATTTTAGGGGCATTTTGGGTGGATTTTAAGGTGGATTTTTGAGTGAATTTTAAGTGGATTTTTTAGGTGAATTTGGGGTATTTGGGTGGATTTTAGTGGGATTTTTGGATGGATTTTGGGAGGAATTTTTGGGGTTTTTGAGGATTTTTCGTGGATTTTTGGGGATTTTTGAAGAATTTTTGGGGGGATTTTTTAATGGATTTTTTGGGGATTTTTTTGGTAGATTTGGGTGAATTTTGGGTGAATTTTTGGGTATTTTGGGCCATGGCATTGCAGGTGATGGTGACCAGATAGGCCATCAGGCCCACGTCGTTGCATTGCTAAAAAAAGAAAAATATTGAATTATTTTGGGGTTTTGGAGGTTTTGGAAAAAAATTGGGGGTTTTTGGGGATTTTAGGGGCATTTTGGGTGGAATTTTAGGGGATTTGGATGATTTTAAGTGGATTTTGGGTGAATTTTAGGTGGATTTTGGGTGGATTTTAAGTGGATTTTTGGGTGGATTTTAAGGTGGATTTTTGGTGAATTTTAGGTGGATTTTGGGTGAATTTTAAGTGGATTTTTGGTGAATTTTAGGTGGATTTTAGGTGGATTTTAAGTGGATTTTGGGTGGATTTTAAGTGAATTTTAAGTGGATTTTTGGGTGAGTTTTAGGGTGTTTTGGGTGGATTTTGGGTGGAATTTTAGGGGATTTTTGGGTGGATTTTTGATGGATTTGGGTTGAGTTTTGGGTTATTTTGGGTGAATTTTAAGTGATTTTGGGTGGATTTTAAGGTGGATTTTTGAGTGGATTTTAAGTGGAATTTTGGGTGAATTTTAAGTGGATCTTTAAGTGGATTTTTAGGTGAATTTTAGGGGCATTTTGGGTGGATTTTAAGGTGGATTTTGGGTGAGTTTTGGTGGATTTTCGGTGGATTTTAGTGGGATTTTTGGATGGGTTTTGGATGGAATTTGGAGGGAATTTTTGGGGCTTTTTTGGGGAATTTTTGGGGATTTTTGAAGAATTTTTGGGGCTTTTTTTTCCTGGGAATTTTCAGAAAATTTTGGGATTTTTTTAATGGATTTTTGGGGGGATTTTTTAATGGATTTTTTGGGATTTTTTGGTAGATTTGGGGGGATTTTGAGTGAATTTTGGAGTGAATTTTTGAGTGAATTTTGGGGTGATTTTGAGATAAATTTGGATTTATTTTGGGACAATTTTTGGTGGATTTTTGGGTGATTTTGGGATGAATTTTGGGACATTTTGGGATGGATTTTGGGGCAATTTTGGGGTCAATTTTTCGGTGTTTTTGGGGCATTTTTTGGGAGATTTAGGGGTGATTTTGGGACGATTTTTGGGTGAATTTTGGGATAATTTTGGGCTGATTTTTGGGTGATTTTTGAGAGATTTTTGGGTCATTTTTGATAGACTTTTGGGTGATTTTTCCGTGATTTTTTGACAGATTTTTGGCTGATTTTTGGCGGATTTTTGGGTGATTTTTGGGAGATTTTTGAGAGATTTTTGGGTCATTTTTGAGAGATTTTTGAGAGATTTTTGGGTGATTTTTCCGTGATTTTTTGACAGATTTTTGGCTGATTTTTGGCGGATTTTTGGGAGATTTTTGGGTGATTTTTGGGAGATTTTTGAGAGATTTTTGGGTGATTTTTGGGTGATTTTTGAGAGATTTTTGGGTGATTTTTGGGACAATTTTGGGGCGATTTTTGTGCCGATTCCGTGACGATTTTGGGGCGATTCTGGGCTGAATTTGGGGTTGATTTGGGGTGTTTTTGGGGCCTCCTCACGTCGTAGGAAATCGGTTTTGAACTTGTCAGTGCTGAGCACGGGCAGGCAGTGGCACAGGGCACAGGCCTCCCGCAGGATCTCGTGGTTAAACGGGACCTCCCCTGGAAATTTGGGGCAAAAAACACAAAATTTGGGGTCAGGAGGGGTTGAGAATGAATTGGGGAGACAAAAAAACCCAAAAAACCCCCATAAAACCCAAAAAAAACCCCATAAAACCACCCAAATCCCCCCAAAAATCCTGAATTCCCCCCAAAAAATCTGCCCAACCACTCAAAAAAAACCCCCCAAAAATCCCCCCAAAAACCTCCAAATTCCCCCCAAAAAATCCCCCCAAAACCCCCAAAATTCCCACCCCAAAAACCCCACCAAAACCCCCCCAATTTCCCCCCTAAAAATCCCAAAAAAACTCCAGAATCCCCCAAAAAACCCCCAAATCACCCCCCAAAATCCCCCCAAATTCAATAAAAACCCAAATCCCCCCCAAAACCCCCAAATTCCACCAAAAGACCCCAAATCCTCCCCAAAAAAAAACCCCAAAAATCCCCAAAAATCCCCATATTCCACCAAAAAACCCACAAAAATCCAACACCCCCCACCAAAAACTTCCCACCAACCCCCAAAAACCTCAAATTCCCTCCAAAAACCCTCAAATTTCTCCCCAAAAATCCAAAATCCCCCCCCGAAAAATTGCCCAAAATCCCCAAAAACCCCCCAAAAACCCCCCAAAAAATCAGAAAAAAATCCCCTCCACCCCCTTTAACCCCAAACCCTCCCAAACTTTTGAGAAAACCCCCAAAATTGTGATTTTTTCCCCCCAAAATTGTGATTTTTTTCCCCCCAAAATTGTGATTTTTTCCCCCCAAAATTGTGATTTTTTTCCCCAAAATTGTGATTTTTTTCCCTCCAAAATTGTGATTTTTTTCCCCCCAAAATTGGGATTTTCCCCCCCAAATCTCAATAAAAATCTCCCAAATTCAATAAAAACCTTCCCAAATATATATAAAAAACCCCCAAAATTCAATATAAACCCCCCAAATCTCAATAAAACCCCAAAATCTCAAAAAAAAAAAAAAAAAAAATCCCAAAATCTCAAAAAAAAAAAAAAATCCCAAAAACTCAAAAAAAAAATTCCAAAATCTCAAAAAAAAATTCCCAAAAAATCTCAAAAAAAATTCCCAAATTATATTAAAAAAAAATTCCTCAAAATTCAACAAAAAACCCCCCAAAACTCCAAAAAAAAAATCCCCAAAAACCCCAAAAAATCCCCAAAAACTCCAAAAAAAATCCCCAAAAATCCAATTAAAACCCCCCAAAAAATCAGAAAAAAATCCCCCCTAAACCCTTTAACCCCAAACCCTCCCAAACCTTTGGAAAAAGCCCCAAAATTGAGATTTTTCCACCAAAACTGAGATTTTTCCCCCAAAATTGGGATTTTTTCCCCCAAACTGTGACTTTCACCCCCAAAATTGAGATTTTTTCACCCCAAAATTTGGCATTTTTCCCCCAAATTTGAGATTTTTTTCCCCCCAAACTGTGATTTTTTTCACCCCGAAATTGGGATTTTTCACCCCAAAATTGGGATTTTCCCCCCCCAAATCTCAATAAAATCCCCCAAATTCAATAAAAATCTCCCAAACTCAATAAAAACCCTCCCAAATCTCAATAAAATCCCCAAAACCCCCAAAATCTCAATAAAAACCCCCAAATCTCAATAAAAACCCTCCCAAAATTCAATAAAACCCCCCTGAAATTTATGAAAAAAAAAAAAAAACCCAGAAATTTATTAAAAAAAACCCCAGAAATTTATTAAAAAAACCCCAGAAATTTATTTAAAAAAACCCAGAAATTTATTTAAAAAAATCCCAGAAATTTATTTAAAAAATCCCAGAAATTTATTAAAAAAACCCCAGAAATTTATTTAAAAAACCCCAGAAATTTATTTAAAAAATCCCAGAAATTTATTTAAAAAATCCCAGAAATTTATTAAAAAAAACCCCAGAAATTTATTTAAAAAATCCCAAAAATTTATTTAAAAAATCCCAAAAATTTATTTAAAAAACCCCAAAAATTTATTAAAAAAACCCCAGAAATTTATTTAAAAAAATCCCAAAAATTTATTTAAAAAATCCCAAAAATTTATTAAAAAAATCCCAAAATTTTACAAAAATCCCCCCAAAAACACCAAAAAAAAATTCCCAAAAAATCAGAAAAAACCCTTTAACTCCAAACCCTCCCAAACTTTTAGGAAAACCCCCAAAATTGTGATTTTTCCCCCCAAAATGGAGATTTTTCTCACCAGCCTCGGCGGCCCGGACGTACTCGAGGATGATCCTGACTCTGCTGTGCAGCATTTTGATGGCGCTGTGCTGGGCTATCAGGTGTTCTGCCACTTTTTTGGGGGAAATTTGGGATATTTTGGGATGTTTTGGGATTTTTTGGGGATTGGGGAAGAGGAAGGAAAAAAAAAAGAAAAAAAATGGTGAAAATCGGGTGAAAATTGGGGGAAAAATGGGGATTTTTGGGGGAAAATTGGGGAGATTTAAGCAAAAAACGCTCTTAAAAACCCCATAAAATTCAACTCAAAATTCAACCCAAAATTCCCAAAATTCAACCCAAAATCCTTCCCAAGAAATGCAAAAATTTCCTCCCAAAAAATCCAAAAATTTCCCCCCCAAAATAATGAAAATTCAACCCAAAATCCCCCCCCAAACCCCCAAAAAATTCCTCTCAAAAAAACCCAAAATCCACCCAAAAAATCCCCCCCAAAATTCTGAAAATTCAACCCAAAAATACCCCAAAAAACCCCAAAAAATCCCCCCCAAAATTCTGAAAATTCAACCCAAAAATACCAAAAAAATCCCTCCCAAAAACCCAAAAATTCCCCCCAAAAATCCCCAAAATCCCCAAAATTCAACCCAAAATCCCTCCCAAAAAATCCAAAAAATTTCCTCCCAAAAAATCCAAAAATTTCCTCCCAAAAAATCCAAAAATTTCCTCCCAAAAAATCCAAAAATTCAGCCCAAAAATCCCCAAAAAATTCCCCCAAAATGTTCCCAAAAATTTTTTCACGAAATTTCAGGGGGAGTTTTTTTCACCAGAATTTTTTTGGGTTTTTTTTCTGGAATTTTTGTGGATTTTTTTTTTTTTTTGGAATTTTTGGATTTTTTCACCAGAATTTTGGGATTTTTTTCGGTGAAATTTCGCAATTTTTTTCACCGAAATTTGGGATTTTTTCCCCATAATTTCAGGATTTTTTCACCAAATTTTGGGGGGTTTTTGGGCTGTTTTTGGGCTGGAAATTTGAGGGTTTTTTTCTGGATTTTTTTGGTTTTTTTCACTGGAATTTTCAGGATCTTTTCTGGAATTTTGGGAGGTTTTTTCCACCAGAATTTTGAGGGTTTTTTTTTCTGGAATTTTGGCGCCTTTTTTTCAGAATTTTGGGATTTTATTCACTGGAAAATTTGGGATTTTTTTCACTGAAAAATTTGGGATTCTTTTCTGGAATTTGGGGTTTTTTTTCTGGAATTTTGGATTAACTTTCACCAGAAATTTCAGGATTTTTTTTGCTGAAATTTGGGGGGTTTTTTTCACCAGAATTTCGTGATTTTTTTTCGGTGAAATTTTGGGATTTTTTTCACCAAAATTCAAGATTTTTTTGCCGAAATGTTGCGATTTTTTTCACCAAAATTCAGAATTTTTTCACCAAAAAATCATGATTTTTTCACCAAAATTTCGGAATTTTTTCCCCATAATTTCACGATTTTTTCACCAAATTTTTGGGGATTTTTAGGCTATTTTTGGGCTATTTTTGGGCTGTTTTTTGGCTGTTTTTTGGCTGTTTTTTGCTCCCACCTGTGCTGTTCTCCCCCCTCCCGTCGCCGTCATCCCGGCCACGTGTTTCAAAGCAGATTTTGGGGTTTTTGGGCTTAAATTTTGGGGTAAAACTTGGGGATTTTGGGGATTTATTTCCTGGAATTTTTGGGGGCTTTTTCATCAAAATTTCAATATTTTCACCAAAATTTTGGAATTTTTTTCACCGAAATTTCGCAATTTTTTTCACCAAAATTTGGGATTTTTTCATTGGAATGTCCCAATTTTTTTTCACCGAAATTTAGGATTTTTTCACCAAAAATTCACAATTTTTTCACCAAAATTTGTATTTTCTTCACCTAAATTTCAGTACTTTTTCACCAAAAAAATCAGAATTTTTTCACCAAAATTTCGGAATTTTTCTCCCCATAATTTCAGGATTTTTTCACCAAAATTCCGGGATTTTTTCCCCAAAATTTCAGGAATTTTTCACCAAATTTTGGGCTATTTTTGGGGTGTTTTTTTGGGATTTTTGCCCCCCACCTGTGCTGTTTTCCCCCCCTCCCGTGGCCGTCATCCTGGCCACGTGATCCACCCCGATCCTCTCGGCCTCCTCGGTGGCCAGGGTGTAGGGCAGCTCAGCAAACAGCATCGTGGCCTGAAAAAACACCCAAAATCACCAAAATTCACCCCAAAAACGGGGTCAGGACGTCCCAGGGGGGGGAAAGGGTCAACAGGAAAAAATACGGGAAAAACGGGGTCGGGAAAGGCTCAAAATCCCCAAAAAATGGTCCCAAAATTGACCCAAAATGGTCCCAAATTGACCCCAAAATTCTCCCCCAAAACACCCAAAAATGGCCCCAAAATTGACCCAAAATTCCCTAAAATTCATCCCAAAAAAATCCCCAAATTCAGCCCAAAATGGCCCCAAAAATCACCCAAAAATGGCCCCAAAATTGACCCAAAATTCTCCCCAAAAACACCCAAAAATTCTCCCAAAACTCCCTAAAATTCCCTAAAATTCACCCCCAAAAAATACCCAAAATTCATCCCAAAACGGCCCCAAAATGGCCCCAAAAATGCCCCAAATTTGACCAAAAATTCTCCCCAAAAACACCAAAAAAATTCTCACAAAATTCCCTAAAATTCATCCCAAAAATCCCCAAAATTGACCCAAAAAATTCTCCCAAAATTCCCTAAAATTAATCCCAAAAAATCCCCAAATTCACCCCAAAATTGACAAAAAATTCACCCCAAAAACACCCAAAAACTTCTCCCAAAACTCCCCAAAATTCACCCCAAAAAATCCCCAAAATTGACCTAAAATTGACCCAAAATTCACCCCAAAAACACCAAAAAAAATTCTCCCAAAATTCTCTAAAATTCACCCCAAAAATCCTCAAAATTTACCCCAAAATGGCCCCAAATTTCCCCCAAAATCCCCCAAAATGTCCCAAATTTCCCCAATTTCCCCCAGTTCTCACCTCCCCATTGATGATGTCGATCACGGACTCGAAAACACTCACAGGGAGCTGAAGGGGAGAGAAAAAAATGTCCAAAATTCAGATTTTTTAGCCCAAAATTAAGATTTTTTTTGCCCAAAAATTGAGATTTTTTTGGCCCAAAATGAAGATTTTTTTTCCCAAAAATTTGGGTGATTTTTTTGCCCAAAATTAGGGATTTTTTGCCCAAAATTGAGATTTTTTTGACCCAAAATTGGGAATTTTTTTCCCCATAATTGGTATTTTTTTCCCCAAAATTGAGATTTTTTTTCCCCCAAAACTAAAATTTTTTTTCCCCAAAATTTGGGTGATTTTTTTGCCCAAAATTGGGATTTTTTTTTCCCAAAATTGGGATTTTTTTTCCCCAAAATTGAATTTTTTTTCCCAAAATTAAGATTTTTTTTAATTAAAATGGGGATTTTTTTTCCAAAATTGGGATTTTTTTGCCCAAAATTAAGATTTTGTTTCCCAAAATTAAGATTTTTTTGCACAAAAATTAAGATTTTTTTTTTGCCCAAAATTGAGATTTTTTTTTTTCCCCAAATTTGGGTGATTTTTTTTCCCCAAATTGAGATTTTTTTCCCAAAATTGTGATTTTTTTCCCCATAATTGGGATTTTTTTTCCCAAAATTGAGATTTTTTTCCCCAAAATTGAATTTTTTTTCCCATAATTGCGATTTTTTTCCTGAAAATTGAGATTTTTTTTCCCCAATTGCAGAATTTTTCCCCAAAATTGAGATTTTTTGCCCAAAATTGTGGATTTTTTTGCCCAAAATTGTGGATTTTTCTCCCAAAATTGTGGATTTTTTTGCCCAAAATTGAGATTTTTTTTTTCCCAAAATTGCAGAATTTTTCCCCAAAATTGTGGATTTTTCTCCCAAAATTGTGGATTTTTTTGCCCAAAATTGCAGAATTTTTCCCCAAAATTGTGATTTTTTTTTTCCTGCAAAATTGAGATTTTTTTCCCATAATTGGGATTTTCTTTCCCAAAACTGAGATTTTTTTTTCCCCCAAATTGTGGATTTTTTTGCCCAAAATTGTGGATTTTTTTGCCCAAAATTGTGGATTTTTTTCCCAAAATTGTGGAATTTTTTCCCAAAATTGAGATTTTTTTGCCCAAAATTGGGATTTTTTTGCCCGGAACTCACGTCGGTGTGTTTGGTCATGGGGTTGAGCTTCAGGAACAAGGGGGACTCGATGATCTCACACACCTGGAGGAGAAAAAAACAAAATTTTTGGGGTGAGAAACCCAAAAAATCATAAAATTGTTTTTAATGTAACAAAATTATCACAAAAGGAACAAAGTTTGGGGAAAAATTTCGTTAAAATTGAATAAAAATGACCAAAATTCCCCCAAAATTCTTCTCAAATTGCCCCAAATTCACCCAAAATTCCCCAAATTGACCAAAAATTGACCAAAATTCCCACAAATTCCCCCAAAATTCCCACAAATTGTCCCAAATCCCCCCTAAATTACCCCAAATTCTCCCCAAAATTCCCCTCAAATTGCCCAAAATCCCCTCAAATCCCCCCAAAATCCCTCAAACCCAAAATTGCCCCACAAAATTCCCCCAAATCCTCCCAAATTTCCCAAATTCTCCCCAAAATTCCCCCTCAAATCCCCCAAAATTCCCCAAAATTGCTCCAAAAACGCCTCAAATTGCCCCCAAATTCCCCCCAAAACTCCCCAAATTGTCCCAAATTGCCCCAAAATTCCCCAAATTCCCTCAAAATCCTCCAAAAATCCCCCCAAAAATCCCCCCAAATCCCCTGAAATCCCCCCCAAATTACCCCAAATTACCCCAAATTCACCCCAAATCCCCCCAAATTCCCCCCAAAAATCCCCAAAATTCCCCCTCAAATCCCCCAAATTGCCCAAACTCCCCAAAGTTGGTCCCCAAATTCACCCAAATCCCCCCAAATCCCCTGAAATCCCCCCCAAATCCACCCCAAATCCCCCCAAATTCACCCAAATCCCCCCAAATCCCCCCCAAAATTATCCCAAATCCTCCAAAATTGCCCCAAATGCCCCAAATTCACCCAAATCCCCCAAAATTCCCCAAAATTGCCCCAAATCCCCCCAAAATTACCCCAAAATCCTCCACAATTTCCCCAAAATCCCCCAAAATTCCCCAAAATTGCCCCAAAATCCCTCCAGGACGCCCCAAATCCCCCAAATTCTCCTTAAAATTGCCCCAAATTCTCCAAAAATCCCCCAAAATTCCATCAAAAATCCCTCAAATCTTCCCAAAATCCCCCCCAAATCCACCCAAAATTCCCCCAAAATCCTCCCAAAACTCCCCCCAAAATCCCCCAATTGCCCCAAATTCCCCCCAAAAATCCCCCCAAATCCCCTGAAATCCTCCCAAAATCCTCCAAAATCCTCCAAAATCCCCCCAAAATTCCTCAAATTCCCCCCAAATTCCCCCAAATCCCCCAAAACTCCCCAAAATTGCTCCAAAACTGCCTCAAATCCCCCCAAAATCCCCTCAGATTCTCCCCAAATCCTCCCAAATTGCCCCAAAATTCCCCAAATCCTCCCAAAACTCCCCAAATTTCCCCCAAATTCCCCCAATTGTCCCAAATTCCCCCAAATTTGCCCAAAATTCCCCCAAATCCCCTCAAATTACCCCCAAAACTCCCCAAATTGCCCCAAAATTCCCACAAAATTCCCCTGAAATCCCCCTAAAATCCTCCAAAATCCTCCCAAAATCCCTCAAATCTTCCCAAAACACCCCAAAAATCGCCCCCAAATCCCCCAAAATTCCCCCAAATTTCCCCCAAATTGCCCCAAATCATCCCAAAATTACCCCAAATCCCCCAAAATTCCCCCAAAATTCCACCAAAACCCTTCCAGGACCCCCCAAAATCCTCCAAAATCCTCCAAAATTCCCCCAAAATCCCCCAAAAATCCCCCCAAATCCCCTCAAATCCTCCCAAAAATCCCCCAAAATCCCCCAAATTCTCCCCAAATTCCCCAAAAATCCCCAAAATCTCCCCCCAAATTGCCCCAAAATCCCTCCAGGACCCCCCAAATTCTCCCAAAATTCCCCCAAATCCCTCAAAATCCCCCAAATCCCCCCAGACCTGTTTGTGCACGTGGATATCGGCGGGCTCGGGGGGTCCCCCCGTCGTGTACCAGCCCAGGAACTCCAAATCCTTGAACACCTGTTTGACTTTTGGGGGGAAAAATCCCGAATTTGGGACCCCAGGAAAGACAGAAACACCAAAATCCCAAAAAAATCCCCAAAATCCCAAAAAAATCCCCAAAATCCCAAAAAAATCCCCAAAATTCACCCCAAAATCCCAAAAATCCCCAAAAATCTGCCCAAAATCTGCTCAAATCACCCCAAAATCCCCCATTTTTTTTTTTCCTGGAACTCCCAAACTCAAACTTCTCCAAAATTCCCAGAAATTCCCCAAAATCCTCCAAAAAATCCCCCCCAAATCCTCCAAAAAACCCTCAAAATCACCTGCAGAATCTCCGAAAAATCCCCGAAAAATCTGCAAAATCGCCTAAAAATCCTCAAAAAACACCCAAATTTTTTCCCAAAATCCCCCAATTTTTTTTCCTGGAACTCCTCAAATTCCAAAAAATCCCAAAAATCCACAAAAAATGTCCCCAAACCCCCCTGAAAATCCCCAAACCCCCCTGAAAAATCCTCGCGATCGCTTGAAAAATCCGCGAAAAATGCCCAAAAAATCCCCCAAAAAAGCCCAAATTTTTCCCAAAATCCCCCAATTTTTTTCCTGGAACCCCCAAAACTCCAAGAAATCCTCCAAAATTCCCTAAAAATCCTCCAAAATCCCCCCAAATCCTCCAACAAACCTTCAAAACCCCCTGAAAAATCCTCGCGATCGCTTGAAAAATTCGCGAAAAATCACCAAAAAATCCCCGAAAAAACCCCAAAATGCCCCAAAACCTCCCAAATTTTTTCCTGGAACCCCCAAAACTCCAAGAAATCCTCCAAAATCCCCCCAAATCCTCCAACAAACCCTCAGAGCCACCTGAAAAATCCTTGCGATCATTTGAAAAATCCGCAAAAAATTGCCGAAAAATGCCCAAAAAATCCCCAAAAAAAGCCCCAAATCCCCCCAAAATCCCCCAAATTTTTCCCAAAATCCCCAAATTTCACCCCAAAGCCCTCACACTGCTCCTCCTTGGTGTAGTAGTACTCCTTGTCGATGAGCAGGTGTCCCCCCTGGCCGTGGGCCAGCAGCTCAAAGGAATTCATCACCTCGATGTTCCGGCCCTCCTGCCGCCCGATCAGGGCCCCGATCACTGCAAAAGGGGAAAAATTGGGAATTTTGGGGGAAATTTGGGGGATTTGGGAGAAATTTGGGGGATTTTGTGACATTTGGGAGGGAATTTGGGGGGTTTTGGGGGAAATTTGGGGGATTTTTGAGGAAAATTTGGGGGGTTTTGAGGGATTTTTGAGGGGATTTGGGGGAAATTTGGGGGATTTTTGGGGCAAATTTGGGGGATTTTTGAGGAAAATTTGGGGAATTTTTGAGGAAAATTTGGGGGGTTTTGAGGGATATTTGGGGGGAAGTTTGAGGGAAATTTGGGGGGATTTTGGGAGAAATTTGGGGGATTTTTGAGGGGATTTGGGGGATTTTTGAGGGATTTTTGGGGCATTTTTGGGGATTTTACAGGGGGGTCCCTCCTGCCGCCCGATCAGCGCCCCGATCACTGCAAAAGGGGAAAATTGGGGAGAAAAATGAGGATTTGGGGAAATTTGGGGGGTTTGAGGGAGGTTTGGGGGGTCCTCGAGGGGTTTTGGGGGGATTTGGGGCGAATTTTGGGGGGGTTGAGGGGTTTTGAGGGGGTTTTGGGGGGTCCCTCCTGCCGCCCGATCAGGGCCCCGATCACTGCAGGGGAAAAAGGGGGGAAAAATGAGGATTTTGGGACAATTTTGGGGAATTTTTGAGGAAAATTTGGGGGGTTTTGAGGGATATTTGGAGGGAAGTTTGGGGAAAACTTTGGGGGATTTTGGGAGAAATTTGGGGGATTTTTGAGGGGATTTGGGGCATTTTTGAGGGATTTTTGGGGAATTTGGGGGGATTTTAGGGAGGTTTGGGGGGTCCCTCCTGCCGCCCGATCAGAGCCCCGATCACTGGAAAAGGGGAAAATTGGGAATTTTGGGGGAAATTTGGGGGATTTGGGAGAAATTTGGGGGATTTTGTGACATTTGGGAGGGAATTTGGGGGGTTTTGGGGGAAATTTAGGGGATTTTTGAGGGGATTTGGGGGAAATTTGGGGGATTTTTGAGGGGATTTGGGGGAAATTTGGGGGAAATTTGGGGAAGTTTGGGGGATTTTTTAAGGGAATTTGGAGAAAATTTGGGGGATTTTGGGGGGGATTTTGGGGGGGATTTTGGGGGAAATTTGGGGGATTTTGGGGGATTTTTGGGGGGAAATTTGGGGGATTTGGAGGAAATTTAGGGGATTTTTAAAGGGGATTTGGGGGAATTTTTGGGCATTTTAAGGGAAAATTTGGGGGATTTTGGGGAGATTTTGGAGGATTTTAAGGGGAAATTTGGGGGGAAATATTGGGGGGCTTTGGGGGATTTGGGGGGAAATTTGGGGGATTTTGGAAGGAATTTTGGGGGATTTTGGGGAATTTTGGGGGGTCCTGAAAGGGTCTGGGGAAAGTTTGGGGATTTTGGGGGATTTGGAGGGAAATTTGGGAGAAGTTTGAGGGAATTTGGAGGATTTTGAGGGGAAATCTGGGGGGTTTGAGGGATATTTTGGGGATTTGGGGGGGAAAATTGGGGGGTTTGGGGGAATTTTGGGGGGTCTTGGAGAGGTTTGAGGGAGGTTTTGGGGGGTCCTGGGGGGATTTTGGGTTTTTTGGGGGGATTTGGGGGGGTTTGGGGGATTTTGGGGGGGATTTGGAGGAAATTTAGGGGATTTTTGAGGGGATTTGGGGGAAATTTTGGGCATTTTAGGGGAAAATTTGGGGGATTTTTAAGGGGATTTTGGAGGATTTTAAGGGGAAATTTGGGGGAAGTTTGGGGGAAAATATTGGGGGGGTTTGGGGGGGGGTTGGGGGAAAATTTGGGGGATTTTGGGGGAAGTTTGAGGGAATTTGGGAGAAATTTGGGGGATTTTGTGACATTTGGGAGGAAATTTGGGGGATTTTGGGGCAAATTTGGGGGATTTTTGGGGCAAATTTGGGGGATTTTTGAGGAAAATTTGGGGAATTTTTGAGGAAAATTTGGGGGGTTTTGAGGGATATTTGGGGGGAAGTTTGAGGGAAATTTGGGGGATTTTTGAGGGGATTTGGGGCATTTTTGAGGGATTTTTGGGGAATTTGGGGGGATTTTAGGGAGGTTTGGGGGGTCCCTCCTGCCGCCCGATCAGAGCCCCGATCACTGGAAAAGGGGAAAATTGGGAATTTTGGGGGAAATTTGGGGGATTTGGGAGAAATTTGGGGGATTTTGTGACATTTGGGAGGGAATTTGGGGGGTTTTGGGGGAAATTTAGGGGATTTTTGAGGGGATTTGGGGGAAATTTGGGGGATTTTTGAGGGGATTTGGGGGAAATTTGGGGGAAATTTGGGGAAGTTTGGGGGATTTTTTAAGGGAATTTGGAGAAAATTTGGGGGATTTTGGGGGGGATTTTGGGGGGGATTTTGGGGGAAATTTGGGGGATTTTGGGGGATTTTTGGGGGGAAATTTGGGGGATTTGGAGGAAATTTAGGGGATTTTTAAAGGGGATTTGGGGGAATTTTTGGGCATTTTAAGGGAAAATTTGGGGGATTTTGGGGAGATTTTGGAGGATTTTAAGGGGAAATTTGGGGGGAAATATTGGGGGGCTTTGGGGGATTTGGGGGGAAATTTGGGGGATTTTGGAAGGAATTTTGGGGGATTTTGGGGAATTTTGGGGGGTCCTGAAAGGGTCTGGGGAAAGTTTGGGGATTTTGGGGGATTTGGAGGGAAATTTGGGAGAAGTTTGAGGGAATTTGGAGGATTTTGAGGGGAAATCTGGGGGGTTTGAGGGATATTTTGGGGATTTGGGGGGGAAAATTGGGGGGTTTGGGGGAATTTTGGGGGGTCTTGGAGAGGTTTGAGGGAGGTTTTGGGGGGTCCTGGGGGGATTTTGGGTTTTTTGGGGGGATTTGGGGGGGTTTGGGGGATTTTGGGGGGGATTTGGAGGAAATTTAGGGGATTTTTGAGGGGATTTGGGGGAAATTTTGGGCATTTTAGGGGAAAATTTGGGGGATTTTTAAGGGGATTTTGGAGGATTTTAAGGGGAAATTTGGGGGAAGTTTGGGGGAAAATATTGGGGGGGTTTGGGGGGGGGTTGGGGGAAAATTTGGGGGATTTTGGGGGAAGTTTGAGGGAATTTGGGAGAAATTTGGGGGATTTTGTGACATTTGGGAGGAAATTTGGGGGATTTTGGGGCAAATTTGGGGGATTTTTGGGGCAAATTTGGGGGATTTTTGAGGAAAATTTGGGGAATTTTTGAGGAAAATTTGGGGGGTTTTGAGGGATATTTGGGGGGAAGTTTGAGGGAAATTTGGGGGGATTTTGGGAGAAATTTGGGGGATTTTTGAGGGATTTTTGGGGCATTTTTGGGGATTTTCGGGGGGTCCCTCCTGTCGCCCGATCAGAGCCCCGATCACTGCAGGGGAATTTGGGGGAAAAATGAGGATTTTGGGAAATTTGGGGGATTTTGGGGGGTCCCAGGAGGTCCCACGAGGGATTTGAGGGGGATTTTGGGGGATTTTGGGGGGATTTTGTGACATTTGGGGAGGGATTTGGGGGATTTTTGGGGATTTTTAGGGGAATTTGGGGGGAAATTCGGGGGGTCCTGAAAGGGTTTGGGGGAATTTGGGGGATTTTGGGGGGTCCCAGGAGGTCCCAAGAGGGATTTGAGGGGGATTTTTGGGGGATTTTTGGGGATTTTTGAGGGATTTTTGGGGGGTCCCTCCTGACGCCCGATCAGTGCCCCGATCACTGAAAAGAGAATTTGGGGGGAAAAATGAGGGTTTTGGGAAATTTTGGGGTTTGGGGTATTTTGGGGAATTTGGGGAGAAATTTGGGAGAAGTTTGAGGGATTTGGGGGGAAGTTTGGGGGATTTTTGAGGGGATTTGGGGCATTTTTTAAGGGAATTTGGAGAAAATTTGGGGGATTTGGGGGGAAATTTGGGGGATTTTGGGGAGATTTTGGAGGATTTTAAGGGGAAATTTGGGGGAAAATATTGGGGGGCTTTGGGGGATTTGGGGGGGGGTTGGGGGGAAATTTGGGGGATTTTGGGGAATTTTGGGGGGTCCTGAAAGAGTTTGGGGTATTTTGGGGAATTTGGGGGAAGTTGGGGGGAAATTTGGGGGGAAATTTGGGGGATTTTGGGGGAATTTGGAGGAATTTGGAGGAAATTTTGGAGATTTGGGGGGGAAATTTGAAGGAAAATTTGGGGGATTTTTGAGGGAAATTTGGAGGGGATTTTGGGGGAAATTTGAGGGATTTTTGGGGGGAATTTGGGGTTGTTTTGAGGGGATTTGGGGGATTTGAGGGAGGTTTGGGGAATCCTGGGGGAAATTTCTGGGACCATTTGACCATTTTTGGTCCCATCTGACCATTTTTAATCCCATCTGACCATTTTTTGAGGACAATTGATAATTTTTGAGACCATCTGACCATTTCTTGGTTCCATTTGACCATTTTTTGGTGCCAATTGATGATTTTTGGTGCCAATTGATGATTTTTGAGACGATTTAATGAATTTTTGAGACCATCTGACCATTTTTTGAGACCAATCGACCATGTTTTGGTACCATTTGACCATTTATTGATGCCCTTTGATCATTTTTTGAAGGAAATTGATGATTTTTGGGGCCATTTCATGATTTTTGGTGCCCTTTGACCATTTTTTGGTACCATTTAACCATTTTTGAGGCCCTTGGATCATTTTTTGAGCCCCTTTGGGGATTTCTGGGCACCACTTGATGATTTTTGAGGCCGTTTAACCATTTTTTGACGCAAATTGACCATTTTTGGTACCATTAGACCATTTTTCGACACCAATTTCTCATTTTCGGTGCCGTTTGAGGGTTTTTCGACACCAATTCCTCATTTTCGGTGCCGTCTGGGTGCATTTCGAGGCAGATTTCTGGGATTTTTGGGCCCCCCTGGGCCGTACCTTGTCCGTTCCTCCCCTCCTGGGAGCGCAGGCGGATCCAGTGGTCGGAGATGTTGAGGATGACCAGGGGGTGCAGGGCCACGGACACGCTGCCGGTCACTCCTCCGGCCATCACCTGGGAGACCCCTGGGGGGACACAGGGGTCAGTTCTGGGGTTTGGGGTCAGTTCTGGGGGTTTGGGGTCAGTCCTGCCGGTCACTCCTCCGGCCATCACCTGGGAGACCCCTGGGGGGGACAAAGGGGTCAGTTTGGGGGGTTTGGGGTCAGTTCAGGGGGGTTTGGGGTCAGTTCTGGGGGTTTGGGGTCAGTCCTGCCGGTCACCCCTCCGGCCATCACCTGGGAGACCCCTGGGGGGACAAGGGGTCAGTTCTGGGGGTTTGGGGTCAGTTTGGGGTCAGTTCTGGGGGTTTGGGGTCAGTCCTGCCCGTCACCCCTCCGGCCATCACCTGGGAGACCCCTGGGGGGGACACAGGGGTCAGTTCTGGGGTTTGGGGTCAGTTCTGGGGGTTTGGGGTCAGTTTGGGGTCAGTTTGGGGGGTTTGGGGTCACTTTGGGGTCAGTTTGGGGTGAGTTTGGGGGGTTTGGGGTCACTTTGGGGTCAGTCCTGCCGGTCACCCCTCCGGCCATCACCTGGGACACACCTGGGGGGGACAAGGGGTCAGTTCTGGGGGTTTGGGGTCAGTTCTGGGGTTTGGGGTCAGTTCTGGGGTTTGGGGTCAGTTCTGGGGGGTTTGGGGTCAGTTTGGGGTCAGTTTGGGGGGTTTGGGGTCAGTTTGGGGTCAGTTCTGGGGTTTGGGGTCAGTTCTGGGGGTTTGGGGTCAGTTCTGGGGGGTTTGGGGTCAGTTTGGGGTCAGTTTGGGGGGTTTGGGGTCAGTTTGGGGTCAGTTCAGGGGTTTGGGGTCAGTTTGGGGTCAGTTCTGGGGGGTTTGGGGTCAGTTCTGGGGGTTTGGGGTCAGTTCTGGGGGTTTGGGGTCAGTTCTGGGGGTTTGGGGTCAGTTTGGGGTCAGTTCAGGGGTTTGGGGTCACTTTGGGGTCAGTTTGGGGTCAGTTCTGGGGGGTTTGGGGTCAGTTTGGGGTCAGTTTGGGGGGTTTGGGGTCAGTCCAGGGGGTTTGGGGTCACTTTGGGGTCACTTTGGGGTCAGTTGGGGTCAGTTTGGGGTCACTTTGGGGTCACTTTGGGGTCAGTTTGGGGTTTGGGGTCAGTTTGGGGTCAGTTTGGGGTCAGTCCTGCCCGTCACTCCTCCGGCCATCACCTGGGACACACCTGGGGGGACACAGGGGTCAGTTCTGGGGGGTTTGGGGTCAGTTTGGGGTGAGTTTGGGGTCAGTTCAGGGGTTTGGGGTCAGTTTGGGGTCAGTTTGGGGGGTTTGGGGTCAGTTTGGGGTGAGTTTGGGGTGAGTTTGGGGGGTTTGGGGTCAGTTTGGGGGGTTTGGGGTCAGTTTGGGGGGTTTGGGGTCAGTTTGGGGGGTTTGGGGTCACTTTGGGGTCACTTTGGGGTCAGTCCTGCCAGTCACTCCTCCGGCCATCACCTGGGAGACCCCTGGGGGGGACACAGGGGGGGTTTGGAGAAAATTCCTGAAGGTTTTGGGACAATTCCCAAAGGTTTGGGGGAAATTTCTGGGAATTTGGGGCCATTTCTGGCTGTTTTAGGGCAATTCCCGATAATTTTGGGGCCATTCCCAACAGTTTTGGGAGAATTCTTGGGAATTTGGGGCCATTCCTGGGGGTTTGGGGGCAATTCTTGACAATTTTGGGGCCATTCCTGTCAGTTTTGGAGCAATTTCTGGGGGTTTTGGGGCCATTCTTGGGGGTTTGGGGCCATTTCTGGGGGTTTTGGGGCCATTCTTGGGCGGTTTGGGGCCATTCCTGCCAGTTTTGGGGCAATTTCTGGGGGTTTGGGGCAATTTCTGGGGGTTTTGGGGCCATTCCT
Source organism: Zosterops lateralis (assembly GCF_965231275.1). NCBI lineage: Eukaryota > Metazoa > Chordata > Aves > Passeriformes > Zosteropidae > Zosterops > Zosterops lateralis. The sequence continues at coordinate 316,643 of NC_139794.1, forward strand.
GGAGGTTTTGGGGCCATTCTGGTAATTTTGGAGCTTTTCCCGATAATTTTGGGGCCATTCCCAATAATTTTGGGGCCATTCCTGCGGGTTTTCGGGAAATTTTTGGAGGTTTTGGGGCAATTCCTGATAATTTAGGGGCCATTCCTGGCAATTTTAGGGCCATTCCCAGGATTTTGGGGCTTTTCTTGGTAATTTTGTGGCTCTTTTAGGATTTTTTCCCCTCACGATTTGCCCCATTTCCATCCCTGTTTATTCCCAGGACAATTCCTGGTAATTTTGGGGCCATTCCCGGTAATTTTCGGGCTCTTTGTAGATTTTTTTTCCCTCACGATTTGCCCCATTTCCATCCCTGGTTATTCCCAGGACAATTCCCGATAGTTTTGGGTCTTTTCCGGGTAATTTTAGGGCTTTTTTTGAATTTTTTCCCCTCACGATTTGCCCCATTTCCATCCCTGGTTATTCCTGGGGCCATTCCCGGTATTTTTAGGGCCATTCCCGGTAATTTTGTGACTCTTTTTGGAATTTTTCCCCTCACGATTTGCCCCATTTCCATCCCTGGTTATTTCTGGGGCCATTCCCGGTATTTTTAGGGCCATTCCCGGTAATTTTGTGACTCTTTTTGGAATTTTTCCCCTCACGATTTGCCCCATTTCCATCCTCGGTTATTCCCGGGGCAATTTTCGGTCATTTTAAGTCTTTTTATGGATTTTTTCCCCTCACGATTTGCCCCATTCCGGGGCCATTTCCATCCCCGTTAATCTCGAGGCCGTTCCCGGTAATTTTAAGGCTCTTTTTGAATTTTTTTCCCCTCAGGATTTCCCCCATTTCTATCTCCGGTTATTTTGGGGCCATTCCCGGTATTTTTAAGGCTCCCCTGAGATTTTTTTCCCTCACGATCTGCCCCATTCCGGGGCCGTTCCCATCCCCGGTTATTCTCGGGGCCGTTCCCGGTAATTTTCGGGCTCTTTGTGGGTTTTTTCCCCTCACGATCGGCGCCGTTCCCGGTGCCGTTTACCTGCCCCGTCCACCTCCATCCCGCCGTTATTCCCGGCGCTCCCGGTGCCGTTCCCGGGGGCCCCCCCGGCCCCCGCCCCTGCCGGCGCCGCCGCCGCCATCTTGGAGCCCTCACTGGGCATGGCTATCTAACGAGGGGGCGTGGCTTGAGCAGGACGCGATTTGATTGGCTAAGCGCATCGGTAAGGCGGGGCTTCTTGGAAAAGCGAGAGTTTGATTAAGCGATGCTATGTGGGCGGAGTTTAAAGAGGGCGGGAGGTGAGAGCGACGTTTTGATTGGTTAATATATCGAGGAGGTGTGGCTTGAGGGCGGTGCTTTGGGGGCGCGCATGCGCAGTGAGGGGAAGAGCGCCCAGTTCATCCTTGAAACTTCCCAGTTCATCCCAGTCCGTCCCAGTTCCCTCCCAGTTCATCCCAGTCCTTCCTGAGACCTTCCAGTCCATCCCAGTTCCATCCCAGTTTCCCCCAGTCCATCCCAGTTCTCTCCTGACACCTCCCAGTTCCCGCCCAGACCCTCCCAGTCTCTCCCAGTTTATCCCAGTTCCCTCCCAGTCCATCCCAGTTTCCTCCCAGTTTATCCCAGTTCCCTGTAAAGTAACGGCGGCCGGAGAGGGGCGTGGCCTCTGTAACGTGGGCGGGGCCTCGGTAACGGAGGAAAAACCATTACGTCATCCTGCGTTGCGTGATGACATCACCCACCCGCACCACCCAATCATCGCCTTGAGGGGGCGTGGCTTCAAACAGGGGGCGTGGCCAAGGGAAAAGGGGCGGAGCCAGAGCTGAGATGGACTGAACCATTGAGGGAAGAAAACGGGTGGGGACAAAGAGCCCTAAAATGGGTCTGGGGGGGATAAAACCCCCCAAAATGGGTCTGGGGGCGCCACAGGAACCACAAAAACGCCACAAACTGGGACCAAAAAGGGCTTTTAAAAACACAATTTTTTTTTTTGTTTGTTTTTTTTTTGAGGAAGGGGGGGAGGGGCTCCCAAATGTCCATCAGTCCCCAAAAACCCCCCAAAAAACCCCTCCCCCACCCCCAAAAAAATATTCAGGCACGTTGGGGGAGGGGCAGAGAGGTGAAAACCCCTCCCCCAATTAGAGAAACCGGAAGTGGGCGGGGCTAAATCTGACCACGCCCCTTTTTTGGGAGGAGGGGTCCCCAAATTTGGGGTGGGGGGGTGGGGGGGGTCCCCCCTTGGTGCTGGCGTTGAACCCTCTGGGATATTTCCAAAAAAATTTGGGGGTTTTCCCCAAATTTTGGGGGATTTTCCCAAAAAAATTTGGTTTTTCCCAAAAATTTTTGGGGTTTTTCCCAAAAAATTTGGTTTTTTTTTCCAAAAATTTTTGGGTTTTTATCCAAAATTTTGGGGGTTTTTCCCAAAAAAATTTGGGTTTTTTCCCCCAAAAATTTGGGGTTTTTTCCCAAAAAATTTGGATTTTTTTTCCCAAAAATTTGGGGGTTTTTTCCCAAATTTTGGAGTTTTTCCCAAAAAAATTTGGGTTTTTTCCCAAAAAATTTGGATTTTCTCCCAAATTTTGGCGTTTTTTTCCCAAATTTTGGGGGTTTTTTTCCAAAAATTTTGGGGTTTTCCCCAAAATTTGGGATCCCAGAGGGGGGAGGGGGAAAGTCCCCAAAGTTTGGGGGTCCCGGGGGGTCCCGGGGGGTCTCCGGGGTCACCAAAGGCGATGCTGGTGAAGGTTCCGGCTCAGAACCGAGCGCACGTCCGCCGTGAACCTGAAAATATTAAATTATTTTAGTTTATTTGGGGTTTTTTGGGGGTTTTTTTGGGAGGGAAGTTGGGAGGATTTTTTGGGAATTTTTGGAATTTTTTGGGGGGAAGTTGGGAGGATTTTTTGGGATTTTTTTGGGAATTTTTGGAGGTTTTTTGGGTTTTTTGGGGGGATTTTGGTGGGAGATTTTTTAGGATTTTTGGGGGTTTTGGGAGGGAGATTTTTTTGGGATTTTTGTGGGATTTTTTGGGGGGTTTTTTGGGGGTTTTGGGGAATTTTTTTTGTATTTCGGGAGGATTTTTTTTGTATTTTTTGGGGGGGTGTTTGGGGGGGGTTTGGGATTTTTGGGGGAATTTTTTTGGGTTTTTTGGGGGTTTTTGGTGGGAGATTTTTCGTAATTTTTGGGATTTTTTTGGGAGTTTTTTGGGGTTTTTTTGGGGGGGATTTTTTGGGATTTTTGGGGGAATTTTTGGGGGTTTTTGGGGTATTTTTGGGGGGGTTTTTGGAGGGCTTTTTTTGTTTGTTTTGGGGTTTTTTTGGGGAGGAGGGAGGAAAAAAAAACAAACAGGTGAGACCCCCCCAAATTCCCCCCTCCCCACCCAGGACCCCCCAAGTGACCCCAAATCCGCCCCCCCAACCCTCTCAAATCCCCCCAGGACCCCCCAAATCCCCCCCAGGACCCCCCAAATCCCCTCCAGGACCCTCCAAATCCCCTCCAGGACCCCCCACATTACCCCAGGACCCCCTAAATCCCCCCAAGCCCCTCCAGGACCACCCAAATCCACTCCAGGACCCCCCAAATCCCCCTCAAACCCCTCCAGGACCTTCCAGGACCCCCAAATTTCCCCCAAACCCCCCCAGGACCCACTAAACTCCCCCAGGACCCCCCAAACCCCTCCAGGACCCCCCAAATCCCCCTCAGGGTCCCCCAAATCCCTTCCAGGACCCCCCAAATCCCCCCAAATTCCCCCCAAACCCCTCCAGGACCTTCCAGGACCCCCCAAGACCCCCCAAACCCCTCCAGGACCCTCCAAATCCCCCCAGGACCCCCCCGGACTGACCTGAGTGCGTCCAGCATGGGCAGGAGGTTGAGCAGGGCCCCCAAATCCCTCCCAGGACCCTCCAAATCCCCCCCAAATCCCCCTCAAACCCCTCCAGGACCTTCCAGGACCCCCCCAAACCCCTCCAGGACCCCCCAAATCCCCCCAAATCCCCCCAGGACCCCCCAGGACTGACCTGAGTGCGTCCAGCATGGGCAGGAGGTTGAGCAGGGCCGTGTCCCCGGGGTCACTGAACCACGACTTGATGGGGATGGCGTTGTCTGGGGGGGAAATTTGGGATTTTTGGGGGGTCTTAGAGGAATTTGGGGGGTCCTGGGTGAAGTTTGGGGGTCTTGGAGGGGATTTGGGGGAATTTGGGGGGTCATGGAGGGGTTTGGGGGCGATTTGGAGGGTCCTGGGTGGGATTTGGGGGGTCCTGGAAGGGCTTGGGTGGGTTTTGGAGGGTCTTGGGTGGGATTTGGGGGGTCCTGGATGAGATCTGGGGGGTCCTGGAGGGGTTTTAATGGAATTGGGGGGGATTTGGGGGAGTTTTGGGGGGTCTTGGGTGGGATTTGGGGGGTTTGAGGAGGATTTGGGGGGGTCCCCAGGGGATTTGGGGGAAATTTGGAGGGTCCTGGAGGGGATTTAGGGGGTCCTGGAGGGGTTTCGATGGAATTTGGGGGGGATTTGGGGGAGTTTTGGGGGAGTTTTAGAGGGTCTTAGAGGAGTTTGGGGGGTCTGGGGGGGATTTGGGGGGTCTTGGGGGGGTTTTGGGGGTCCCCGGGGTGACTGAACCACGACTTGATGGGGATGGGATTGTCTGGATTTTTGGGAATATTTTGGGGACATTTTTGGGAATATTTTGGGGACATTTTTGGGACTTTTTGGGGACATTTTTGGGGCATTTTTGGGACATTTTTGGGAATACTTTGGGGACATTTTGGGGAGTATTTCGGGGATATTTTGAGGATATTTTGGGACAATTTTGGGGAATATTTTGGAATATTTTTTGGACATTTTTGGGAATATTTTGAGAATATTTTTGGCAATTTCAGAGGATTTTTGGTGCGATTTTTGGGAACATTTTTGTGACTATTTTGGGAACATCTTGGGGATATTTTTGGGAATATTTTTGGGACATTTTTGGGAATATTTTGGGACATTTTTGAGGATATTTTTGAGACATTTTTGGGAATTTTCTGGGGACATTTTGGGGTAATTTTAGGCCAATTTCAGGGGATTTTTGGGGCGATTTTGGGAGATTTTTTGGTCAATTTCGGGGGATTTTTGGGGTGATTTTGGGGAATATTTGGGGCAATTTCAGAGGATTTTTGGGGCAATTTCAAGGGATTTTTGGGGCAATTTTTGGTGTGATTTTGGGAATATTTTGGGGCAAATTTTGGGACTATTTTGGGGATTTTTGGTGCAGTTTTTGGGGATATTTTGGGCATATTTTAGCGATATTTTGGGGACATTTTTGGGAATATTTTTGGGACATTTTTGGGACTTTTGGGGGATATTTTGGGGACCTTTTTGGGACATTTTTGGGAATACTTTGTGGACATTTTGGAGAATATTTCGGGAATATTTTTGGGGCTATTTTGGGAATATTTGGGTCAATTTCAGAAGATTTTTGAGATGATTTTTAAGGATTTTGGGGGGCAATTTTGGGGCATTTTCAGGGCGATTTTTGGTGCGATTTTGGGATATTTTTGGGACAAATTTGAGGATATTTTGGGAATATTTTGGGGACATTTTTGGGGATATTTTAGAGATATTTTGGGAATATTTTGGGATATTTCTGGGTCTGTTTGGGGTACCTGGGTGGCTCCTGTAGGCGCCGGGGGAGTTGTCCAGGATGACGATGGAGGACAGGTCACTGTGCACCACCGACAGGTCCTTGATGTAACTGCCCAACTCCAGCGTGCAGTGCTGGGGGCGGGGCCCGTCAGGACACGCCCAGGGACACGCCCACCGAGCGGGGACACGCCCAGGGACACGCCCACCAACCAGGGACACGCCCATTCCCCATTGAGAGCACCCAGGGACACACCCACCACACCTTGGACACGCCCATTGTGCCTGGGAGAAACCCAAGGACACGCCCACCGAGCCTGGGACACGCCCACTTTACCTGGACACACCCAAGGGACACGCCCACTGAGCGTGGACACGCCCAGGGACACGCCCATTCCCCACTGAGAGCCCCCAAGGACACGCCCACTGAGCCTGGGACACGCCCACTGCACCTGGAACAAATCCAGGGACACGCCCACCATACCTGGGACACGCCCACCAAGGCTAGACACGCCCAGGGACACGCCCACTCTGCCAGGGACACGCCCATCTCACATTGACACTCTCCAGTGACACGCCCACCACACCTGGGACACGCCCAGGGACACGCCCACCGAGCCTGGACACGCCCAGGGACACACCCACCACACCTGGACACTCCCACCGAGTGTTGACACGCCCACCGAGCATGGACACGCCCAGGGTCACGCCCACTGTGCCTGGGACGCGCCCACAGAGCCTGAGACACGCCCACCACTCCTTGGACACGCCCACCGCGCATGGGACACGCCCATTTCACACTTACACCCTCCAGGGACACGCCCACTATACCTGAGTAAAACCTGTGACACGCCCACCAAGCCTGGGACACGCCCAAGGACACGCCCACCACACCGGGACTATGTCCCTACCTCACCTGTGGTGGTTTTACCTGTCACACACCTGCCCCAGGTGTGTATTTCCCTGTCCCCAGGTGTATCTCACCTGTCCCCAGGTGTATCTCACCTGTCCTTACCTGTCTATAGTATCATTGGTTGAGGCTGTCCCAGTTTTACCTGTCCCAGGTGTGTATTTACCTGTCCCAGGTGAGAGTTTTACCTGTCCCAGGTGTGTATTTACCTGTCCCACACCTATCCAGGTGAGAGTTTTACCTGTCCCAGGTGTGTATTTACCTGTCTATAGTATCGTCGGTTGAGAAGGTACATCACACTTGTCCCACACCTATCTCAGGTGTATCTCACCTGTCCCAGGTGAGTGTTTTACCTGTGCCCAGGTGTGTATTTACCTGTCCAGGTGTACTCACTTGTCTATAGTATTGGTGGTTCAGGACCCCACACCTGTCCCAGGTGAGGTTATCTGTGTCCCCAGGTGTGTGTTTACCTGTCCCAGGTGTGTGTTTACCTGTCTGTAGTATCTCCTGTTGAGGCTGTACCTCACACCTGTCCCAGGTGAGGTTACCTGTGTCCCCAGGTGTGTATTTACCTGTCCAGGTGTGTATTTACCTGTCCCCAGGTGTGTATTTACCTGTCCCAGGTGTGTATTTACCTGTCCAGGTGTGTATTTCCCTGCCCAGGTGTGTATTTACCTGTCCAGGTGTGTATTTCCCTGCCCAGGTGTGTATTTCCCTGCCCAGGTGTGTATTTCCCTGTCCAGGTGTGTTATTTACCTGTCCCAGGTGTGTATTTACCTGCCCAGGTGTGTATTTCCCTGCCCAGGTGTGTATTTCCCTGCCCAGGTGTGTATTTCCCTGTCCAGGTGTGTTATTTACCTGTCCAGGTGTGTATTTCCCTGCCCAGGTGTGTATTTCCCTGTCCAGGTGTGTATTTACCTGTCCCAGGTGTGTATTTACCTGTCCAGGTGTGTATTTCCCTGCCCAGGTGAGTATTTACCTGTCCCAGGTGTGTATTTCCCTGTCCAGGTGTGTATTTCCCTGCCCAGGTGAGTATTTACCTGTCCCAGGTGTGTATTTACCTGTCCCAGGTGTGTATTTACCTGTCTCACCTGTCCCAGGTGTGTATTTCCCTGCCCAGGTGTGTATTTCCCTGCCCAGGTGTGTATTTACCTGCCCCAGGTGTGTATTTACCTGCCCAGGTGTGTATTTACCTGTCCCCAGGTGTGTATTTCCCTGCCCAGGTGTGTATTTACCTGCCCCAGGTGTGTATTTACCTGCCCAGGTGTGTATTTACCTGTCCCCAGGTGTGTATTTCCCTGTCCCCAGGTGTGTATTTACCTGTCCAGGTGTGCATTTACCTGTCCCAGGTGTGCATTTACCTGTCCCAGGTGTGTATTTACCTGCCCAGGTGTGTATTTACCTGTCCCCAGGTGTGTATTTCCCTGCCCAGGTGTGTATTTACCTGCCCAGGTGAGTATTTACCTGCCCAGGTGTGTATTTCCCTGTCCCCAGGTGTGTATTTCCCTCCCCAGGTGTGTATTTCCCTGTCCCAGGTGTGTGTTTTACCTGTCCCAGGTGAGTATTTACCTGCCCCAGGTGTGTATTTCCCTGCCCCAGGTGTGTGTTTACCTGTCCCAGGTGTGTATTTCCCTGCCCAGGTGTGTATTTACCTGTCCCCAGGTGTGTATTTACCTGTCTCACCTGTCCCCAGGTGTGTGTTTACCTGTCCCCAGGTGTGTATTTACCTGTCCCCAGGTGTGTATTTACCTGTCCCAGGTGTGTATTTACCTGTCCAGGTGTGTATTTACCTGCCCAGGTGTGTATTTACCTGTCCCAGGTGTGTATTTCCCTGCCCAGGTGAGTATTTACCTGTCCAGGTGTGTATTTACCTGTCCAGGTGTGTATTTCCCTGTCCCCAGGTGTGCTCACCTGTCTATAGTATCTCCTGTTGAGGCTGTACCTCACACCTGTCCCAGGTGAGGTTACCTGTGTCCCCAGGTGTGTATTTACCTGTCCCCAGGTGTGTATTTACCTGTCCCCAGGTGTGTATTTACCTGTCTGTAGTATCTCCTGTTGAGGATGCAGGTGTGTTATTTACCTGTCTCACCTGTCCCCAGGTGTGCTCACCTGTCTGTAGTATCTCCTGTTGAGGATGCTGCGGTTGTTGTCGAGTTTATCGGCCACGGCGCAGCCGTAGATCTCCATGCTGGCCGTGAACACGACCAGCTCGTACCACTGGCTCACCTGGCGGGAAAGTTGGGACATTTTGGGAAAATTTTGGAAATTTTGGGAAAATTTGGGAATTTGGGAATTTTTTGGATTTTTGGGGGGGATTTTTGGAGGGTTTTTTGGCAATTTTTGGGGATTTTTGGGAGATTTTGGGAGGATTTTTGGATCTCCATGCTGGCCGTGAACACAACCAGCTCGTACCACTGGCTCACCTGGGGAATCCCAAAATTCAGGGAAAATTTGGGAATTTTGGGAATTTTTGGGATTCTTTTTTGATTTTTTGAGGGATTTTTTTGGGGTTTTTTTGGCAATTTTTGGGGATTTTTGGAGGGTATTTTGGGGATTTTGGAGCCGTGAACACGACCAGCTCCTACCACTGGCTCACCTGGGGAAATTTGGGGGAAAATAAGGGGATTTTGGGAATTTCGGGAAAATTCGGGAATTTGGGGATTTTTAGGGATTTTTTGGGAATTATTTTGGGGATTTTTTTGGGGGATTTTTTGGGATTTTTTTTGATTTTTTTTGGGATTTTTTGGGATTTTTTGGAGATTTTTTTGGATTTTTTTGGGGGGAATTTGGAGGGATTCTTGAACCACCGGCTCACCTGGAAACCCCCAAAATTTGGGACATTTTGGGAAAATTTGGGAAGTTCACAAATTTTGGGAATTTTTGGGGATTTTTTGGGATTTTTTTTGGATTTTTTGGGATTTTTTTTGGGATTTTTTGGGATTTTTTTGGGATTTTTGGGCTGCGAATCACCAAAACACGCCCAGCTCGTACCACCGGCTCACCTGGGAAATCCCAAAATTTGGGGTCAATTTGGGACATTTTGGGAAAATTCACAAATTTTGGGGATTTTTGGGAAAATTCACAAATTTTGGGGATTTTTTTTTTTTAATTTTTTTATGGGGTTTTTTGGGATTTTTTGGGGGATTTTTGGGCCACGGATCTTTAAATCCCACTGGCTCACCTGGGGAATTCGGGACATTTTGGGGTGAATTTGGGACACTTTGGGAAAATTCACAAATTTGGGGAATTTTTCGGGAATTTTTGGGGGGTTTTGGGATTTTTTTAGGAGATTTTTGAGACATTTTTTGGGATTTTTTGAGGGATTTTTGAACCACCAGCTCAGCTGGAAACCCCCAAAATTTGGGGTCAATTTAAGACATTTTGGGAAGTTTTGGGGGGATTTTGAGGGGATTTTTTTGGGATATTTTGGGGGATTTTTTGGGGGATTTTTTAGGGGATTTTTTGGGATTTTTTTGGGATTTTTTTTGGGATTTTTTTTGGGATTTTTGTGGAAAATTTTTTGGGAATTTTTTTTTAATTTTTCGGGGGATTTGGGGGGGGATTTTTTGGGGAGATTTTTGGATGAATTTGGGGATTTTTTGGGGGGATTTTGGGGGTGAATTTTGGGGTGAATTCGGGTTATTTTTGGGGTGAATTTGGGGGGTTTTTTTCAGGTAAATTTGGGATTTTTGGGGGGATTTGGGGGTAAATTTGGGGATTTTTGGGGCACTTTTTGGGGGAATTTTCTGTAATTTTGGGGGGATTTTTTGGGACTTTGGGGGGGATTTTTTGGTGATTTTGGGGGGATTTTTTGGGTTGAATTTTGGGGGTTTTTGGGCTGAATTTGGGAGGTTTTGGGGAGAATTTTTGGGATTTTTGGGGGAATTTTTTGTGATTTTTGGGGGGGATTTTTTTGGATTTTGGGGGGGATTTTTTGGTAATTTTGGGGGGATTTTTGGGGGGATTTATTGGGGGATTTGGGAGAATTTTTGGGCACTTTTTGGGGTGAATTTTGGGATTTTTTTGGGGCTCACTCACCACCTCCAGGAAGAAATCCACGTGGGGCCGTTTGTGCACGAAGAACCTCACGGGGTGTTTGTCGATCACCACCTGGGGACCCCAAAAATCACCTTGGGGACCCCAAAAACCCCCCAAAATTCCCCTGGGAGCCCCAAAATCAGCCCCAGGACCCCAAAAATCACCTTTGGGACCCCAAAAATCACATTTGGGACCCCAAAATCAGCCCTGGGACCCCCAAAAACCCCCAAAACCACCCCAAAAAATCCCCCAAAAAACCTGAAAAAAACCACAAAACAACCCCCCAAAAATTCCAAAAAAAAAATCTTAAAAAATCCCAAATTTTCCCAAAATCTCCGTTTTTCACCCCAAGACCTTGAGGATGAAGTTGGGGGCGTCCCTGAGACTCAAAACACCCCCAAAAAATCCCCCAAAAAATCACGAAAAATCACTAAAAAATCACCAAAAAAAAAAGCCGAAAAAAAATACGAAAAAAATTCCAAAAATTCCCAAAAAAATTCCCAAATTTTCCCCAACTTGTGTTTTTTCCCCCCAGACCTTGAGGATGAAGTCTGGGGGCGTCCCAGGCCTCACGGTGGGTCTCAGGACCCCCCAAAATCCCCCCAAAAAATCACGAAAAAAATGCGAAAAAAATACAAAAAAAAAATCCAAAAAAAAAATCCGAAAAAAATCCCCCAAAATTCCCAAATTTTCCCAAAATTGTGGGTTTTTTAAGGATGAAGTTGGGGGGTGTCCAAGGTCTCAGGACACCCCAAAAAAACCCCCCAAAAAAACCCAAAAAAATCACGAAAAATCACAAAAAAATCATAAAAAATCATTAAAAAATCGCAAAAAAAATCTGAAAAAAATTCCAAAAATTCCCAAAAAATTCCCAATTTTTTCCCAAATCATCTTTTTCCCCCCAGACCTTGAGGATGAAGTCTGGGGGCGTCCCAGGCCTCACGGTGGGTCTCAGGACCCCCCCAAAATCCCCCCAAAAAAATCACGAAAAAAAATGCAAAAAAATCCAAAAAAAAATCCGAAAAAAATCCCCAAAATTCCCAAATTTTCCCAAAATTGTGGGTTTTTTAAGGATGAAGTCAGGGGGTTCCCTGGGCTTCAAAACACCCAAAAAAACCCCCAAAAAATCAGCCAAAAAATCACAAAAAAATGCAAAAAATCACCAAAAAAAAGCCGAAAAAAATTCCAAAAAAATTCCAAAAATTCCCAAAAATTCCCAAATTTCCCCAAAATGCCCATTTTCCCCCCAAACCTTGAGGATGAAGTCTGGGGGCGTCCCAGGCCTCACTGTGGGTCTCAGGACCCCCCAAAATCACCCAAAAAATCCCCCAAAAATCACCAAAAAATCACAAAAAAAATCGCGAAAAAAATCCGAAAAAAATCCCAAAAATTCCCAAAAAATTCCCAAATTTTCCCAAAATCGTGGCTTTTTTAAGGATGAAGTCTGGGGTTCTCTGGGCCTCAGGACCCCCCAAAAAACCAAAAAAATCAGCCAAAAAATCACAAAAAAATCATAAAAAATCATTAAAAAATCGCAAAAAAAATCCGAAAAAAATTCCAAAAATTCCCAAAAAATTCCCAATTTTTTCCCAAATCATCTTTTTCCCCCCAGACCTTGAGGATGAAGTCTGGGGGCGTCCCAGGCCTCACGGTGGGTCTCAGGACCCCGTCGTGGTGGGAGTGGATCAAAGTCTCGTCCAGGTCCAGCACCAGGATCTTCCTCTTCACCTGGTCTGGGGCAAAAACAACGAGTTTTGGGACAAAAATCCTCAATTTTGGGGGAATTTTTGGGATTTTAGGGGGAAATTGGGGATTTTGGGGGAAATTTGGGGGTTTTGAGGGAAAAATTCGGGGGAATTTTGGGGATTTTGGGGAAAACTTTGGGGTTTTGGGGGGAATTTTGGGGAAAATTTTGGGATTTGGGGGGAATTTTGGGGATTTGGGGGAAATTTGGGGATTTGGGGAAAATTTTGGGAAAATTCTGGGGTTTGGGGGGAAAATTTTGGGAAAATTTGGGCGTTTTGGGGGAAATTTGGGATTTTGGGGGGAAATTGGGGGATTTTGGGGGAATTTGAGGGAAATTTTGGGGGATTTGGGGGTGAAAATTGGGGCAAATTTGGGCGTTTTGGGACAGAATTTGGGAATTTTGGGGAAATTCTGGGAATTTTGGGGGGTTTGGGGCAAATTTTGGGGCTTCGGGAGGAAATTTGGGGCAAAATTTGGGGGATTTGGGGTGAAATTTGGGTATTGAGGGTGAAATTTGGGGAGTTTCAAGCAAATTTTGGGGTTTTTTCCCCCAAATTTCCATTTATTTCCTCCTATTTTAATTTTTTTCCCAAACTTATGTTTATTTTCCCCCAATTTTCTTTTTTTTTTTGCCCCGTTTTGGGTTTATTTTCCCCAATTTTGGTTATTTTTTTCCCCAAAATGTTGGTTTTTTCCCCCCCAAATTTCCATTTTTTCCCCCAAATTTATGGTTTTTTCCCCAAATTTCATTATTTTTGTTATTTTCATTTTTTTTCCCCAATTTTTGAATTTTTCCCCAAATTTTGAATTTTTTTTCTGAAAATTTTGAATTTTTTTCCCAAATTTTAATATTCTCCCCCCAAATTTATGGGTTTTTTTCCAAAATTTTGGGGTTTTTTCCCCAAATTTCCATTTTTTTCCCCCAAATTTATGTTTTTTCCCCAAATTTCGTTATTTTTGTCCCAAAATTTGGGTTTTTTGCCGCGTTTTGGACTCACTGAGGCGGTTCCTGGAGATGGGGGAGAGGGGCAGGACGTCGTATCTCACAGTCTGGTATTGGATCACCTGAAACGGGACAGAAAAAACACAAAATTTTGGGGCTCCACAAATTCAAGAACCTCCAAAATCCTCCCCAAAAAAATTCCCCCAAAATCCCAAAAATTCGCCACAAAAATTCCCAAAAAATTCACCCCAAAAATCCCCAAAAATTCTCACAAAAAATCCCAAAAATCAAAAAAATTCACCCAAAAAATCCAAAAAAATTCGCCCAAAAATCCACAAAATTCACCCCAAAAATCTCCAAAATTCACCAAAAAAATCCCCAAAAAATTCCCTCAAAATATCCTAAAAATCCCCTAAAAAATCTCCCAAAATTCCCCCAAAAAATCCCCAAAATTCACCCAAAAAATCTCCAAAATTCGCCCCAAAATTCCCCAAAAATTCACAAAAAAAATCCCCAAAATTCACCCAAAAATCTTTAAAATTCACCCCAAAATTCACCCAAAAAATCCACCAAAAAATCCCAAAAAATTCTCCCAAAATTCACAGAAAAAGTCCCCAAAATTCACCCAAAAATATCCCCAAAATTTTCCTTAAAATCCCCAAAATTCATCTCAAAATTCACCCAAAAATCCCCTAAAAAATCTCCAAAATTCACCCAAAAAATCCCGAAAATTCCCCCCAAAAATCCTCCAAAATTTGCACCAAAAATTCACAAAAAATTCTCCCAAAAATCCCCCAAAATTCACAAAAAAAATCCCCAAAATTCAACCAAAAATTCAACCAAAAAATCCACAAAAATTCACCCAAAAAATCCACAAAATTCACCCAAAAATTCACCCCAAAACCTCCCAAAATTGCCCAAAAAATCCCCCCAAACCCCAAAAATTCCCCCGAAAACTCCCAAAAATCTCTAAAATTCCCCCCAAAATCCTTCAAAATTCCCCCAGGACCCGAAATTCCCAAAAATTCCCCCAAAATTCCAAAAAAAATTGGGAATTTTCCACTTGGCCCCTCCCCCCATCCCAAAATAGCCCCGGCCCCTCCCCCACCCCCCCCTCCCCCCCCGGGCCCGAGTCAACCTTGAAAAGTCCCAAAAAACCCCAAAAATCTCCAAATTTATCCCCAAAAAACCAAAATCATCTCGAGGGATTCAAAAAATATTTTAAAATCCAAAAAAACCCCAAAATTTCCCCAAAAATTTCAAAATTGTCCCAAAAAAATTCAAAACTCTCCCCCAAAAGTCCCAGATTTATCCCAGAAAATCCAAAATTCCCCCCAAAAATCTCAAATTCATCCCAAAAAATCCCAAATTGTCCCAAAATTATCTCGAGGGATTCAAAAAATATTCAAAAAACCCCAAAATTATCCCAAAAAAATCCAAAATTATCCCAAAAAAATCCCCAGAATTTCCCCCCAAACCCCAAAATTCCCCCAAATTCTCTAAAATTCTCCCCCAAAACCCTCAGAAAATTCCCAAAAAGCTCCAAAAATTCCCAGAAAAACCTCCAAAAACTCCCCAAAATCCCTAAAAATTCCCCACAAAACTGAAAACTCCCCAAAACCTCTGAAAATTCCCCCCAAAAAACCCCAAAACTCCCAAAACCCTCAAAAAATCCCCCAAAAAACTCCAAAAATCCCCCCAAATCCTCCAAAAACTCCCAAAACTCCCAAATTCAGAAAAAAACCACCAAAAATCTCCCCCAAAATTTGTGCAAATTCCTAAAAAAAGTCAAAATTTTCACCAAAAAAAATCAAAAAATCCCCAAAAATCCTCAAAAAACTCCAAAAATCCCCAAAAAATCCCCAAAAATCCCCAAAAAACCCCCCAAAAATTCCCAAAAATTCTGAAAAAATTCCCAAAAATTCCCTGAAAAGTCCCAAATTTCCCTGTCCTGTCATTCCTGGTGACCCCAAACCCCTCCTGGGTCATTCCCAGTGTCCCCAAATCCATCCTGGGATTGTCCCAGTGACCCCAAATCCATCCTGGGACTCTCTTGGTGTCCCCAAATCTGTCCCAGGACTGTCCTGGTGTCCCCAAAACCTTCCTGGTCACTCTCAGTGATCCCAAATGTGTCCTGGGACTCTCCTGGTGGCCCCAAAATCCATCCCAGGACTCTCCCAGTGTCCCCAAATCTGTCCTGGTCATTCTCAGTGATCCCAGATCTGTCCCAGGACCATCCCAGGGTCCCCAAATTCCTCCTGGTCACTCCTGGTGTCCCCAAAACCTTCCAGGTCATTCTCAGTGTCCCCAAATCTGTCCTGGTCATTCTCAGTGATCCCAGATCCGTCCCAGGATTGTCCCAGTGACCCCAAATCCCTCCTGGTCACTCCTGGTGATCCCAAAACCTTCCTGGGACCTTCCTGATGATCCCAAATCCCTCCTGGTCATTCCTAGTGATCCCAAATCTGTCCCAGGATCGTCCTGATGTCCCTAAAACCTTCCTGGTCATTCCTGGTGATCCCAAATCTGTCCCAGGACTCTCCTGGTGTCCCCAAAACCTTCCTGGTTACTCCTGGTGATCCTAAATCTGTCCCAGGACTCTCCCAGTGTCCTCAAATCCATCCTGGGACCTTCCTGATGATCCCAAATCCCTCCTGGTCACTCCTGGTGTCCTCAAATCCATCCTGGGACTGTCCTGGTGACCCCAAATCTGTCCTGGGACTTTCCTGGTGTCCCCAAATCCCTCCTGGGACCCTCCTGGTGATCCCAAATCTGTCCCAGGATTGTCCTGGTGTCCTCAAAACTTTCCTGGTCATTCCCAGTGTCCCCAAATCCCTCCTGGGACTGTCCCGATGACCCTGAAACCTTCTCAAAACTCTCCCAGTGACCCCAAATCTGTCCTGGGACTCTCCTGGTGTCCCCAAAACCTTCCTGGTTACTCCTGGTGATCCCAAACCCCTCCTGGGGCTCTCCCGATATTTCCAGGATTGTCCCGGATTTTTCCCGGTTTTTTCCCGATTTTTTCCCGTTTTTTTTCCCGGTTCCTCTCCGTTGTTCCCTTTCACCTCCCTCCCGTTCCTTTCCCTGTTATCTCCTCCCCGTTATTCCCTTTCCATTCCCGTTTTATCCCCGTTAATTCTCGTTTTACCCCCATTAATCCCGTTTTTTTTCCGATTTATCCCCGTTTTACCCCCGTTAATCCCCATTTTATCCTCTTTAATTCCCGTTAGATCCCGTTTTATCCCCGTTAATCCCCGTTTTACCCCGTTCTACCCCCGTTAATCCCCGTTTTACCCCCTTTTACCCCCGTTAATCCCCTTTTATCCCCGGTTTATCCCGTTTTATCCCCATTAATCCCCATTTTACCCCCATTAATCCCCATTTTACCCCCGTTAATCCCCGTTTTACCCCCGTTAACCCCCGTTTTACCCCCTTTTCCCCCCGTTTTCCCCCCGTTTCCCCCCGTCGTGTCCCGGTACTCACGGTGCGGACCTGCCTCCTGAGCAGGTAGAGCACGAAGCTCCAGAGTTTGGCGGCGAAGGCCACGAAGGAGCGGAGGCCGAGCAGGCACTGGCTGCGCATCATCCCGCTCCCGGGGCCGCCGCCCGGCTCCGCCAGCTTCTCCCGCAGCCCCCGGGCCGGGGGGCGCCGCCGGGGCCGGGCCCGGGGCCGTTCCGAGCCCTCAGCGGGAGCGCCGGGAGCGGCAACGGGGCCGGGCCGGGGCCGCCGCCATCGCCGCCATCGCCCCGCCGCCACTTCCGGCAACGCGCTTCCGGGGCACGCACGGCCAGGGGGGCGGGGCTACGCACAGAGAGGCGGGGCTAATGGGGCATAGGAATGAATGGAAGGGGCGGGGCTTAATGCGAATGAGGGGCGGGGCTACGCACGGAGGGGGCGTGGCTATTGGGCCATAGAAAACAATGGAGGGGCGGGGCTTAACGCAGGGGAGGGGCTATTGGGCAATAGCAACGAATGGAGGGGGCGTGGCTTGAACGCAGGGGCGGTTTGGGCCATAGAAATGAATAGAAGAAGCGAGGCCTAACGAAAAAGGGGCGGGGCTACGCAAAGAGGGCGGAGCTATTGGGCCATAGACATGAATGGAGGAGGCGTGGCTTGAACGCAGGGGCGGTTTGAACCATAGAAATGAATGGAGGGGGCGTGGCTTAACGCAAAGAAGGGGCGTGGGTTTTAAACCTTATAAATGAATGGAGGGGCGGGGCTACAAACAGAGGGCGGGGCTATTGGGCCATAGAAATGAACGGAGGGGGCGTGGCTTGAACGCAGAGGCGGTTTGGGCCATTGAAATTAATGGAGAGGGCGTGGTTTATATAAAGGGGCGGGGCTATGCACAGAAGGCGGGGCTATTGGGCCATAGACATGAATGGAGGGGGCGTGGCTTAATGCAGGGGCCGTTGGCCCATGGAAATGAATGGAGGGGGCGTAGCTTAACGCAGGAGAGGGGCGGGGCTATTGGGCCATAGGAATGAATGGAACGGGCGTGGCTTAGATAAAGGGGCGGGGCTACGCACGGCGGGGCCGTTGGCCCATAGAAACGACTGGAGGGGGCGTGGCTTAATGCAGGGACGGTTTGGGCAATAGAAATGAATGGAGGGGGCGTGGCTTAAAGGTGGGGGCGTGGCCTCTGGTTATAAGGGAATAGAGGGATGCGGTTAGTGGGCGGGGCTATGTAAATTAGGGGCCGGGCTAATGGTAAAATAGCAATGCCTGGGCAATGATTGACAGCCTGTATGTAAATTAGGGGGCGTGGCTTTTGATATTGGGGTCAATAACTAAGCAGTGATTGACAGGACGTTTATGTAAATTAGGGGGCGTGGTTTCTATAATCAGAATTAATTCAGACCATAATGATTGGTAGTTGATATGTAAATTAGGGGGCGTGGTTTATTCTCTGGGGCTTGATACATTTATGCAAATTAGGTTCTATATTATGGATGATTGACATTTCCATTATGCAAATTAAGGAGTGTGTTCTATAGATTTTAAATATTATAATTTTATTTAAATGAGGGGGCGTGGCCTCCTCTTGAAGCCCCTCCCACTCCTCAAAATCCAGGGGGTTTTCCCGCCCAAAATTGGGAAATTTTTTCCTCCAAAATGGGATTTTTTTTCCCCTTAACATTGGAATTTTTTCTCCCAAAATTAGGATTTTTTTCCCCTAAAATTGGGGATTTTTCTTCCCTAAAAAATCGAGATTTTTCCCCCCCCAAATTTTGAATTTTCCCACCCAAAACTTGGGATTTTTTCCCTTAAAAATTGGGATTTTTCCACTTAAAATTTGTGACTTTTTTTCCCCCCAAAATTGGGATTTTTTTTTCCCCCAAAATTGGGATTTTTTTTCCCCCCAAAATTGGGATTTTTTTTCCTCTAAAATTGGGATTTTTTTTTTTCTCCTCCAAAACTGTCAGGAGTTTTTATTGGGAGAAAAACGGGGATTTTGGGGGGAAAAAAAGTGGAAAATTTTGGATTTTATTCCTGAAACAATAAAGAAAGAGAAAGGAGGTTGAGAACCTCAAAATTTTGGGAAAAAACCCCTAAAATTCCCATGAAATTCCCATAAAATTCCCCAAAAAAAGACCCAGAAACGACGGAATTGTCAGAGTTTTTATTGAGGTGAAATTTTGGGGTGAAAATCCCCAAAATTAGGAAAAAACAGCAAAAAACTGGGTGGGAATTGAGAAATTTTCATTCCCAGAAAATCCGGAAGGAGATAAAGGGGTGAAAACCCCAAAATATTTGGGATAAATCCCAAAATTCCAAAAAAAAAAAATAGGAAAAAACTCATTTTTTTGAGTTTTAACTTGGAAAAAAACAGGAAATTTTTGGGATAAAAACCCCAAAAAATGGGGAAAAAACTCGGAGATTTTGGAATTTCAACTTCAGAAAGTCTGGGAAGAGAAGAGAGAAGAGAAACACCCGAAATATTTGGGATAATCCCCAAAAAAACCAAATTTCCCTCCCAAAAAGCCTCAAATTTCTCCAAAAAAGCCTCAAATTTCTCCAATAAAGCCAAAAATTTCCCCCCAAACCCCCAAATTTTCTCAAAAACGCCCAAAATTTCCCCCCGAAAAACTCCAAATTTCCCCCCAAAAGCCCAAATTCCTCCCAAAAATTCTCAAAAAAACCCGAAATCCCAAAAATTTCCCCCAAAATCTCACCTGGATTTCGAGGCTGGAGGAGCCAAAAAGGTCCCGGGGCTGTTCCAGGGGACTCTGGGGAGGGAAAATTCAAAAAAAATTTGGATTTTTTGGGTTTTTTTCCCCCAAATTTTGGGGTTTTTTCCCCAAATTTTGGGGTTTTTTTCCTCATATTTTGGGGTTTTTTTCCTCTAAATTTTGGAGTTTTTTTCCCCCAAATTTTGGGGTTTTTTTCCCCAAATTTTGGAGATTTTGGGGTCTCACCTGGGGGGTTTTTGGGGTCTCTTCTTCTTCTTCTTCCTCCTCTTCCTCCATCAGGCTCAGGCTGGGGGGGTTGGTGAAAAAAAACCAAAAAAAAACCCCCAAAATTCCCTCAAAATCCCCCCAAAAATCCTCCCCAAAAAACCCCAAAATCAACCCAAAATTCCCAAAAAATTTCCCCAAATCAACCCAAAAATCTCTCAAAAATCCTCCCCAAAAAACCTCAAAATCCACTCAAAGAGTCCCCAAAATTCCACCCAAAATCCCCCCAAAATTCATCAAAAAATCCCTGAAAATTCAAAAAAAAAATCCCCAAAAAATCCACCCAAAATGCATCAAAATCTCCCCAAAATTCAGCCCCAAAAATCCCCCAAATCCACCCCAAAATCCCCCAAAATCCTTCAAAATTCCCTTCAAAATTCCACCCCAAATTCAGCCCAAAATCCCCCAAAATTCACCCAAAATATCCCCCAAAATCGACCCAAAATTCCCCCCGAAATCACCCAAAAATCCACTCAAAATTCCCAAAAATCCCCCCAAATTTCCCCCCAAAATCTCCCAAATTTCTCCCAAAATCCCCCCAAAAAACACCCCCCAAAATTCCCCAAAAAAATCCCAAAATCTCCCAAATTTTCCCCCAAAAAACCCAAAAATTCCCCAAATTTCCTCACCGGGACTCCCAAGTCCTCCTGGATTCGCTGCTGGGGGTGGAAAAAAACCCAAAAATTCGGATTTTTATGGGGAATCCCCCAAAATTTGGGGTTTTTTTTGGGGATTCCCCAAAATTTGTTGTTTTTTAATATTTCCCCAAAATTTGGGGTTTTCAGGGTGAATTCTCCAAAAATTTTGGGTTTTTTTAGGTATTTCCCCAAAATTTGGGTTTTCAAGGGTCAATCCCCCAAAATTTGGGGTTTTTTTTGGAGATTTCCCCAAAATTTGGGTTTTTCAGGGGGGAATCCCCCAAAATTTGCATTTTTTTGGGAATTTCCTGAAAATTGTGGGATTTTTTTGGGGAATCCTCCAAAAATTTGGGATTTTTTTAGGTATTTCCCCAAAATTTGGGTTTTTCAGGGTGGGAACCCCCAAAATTCTGAGATTTCAAGGGTGGAATCTCCAAAAATTTTGGAGGTTTATTTGGGGATTCCCCAAAATTATTATTTCTAAAAATATTTCCCCAAAATTTGGGGTTTTCAAGGTGAATTCTCCAAAAATTTTGGGTTTTTTTTTCAGGGATTTCCCAAAAATTTTGGTGTTTTAGGGGTGAATTTCCCCCAAAATTTGGGATTTTTTTGAGATTTTTTGGGGGGATTTTTGAGGATTTTTTTTCAGGATTTTTTGGGAATTTTTTTTTGGTATTTTTTGGGATTTTTTTTTGATATTTTTTGTGATTTTTTTCAGGATTTATTTCAGGATTTATTGGGGATTTTTGGAGGATTTAAATTTTTTTTTCCCGATTTTTTTCAATTTTTTTTTTCCCGATTTTTTTCAATTTTTTTTTTCCGATTTTTTGGTGGTTTTTGAGTGATTTTTTGGTGATTTTTAAACAAAATTTTGGGGTTTTTTTTGGGATTTTCCCAAAAATTTTGGGGTTTTTTTTTGGGTTTTTTGGGGGAGGGTCTTACCTGGGCAGGTGGGGGGAGGGGCCCCGGGGTTGGGGCCCCCTGAGGAGGGTCGAGCTCAGGTTGGGGGTGGGGGGCCACGGGCTGGAGCTGGGGGGGGCTGGAAAAAAATAAATTTGGGGGGTTTCGATCAAAATTTGCAAAATTTGGGGGTTTTTTTAACCAAAATTCAAAGTTTTGAAGAAAAAAAATGAAGTTTTTAACACAAAATTTGGGTGGGGTTTTTTTTCCCCCAAAAAATTGATTTTTTTTCACTCAAAATTCAAATTTTCTCCCCCAAAAATTCCATTTTTTTCACTCAAAATTCAGATTTCCCTCCCTAAAAATTCGATTTTTTTTTTTCACTCAAAATTCAAATTTTCTCCCCCAAAAATTCACATTTTTAACCCCCAAAACTTGATTTTTTTTCCACTCAAAATTCAAATTTCCTCCCCCAAAAAATGTAAGATCTTTTCCCTCGAAATTCACTTTTTTTCCCCAAAAAACTGATTTTTTTTCCCCTAAAATTCAAATTTTCTCCCCCAAAAATTCCCATTTTTGACCCCAAAATTCCCATTTTCCCCCCCAAAAAATTCAGGATTTTTTCCCCAAATTTCACCTTTTCCCTCCCCCAACCCCCCAAATTCTGGAATTTTCCCGAATTCCCGATTTTTTTTCCCCCAAATTTCTCACGGAGGCTCCGGGGTCTCTTTGCCCTGGGGGGTCCCGGGGGGCTCTGGGGGGGGCTCAGGGAGCGGCTGTAGCAGAGCAGGGGAGCCCCAAAATCCCCCAAATTCGCCCCAAAATCCGAGCCCAGGCCCCGCTCCCGGCACGTCCTGTCCAGCAGGGACAGCCTGGGGAACAGAGTAACAAAAATCAGCCAAAAAAATGCAAAATTAGACCCAAAATCCACTCAAAATTAGACCCAAAATTAACCAAAATCTGCCCTAAAATTCCCCCAAAAATTCCCCAAATTCAGCCCCAAAATTCCTCAAAATAAGTCCCAAAATGCCCCCAAAATCCCCCCAAATCAACGCCAAAATCCACCCAAAATTAGACCCAAAATCCCCCCAAATCTGCCCAAAAAATCCCCAAAAATCAGCCCCAAAATCCACCAAAAAATCCCCCAAAACCAGCCCAAAAATCAGCCCCAAAATCAGCCAAAAATCCAGCCAAATCAGCCCAAATATTCCCCAAAATCCGCCCCAAAATCCACCAAAAATCCCTCAAAATTGACCCAAAATCAGCCCCAAAATCCACCAAAAAATCCTCTAAAATCCACCCAAAAATTCCCCCAAAATCCACCCAAAAATCAGCCCCAAAATCCGCCCCAAAATCCACCCAAAAATCCCCCAAAGTCCTCAAATTCCCCCAAATTTCCCCCTAAATCCCCCCAAATCCACCTCAAAGCCCCAAATTTCCCCAAATTTCCCCCAAAACTCCCCCCAAATTTCCCCAAAATTCCCCCAAAATCCCCGAATTTCCCCCAAATTTCCCCAAACTTCCCCCCAAAATCCCTCCCAAACTCCATAAATCCCCAAATTTCCTGGAAATTCCCCAAAATTACCCCCGAAACCCACCCAAAATCCCCCCCAAATCCCCCCAAATCCCCAAATTTCCCCCCAAATTCCCCCCAAAATCCCTCCCAAACTCCAAAAATCCCCAAATTTCCCCAAATTCCCCCGAATTCTCCCCAATTTCTCACATCAGGGCTCTGTCGGGGCGCAGCAGGCGCGGGGAGAACTCGCTGAGAATCTCCAGGAAAGGCAAATTCAGGGGGATCCCCCCTGGAATTCCCAAATTTCCCGAAATTCCTGAAATTCCGGGATCAGGGGGGGACTGCAGGGAGAACTGGATCCCCTCGCTGGGGAGAGACACAAAATTACACAAAATTTCACTGAAATTTCACCAAAATTTCACCAAATTTCCCCCAAAAATCCGCTCGAAATCTGCCAAAAATTCACCAAAAATCGCCCCAAAATTCCACCCCAAAATCCACCAAAAAAAAACCAAAATTACCCCAAAAATCCACCCAAAATCCACCAAAAATCTACCAAAATTACCCCAAAATTCCACTTGAAATCCACCAAAAATCCACCCAAAAATCCAACAAAAATCTGCTCAAAATCCACCAAAAATGCCCCAAAATTCCACTTGAAATTCACCAAAATTCTCCCAAAAATCCACTCGAAATCTGCCCAAAAATCCACCAAAAATCGCCCCAAAAATCTGCTCAAATTTCTCCCAAAATTCCACTTGAAATTCACCAAAAATCCACCAAAATCATCCCAAAAAATCCCCTCAAATCACGCCCAAAATTCCACCAAAAATCCACCAAAATCGCCCCAAATTCCCCCCCAAAACCCAGAATTTCCCCCCAAAAACCCCCAAATTCCCTCAAAAAATCCCAACTCCCCTCAAATTCCCCAAAAAAACTCTGGAAAAAACCCCAAACCCCCCAAAAATCCCAAATTCCCCCCAAAAAAACTCTTGGAAAAACCCCCAAATCTGCCAAATTTCCCCAAAAAAACCCAAATTTTCTCAAAACCCCCCAAAAAACCCCAAATTTCCCCCAAAATTTCCCCAAAAAACCCCAAATTTTCTCAAAACGCCCCAAATTTGCCCCAAAAAAACCCCCAAAATTTCCCCAAAAAACTCCAAATTTCCCCCAACCCACCCCCCATCCCCCCCAAACCTCCCAAAATTCCCAAATTTGCCCAAATTTGGCTTTTTTTTGCCCCAAATTTTCACCTGTGGAGCTGCAGCAGCGCCCGGCGGTTCCGCACGTGCTGGAGGCTGAAGAAGAGGGAGAAACGTCGACCCAAATCCCGAATTTCCTGGAATTCCTGGAGATCCCGGAGCTCGGGGCCCTCCTGGAGCAGCAGCTCCGTGAAAAGCTGCGGAAAAATAAAAAAAAATGGGAAAAATCGGCACAAAATTGGGGAAAATTGGGGAAAATTGACCCAAAATTGGGGAAAATCAACCCAAAATTGGGGCTAAATTGGCCCAAAATTGGGGAAAATCGACCCAAAACTGGGGAAAATTGGCTCAAAATTGGGGAAAATTGGCCCAAAATTGGGGAAAATTGACCCAAAATTGGGGAAAATTGACCCAAAACTGGGGAAAATTGACCCAAATTGGGGAAAATTGACCCAAATTGGGGAAAATTGGCCCGAAAATTCCCCCCAAAAATTCTGGAAAAATCTCCAAAAAAATCCTGCAAAAATTCCTTAAAAACCTCAAAAAAATCCCCAAAAAACTCTCAAAAAATCCCCAAAAAAAGGCAGAAAATCCCCGAAAAAATCCCAGAAATTCCCCCAAACCCCAAAATTTCCCAAAATGTCCCGAATTTCCCCCAAAAATCCCCTTTACCTGTTGCAGGGTGAGGAGGAGGGTCCGGGCCCACTCGAGCCGGTCGCGCTCCCGCGTCGCTCTCAGGGTCTCGCGGATGATGTCGCCAAAATCGCCGTAAAACTGCCCCAAAACGGCCAAAAATCAGCCCAAAATCAGCCCCAAAATCCCCAAAGATCACAAAAAAATCCGCCCTAAAGTGGCCTCAAAATACCCCAAAAAATCCCCCCAAAATTGGCCCCAAAAATCAGCCCCAAAATCCACCAAAATTGGCCCCAAAATCACCAAAAAATCCCCCAAAATTGGCCACAAAATGCCCAAAAATCAGCCCCAAAATGACCACTAAAATCAGCCCCAAAATCCCCAAAAATCACAAAAAAATCTGCAGTAAAATGGCCCCAAAATTACCCCCAAAATCAGCCCCCAAATCCACCAAAATTGGCCCCAAAATCACAAAAAAATCCCCCAAAATTGGCTACAAAATGCCCAAAAATCAGCCCTAAAATCAGTCCCAAAATTGGCCCCAAAATCAGTCCCAAAATCACCAAAAACCCCCCCAAATTGGCCCCAAAATCCTCTAAAAATCAGCCCTAAATCAGCCCTAAAATCAGCCCCAAAATCTTCCCAAAATTGGCCCCAAAATCCTGAAAAATCCTCCCAAAACCCACCCCAAGAATCTGCCCCAAATCTCCAAATTTTCCCCCCAAAATCCCCAAATTTCCCCTGAAAATCCTCCAAATTTTTCCCTAAAATCCCCCAAATTCCCCCCAAAATCCCAATTTTCCTCCCAATTCCCCAAATTTCCCCCCAAATCATTTCCTCCCCAAAAATCCCCCAATTTTTTTCCCCAACTCCTCCCACTTCTCCCCGAAAATCCCAAACTCCCCCAAAACCCCCAAAATTTTCCCCCAAAAGCCCAAATTTCTCCCAAATTCCCCCCCAAAATCCCCTATTTTTTCCTCCAAATCCTTCATTTTCCTCCTCAAAACCCCCCAATTTCTTTCCCCAAACCCCCCAAATTTCCCCAAAACCCCCAATTTTCCCCCAAAGCCGCCAATTCTCCCCAAAAATCCCAATTTCCCCCAAAAAATCCCCAATTTTTCTCCCAAATCCTTCATTTTCCCCCCCAAAACCCCCCAATTTTTTCCCCAAATGCCTCCAATTTTCCCCCAAATTCCCCAAATTTTTCCCCGAAACCCCCAAATTTCCCCCAAATTTCCCCAAATTTCCCCCAAACCCTTCCCAGACCAAAATCACCAAAAATCCCCCCAAAATCTGCCTCAGAATTAGCCCCAAAATAGCCAAAAATTCCCCCAAAATCAGCCCCAAAAATCCCCTAAAAACCCACCAAAAATCTCTCCAAATCAGCCCAAAAATCCCCCAAATTTCCTCCCAGCATCCCCAAAATCCCCCAAAATTTTCCCAAAATCTCCAAATTCCCCTCCAAAATCCCCAATTTTTCCCCCTAAATCCTTCATTTTCTTCCCAAAAACCCTCCATTTTTTTCCCCAACCCTCCCAATTTTCCCTAAAAATCCCCCAAATCATCCCCCAAATTTCCCCCCAAAATCCTCCAACTTTTCCCCCAAATCATCCCCCAAATTTCCCCCCAAAATCCTCCAACTTTTCCCTCAAATTTCCCCCCAAAATCCTCCAACTTTTCCCCCTAAAACCCTCAAATTTCCCTCCAAAATCCCCAATTTTTCCCTCCAAATCCTTCATTTTCCCCCCAAAAACCTCCCAATTTTTTCCCCAACCCCTCCCCACTTCTCCCCAAAAATCCCAAACTCCCCAAATTTCCCCAAAACCCCCCAAATTTCCCCAAATTTTCCCCAAACCCCCAAATTTCCCCCAAACCCCTCCCAGACTTTGTTGTAATGTTTGAAGACGTCGGTGGCGGCGCGGAGCTCCAGGATCCCCCCCAGGAGGAGTTTACAGAACCCGGCCAGGAGGAGCCGCCGCTGCTGCAGCTCCTGCAGCTGCTCCTCCGCCGCCTCTGGAATGCAAAATTTGGGGGATTTTGGGGGTTTTTTAAGGGATTTTTTTAAGGGATTTTTTTGAGAATTTTTTGGGGAATTTTTCGGGAATTTTTTTTGGATTTTTTTTTTTGATTTTTTGGGAATTTTTGGGGGAATTTTGAGGATTTTTGCGGAATTTTCGGGGGAATTTTGAGACTTTTTGCGGAATTTTTGGGGGATTTTTGGGGGAATTATTAAGAATTTTGGGGGGATTTTTTTGGGATTTTTTGCGGAAATTTTAGGGAATTTTTCAGGGATTTTTTGGGAATTTTTGGGGATTTTTGCTGAATTTTTGGGGATTTTGATTTTGGAATCTGGGAATTCTGCGATTTTGGGATCTGGGAATTTTTGGAGAATTTTGAGGGAATTTCGGAGATTTTTTAGGAATTTTGGGATGATGGGATTTGGGAATTCTGGGATTTTGGGATCTGGAATTGGGGGATTTGGGGATTTTGGGGCATTTTTGGGGGATAATTTCAACAAAAAAACCTGCAAAAAATCGGAAAAAATCAGAAAAAAATTGAAAAAAAAATCTGCAAAAAATCGAAAAAAAATTGGAAAAAATTGGAAAAAAATTCCCAAAAAATTCCCCAATTTTCTCACCGTGATTTTCAGGCTCCTGCAGATTCTGGGGGCAGAAGACGAGGTCGGTGAGGGCCAGGCCCAGCTGGGACTGCAGCCCCAAAAATCCCCCAAAAATTCCTCAAAAAAATGCCCCAAAAATCCCCAAAAAATCCTCAAAAAATTCCTAAAAATCGGTGACAAAAATCCCAATAATTCCTCAAAAAATGAGCTAAAAAATCCCAGTAATTCTCAAAAAAAAAAAATCAACAAAAAATCCACAAAAAATCGAAAAAAAATCGGAAAAAATCAGGAAAAAATCCAAAAAAAATCCCAAAAAATCAGAAAAAAATTCTAAAAAATTTCCCAAAAATCCCAAATATTCCCCCAAAATTTCTCACCGTGATTTTCGGGTTCCTGCAGATTCTGGGGGCAGAAGACGAGGTCGGTGAGGGCCAGGCCCAGCTGGGATTGCAGCCCCGGCTCCGGGGGGAGCCTCAGGCTGGGCTGGGGCAGCCCCGGGCCCAGCAGCACCAGGAGGTCACTCAGCACCAGGAATGCCTGGAAAACATGGGAAAAAATGGGCTTTTCTTAGGGATTTTTTGGGAAATTTTTAAAGATTTTTTGAGGATTTTTTTGGGGAATTTTTGGGGAATTTTTGGGGAATTTTTTGGGGAATTTTTGAGGATTTTTTGAGATTTTTTTGAGGATTTTTTGGGGAATTTTTAAAGATTTTTTGAGGGTTTTTTTGAGAATTTTTGAAGATTTTTGAGGGTTTTTTGGGGGAATTTTTGAAGATTTTTTGAGGAATTTTTGGGAATTTTTTGAGGATTTTTTGGCATTTTTTAAAGATTTTTGGGGGAATTTTGGGGGGTTTTTTTTGAGGATGGGACTGTCCCAGGGTGACATTTTAAATATTCCCCCCATACCCAAATACCCCAGATTTCTCCTGAATATCCCAATAATCCCAAATGTCTCCCAAACATCCCAAATTTCTCCCTCAAACATCCAGATTTTCCCCCATTTTCCCCTAAAACCCCAATAATCCCAAAATTCCGCAAACATCCCAAATATCCCAATTTTTCCCAAATATCCCTGAACATCCCAAATTTCCCCAAAAATCCCCATAATCCCAAATTTCCCCCAAACATCCCAAATTTCTCCCAAATTTCCCAATTTCCCCAGAATATCCCAAATATCCCAAACATCCCAATTTTCCCCAAATATCCCAAACATCCCAAATATCCCAAATTTCTCCCAAATATCCCAAAAATCCCCCATTTCCCCCATTTTCCCCTAAAAATCCCAAGATACAAATTTTCTCCCAATATCTCAAATTTCCCCCAAAATCCCAATTTCCCACGAAGATCCCCAAATTTCCCCAAACATCCCAAATTTCCCCAAACATCCCAAATTTCTCCCAATTTTCCCAATTTCCCCAGAATATCCCAAATATCCCAATTTTCCCCAAATATCCCAAACATCCCAAATTTCTGCAAACATCCCAAATTTCTCCCAAATTCCCAATTTTCCCCAAACTGTCCCTCAAACATCCCTAATTTCCCCTGAATATCCCAATTTTTTCCAAATTTCCCCCCAAATTTCTCCCTCAAACACATCCCAATTTTCCCCTGAATATCCCAAATTTCTCCCAAACATCCCGAATTTCCCCAGAATCCCAAAAAATTCCCTGGAATGTTCTGGAACGTTGCGGACCCTCTCCCTGAGGCGGGGCTGGGGCTCGCTCAGGCAGCTCTGGCACAGGGACACCAGGGACGAGGCCCGGGAGCGCAAACCCCGCACGTCTCCCTGGAAAAAATGGGAATTTTGGGTGAAAATTCGGGAATTTTGTGTAAAAAATTGGGAATTTTGGGTGGAAATTTAGAATTTTGGGGAAAAAACTGGGAAATTTGGGTGGGAATTAGGGAATTTGGGGAAAAAATGGGGAATTTTCGGAGGAAATTTGGGGATTTTGGGCGGAAATTGGGAATTTTGGGGGGAATTTGGGTAAATTTGGGGAAAAAAATCTGGAATTTTGGGAAAAAAATGGGGAATTTTGGGTGAAAATTTGGGAATTTGAGGTGGGATTTGGGGATTCACTGGGAATTTTGGGATTTGGGGCAGGAATGAGGAAATTCAGGGGATTTTGGGGGGTGGGATTGAAGGAATTTGGGGATTTTTTGGGGGGGAATTTTGGGAATCCCTCACCGGGGAGGCTCCGGAGTCGGGAATTCTGGAAAGTTCCCAGAGAAGGTGGAAGAAAAGGCAGGAAACGGCCGGGATTGTCACCTGGGGGGGACAGGGACAACAAAATGCCACAAAAAGGTCCCAAAATGGCCCTAGCTGTCACCAAAACATCCAAAAATGTCACCAAACAGCCAAAAATGGCCCCAAATGGTCCTAAACTGGCCCCAAAATGTCCAAAAATGTCCAAAAATGGCCCCCAAATGGCCAAAAATGTCCAAAAATGGCCCCAAAGTTTCTAAAAGTGTCCCCTGGATGTCCCCTGGGTGTCCCCAAGTGTCCCCAGCTGTCCCAAAGTGTCCCCAGGTGTGTCCTCAGGCTGTCCCCAAGGCTCTCAAAATGTCCCCAGGTGTGTCCCAGGTGTCCCCAGGTGTGTCCCCAGGTGTCCCCAGGTGTCCCCAGGTGTGTCCCCAGGTGTGTCCAGGTGTGTCACCTGTTCTGGCACCTCCCCGGTGTCGAGGGCTCGGCGCAGGAGCCGCGAGAGCGGCACAAACAGTCCCCAGGGGGTCAGGTCATGGTCACTGAGGGGACACGGGGACAGGGGGGACATTGGGGACATTGGGGACACTGGGAGCCACCCCCTGCCCTTGTCCTCAATGTCCCCAAACCCCCAAATGTCCCCAATCCTCCTTACGGCCCCAATCCCCCTAAAATCCCCAAAATGTCCTCAAAACACCTAAAAATGTCCCCAGTTGTCCAAAATGTCCCCAATCCTCCAAATGTCCTCAATGTCCCCAATGTCCCCAAATGTCTCCAAACCCTCCAAATGTCCCCAAATGTCCTCAATGTCCTCAAACCCCCCAAATGTCCCCAAATATTCCCAATATTTTCCAAATGTCCCCAATCCTCCTGATGTCCCCAAGCCTCCCCAATGTCCCCAAATGTCCCCAATGTCCCCAGATGTCCCCAAATGTCCCCAAAGTCACTTGAAGAGGGCCGAGAGTCTCCTCAGGGTCACGGCCAGTCCGTAAACGTCCTCCTCGTCTGGGGACACCGCCTGGGACAGGGACACCAAACGTCACCAAACGTCACCAAACGTCACCAAATGTCCCCAAACACCCCCAAAATCCCCTCAAACTTCCCCAAATCCCTTGAAATGTCCCCAAACGTCCCCAAAACATCCCGAAATCCTCCCAAAATGTCCCCAAAATGTCCCCAAATGTCCCCAAACATGCCCAAAACTTCCCCAAATGTCCCCAAAACTTTCCCAAATCCCCCCAAATGTTCCCCAATTCCCCCAAAATGTTCCCAAAATCCCCTGAAATGTCCCCAAACCCCCCAAGTGTCCCCACCTGGAGCATCTCAGTGACCTGCAGGTGGCACCTGTCCCCCAGGCTGTCCCCAAATGTCCCCAAATCCCCCCAAACATCCCCAAATCCCTTCCATGTGTCCCCAAATCCCCCCAAAATCCCTCCAAACATCCCCAAAACTTCTCCAAATCCCCTCAAATGTTCCCCAAATGTCCCCAAATCCCCCTCAGATGTCCCCAAACACCTCCAGAATGTCCCCAAATCCCCTCCAGGTGTCCCCAAATCCCCCCAAATGTCCCCAAAACGTCCCCAAGTGTCCCCACCTGGAGCATCTCAGTGACCTGCAGGTGGCACCTGTCCCCCAGGCTGTTCCCAAACACCCTCAAAATCCCCTAAACATCCCCAAAATGCCCTCAAATGTTCCCCAAATGTCCCCAAACCCCCTCAAAATGTCCCCAAATGCCCCCAGAATGTCCCCAAATCCCCCCAGGCATCCCCGAAACTTCTTCAAAACCCCTCAAATGTTCCCAAAATCCCCTGAAATGTCCCCAAAACTTCCCAAAATCCCTCAAGTGTCCCCACCTGGAGCATCTCTGTGACCTGCAGGTGGCACCTGTCCCCCAGGCTGTCCCCAGATGTCCCCAAATCCCCCCAAATGTCCCAAAATCCCTCCATAATGTCCCCAAATCCCCTCTAGATGTCCCCAAATATCCCCAGATCCCCCCAAAATGTCCCCAAACCCCCCAAATGCCCACCTGGAGCATCTCGGTGACCTGCAGGTGGCACCTGTCCCCCAGGCTGTCCCCAAATGTCCCCAGATTCCCCCAGAATGTCCCCAAATGTCCCCAGAGTCCCCACCTGGAGCATCTCAGTGACCTGCAGGTGGCACCTGTCCCCCAGGCTGTCCCCCAGGCGCCCCCTGGCGATGTCCCCGAGGCGGTGCAGGGACAGTTGGGGGTCACAGAGGGCCCGGAGCGCCCCCGAGGCCGCCGAGAGCACCGGGAAGGGCTCCGAGTGTTTGCCAAAAACCTCCTGGATCCGCCCCAGAACCTGCTCCAGGCACTGGGGAGGGACACTGGGAGTGACTGGGAGTGACTGGGATAAACTGGGATAAACTGGGAGGGACTGGGAGCATCAGGAAGGGCTCCGAGTGTTTGCCAAAAACCTCCTGGATCTGCCCCAAAACCTGCTCCAGGCACTGGGGATGGACACTGGGGTGAACTGGGATGGACTGGGGTAAACTGGGATAAACTGGGATGGACTGGGAGTGACTGGGGTGGGATTTTGGGGCACTGGGAGGGACTGGGATGGAATAGGATGGACTGGAACAGCCCCAAGTGTTTCCCAAAAATCTGGTCCAGGCACTGGGAACAGACACTGGGGTGAACTGGGATGAACTGGGAGCCACTGGGAGGGGATTGTGGGGCACTGGGATGGACTGGGAGGGACTGGGATGGGACTGGGGGGAACTGGGATAAACTGGGAGGGGACTGGGAGGGATTGGGACAAACTGAGAGAAACTGGGATTGACTGGGAATGGATTTGGGGGACTGGGAGGGACTGGGATAAACTGGGAGGGACTGGGATGGGATTTTGGGGCACTGGGAGGAACGGGGAGATTGTGTACTGGTCCATACTGGTCTGTACTGGTCCATACTGGTCCATACTGGTCTGTACTGGTCTATACTGGTCTGTACTGGTCCATACTGGTCTATACCGGTCCATACTGGTTTATACTGGTCTATACTGGTCTATACTGGTCTATACTGGTCCATACTGGTCCATACTGGTCCGTACTGGTCCATACTGGTCCATACTGGTCTATACTGGTCTATACTGGTCTATACTGGTCTATACTGGTCTATACTGGTCTATACTGGTCTATACTGGTCCATACTGGTCCATACTGGTCCATACTGGTCCGTACTGGTCTCTGACCTTTTCCCACCGGGCCGTGCGGAACATCCCCAGCTCCAGGTGCTGCAGCAGCTCCAGCAGCGCCGCCACTGCCTCGGGCTCCGCTGAGAACTGGGGAAAAATGGGGAAAAAATGGGAAATTTGGGGGAATTTTGGGAAATTTTGGGGGAATTTGGAGGAATTTGGGGGAATTTTGGGAAATTTGGGGGAATTTGTGGAAAAAAATGAGGAGTTTGGGGGCATTCGGGGGAAATTTTGGAGGAAATTTGGGGGAAATTTGGGCATTTTGAGGGGGAAAACGGGGATTTTGGGGGGAAAATTTGGAAATTTTGGGGAAATTTGGGGGAAATTTGGGCATTTTGGGAGGAAAATGGGAAATTTTGGGAGGAAAATTTGGGGGAAGAAGGAGAAACTTGAGGGGAAAATTGGGATTTTTATGGAAAAAAAGAATTTTAGGGGAAAATTGGGAATTTTAGGGAAAAAATGGGAATTTTAAAGGGAAAAAAGAAATTTTATAGAAAAAAAGGACTTTTTTTGGGGGGGAAAAGCAAATTTTAGGTAAAAAATTGGAATTTTAGCTAAAAACACCCAGGAATTTTTTGGGAAAAACCCAGGGAAAAGCTTTTTCAGTCCCCCCAAATTCCTAAAATTCCCCAAAATTCCCAAAATTCCAGGATTCTCCCACTTTTTCCAGCAGCTGTGGCAGCACCGGGATGAGGCTCCGGCTGAGCCGCGATTTCTCCTCCTGCAGCTCCCGACGCTCCCGGGAGGAAACCTGGGGATAAAAAATGGGAAAATGGGGCAGAATTCCCAGAAATTCCCAGAATTTTGGGGGTTTCTGAGCACTGGGATTCCCAGAATTTTTAGTTTTTGGAAAAAAAATAGGGATTTTGTAAAAAAGTTGATGGATTTTGGGGATTTTGGAGGGAATTTGATGTGAATTTTCAGGTTTTTCTCATCTAAATTCATGTTTTCTTTCCTCAGATTCTTGTTTTTCCCTGAAATTCCCCAAAAATCCCCCAATTCCCCAAAAATTCCCAAAAATCCTCCAAAAACTCCCTGAAAATTCCCCAAAAATCCCAAAAAATTCCCAAAAAATCCCCCCAAATTCTCCAAAATATCCTCAAAAATCCCCCAAAATCCCAAAGAACTCCCAAAAAATCCCTGGAAATTCCCCAAAAATCCCCAAATCCCCCAATATTCCCAAAAACAACCTGAAAATTCCCCCCAAATCCCCCAAAACTCCCCAAAAATTCCCCCAAAATCCCCCAAAATTCCTCAAAAAATCCCAAAAATTCCTCAAAAATCCCCCAAAAGCCCCAGAAATACCCAAAATTCCCCCCAAAAATCCCAAAAATACCCAAAAATGCACCAAAATTCCCAATTTTATCACCTTCCTGCCCAGGGCCCGTCCCACGGGGGGCAGCCCCCGGCACACCCGGAGCCCACTGGAGCTCAGGATCTCCACCAGAGCCTTCTCCTGCCCCAGCTCCAGGCCTGGAAACCAGTATGGACCAGTATAAACCAGTACGGACCAGTAAAAACCAGTATGGACCAGTATAGACCAGTCAGGACAAGTTTGAACCAGTTTGGAGCCAAAAAATCCCATTTTGAACAAGGAAAATCCCAGGAAATTCCACAAAAATCCCAGTTTGGAGCAGGAACGGGGATGGACAACCAGTTTGGACCAGTCTGGACCAGTATAAACCAATATGGACCAGTCTGGATGAGTTTGGACCCCGTCCAGTGCCCTTAAATCCCTTCCCAGTCCCTCCCAGTCCGTCCCAGTCTGTCCCAGTGCCCCCAAATCCATTCCCAGTGGCTCCCAGTTTATCCCAGTCCCTCCCAGTCCATCCCAGTTCCTCCCAGTTCACCCCAGTGTCCCTCCCCAGTGTCTGGGGCAGGTTTTGGGGCAGATCCAGGAGGTTTTTGGGAAACACTCAGGGCTGTTCCAGTCCATCCTATTCCATCCCAGTCCCTCCCAGTGCCCTCCCAGTTTACCCCAGTTTCCTCCCAGTCCCCCCAGTCCATCCCAATCCTATCCCAGTCTCCCCAAATCCATTCCCAGTCCACCCCAGTCACTCCCAGTCCCTCCAAATCCATTCCTAGTTTTTCCCAGTCCCCTCCCAATTTATCCCAGTCCCTCCCAGTCCCTCCCAGCTTGTCCCAGTCCCCCCCAGTCCCCTCAGGGACTGGCCATGGCCGTGTCCCAGTTTATCCCAGTTTATCCCAGTCTATCCCAGTTTATCCCAGTCTATCCCAGTTTATCCCAGTCTATCCCAGTTTATCCCAGTCTATCCCAGTTTATCCCAGTTTATCCCAGTTTGTCCCAGTTTGTCCCAGTTTGTCCCAGTTTATCCCAGTTTATCCCAGTCTATCCCAGTTTATCCCAGTTTACCCCAGTTTATCCCAGTTTGTCCCAGTCTATCCCAGTTTATCCCAGTTTACCCCAGTTTATCCCAGTTTACCCCAGTTTATCCCAGTTTATCCCAGTTTACCCCAGTTTATCCCAGTTTATCCCAGTCTATCCCAGTTTATCCCAGTCTATCCCAGTTTATCCCAGTCTATCCCAGTTTATCCCAGTCTATCCCAGTTTATCCCAGTTTATCCCAGTTTGTCCCAGTCTATCCCAGTTTATCCCAGTCTATCCCAGTTTATCCCAGTTTGTCCCAGTTTGTCCCAGTTTATCCCAGTTTATCCCAGTCTATCCCAGTTTATCCCAGTTTACCCCAGTTTATCCCAGTTTGTCCCAGTCTATCCCAGTTTATCCCAGTCTATCCCAGTTTATCCCAGTTTACCCCAGTTTATCCCAGTTTGTCCCAGTTTATCCCAGTTTATCCCAGTCTATCCCAGTCTATCCCAGTTTAACCTGTGTCTGTGTCCAGCAGGACGCCGCTGGCCGTGTCCCAGTCTATCCCAGTTTATCCCAGTCTATCCCAGTTTAACCTGTGTCTGTCCCCAGCAGGATCCCCGTGGCCGTGTCCCAGTCTATCCCAGTTTATCCCAGTCTATCCCAGTTTATCCCAGTTTACCCCAGTTTATCCCAGTCTATCCCAGTTTATCCCAGTCTATCCCAGTCCTGACCCGTGTCTGTGTCCAGCAGGATCCCCGTGGCCGTGTCCCAGTCTATCCCAGTTTATCCCAGTTTATCCCAGTCTATCCCAGTCTATCCCAGTCTATCCCAGTTTATCCCAGTTTATCCCAGTCCTGACCCGTTTCTGTCCCCAGCAGGACGCCGCTGGCCGTGTCCCAGTTTGTCCCAGTTTATCCCAGTTTATCCCAGTCTATCCCAGTCTATCCCAGTCTATCCCAGTTTATCCCAGTTTATCCCAGTCCTGACCCGTGTCTGTCCCCAGCAGGACGCCGCTGGCCGTGTCCCAGTCCCGCAGGCGGCTCCCGGCACAATCCCACAGGGAATCCACCAGGTACGGGGCGTGTTCGTGGAGCTGGGGGGGAAATCTGGGGTTAAAATCACCAAAATTCCCAAAATCCCATCAGAATTCCCAAATTTACATCGAAATTCCCCAAAATTCCGGTGAAATTCCATCAAAAAATACAAAATTTCCCTAAAAAACACACCAGGTACGTGGTGTGCTTGTGGAGCTGGGAGGAAAATTGGGATCAGGATCCCCAAAATTCCCAAAATTCCATCAAAATTCCCAAATTTTCATCCAAATTCTCCAAAATTCTGTCAAAAATCAAGAAAATTCCACTAAAAAAAACAAAATTCCCCCCAAAACCCCCCAAAATTCCCCTGAAATTGCACCAAAACCCCCAAAATTCCTGAAACTCCCAAAATTCCTCCAAAATTCCCCCTAAAATTCCCCAAATCCCCTGAAAATCCCCCAAATTCCTCCAAAATTTCTGAAATTACCCCAAAATTCCTGAAATTCCCCTGAAAATGCCCTGAAATCCCCCAAAATTTCCCTGAAATTCCCCAAATTCCCCTGAAAATTCCCCAAAATTCCTCCAAAACTCCCCTGAAAATGCTCCAAAATCCCCAAAATCTCCCCAAACTCCTGAAATTCCCCCAAAATTCCCCAAATCCTCTGAAGATCCCCCAAATTCCCTCAAAATTCTGCCAAAATTCCCCAAATCCCCTGAAAATCCCCCAAATTTCCCCAAAACTCTCCCTGAAATTGCCTCGAAATCCCCCAAAATTTCTCCAAAATTTCTCCAAAAATCCCCTAAAAATGCCCCAAAATTCCTCCAAAATTCCCCTTAAATTGCCCCGAAATTCCCGAAATTCCTGAAATTTCCCCAAAATTGCCCAAAATGCCCCAAATCCCCCCAATTTGTGACCTCGGACTGGAGGAAGAAGCGAACGAGGCTCAGGAAGAAGCTCCGGTTGTCCCCGGGACCAGCCCCGTGTTTTTGGGGGTCCAGGAGCCTGAAAATGGGAAAAATGGGGAAAAAATGGGAAAAAGTGGCAAAAAAATGGGAAAAAATGGGAAAAATGGGGGAAAACAGGGGAAAAAATGGGAAAAAAATGGGAAAGAAATGGGAAAAAAAAGTGGGAAAAGGAAAAAAAAACCAGAAAAAAATGGAAAAGAAATGGGAAAAATGGGGGGAAAGGAAAAAACTTGAAAAAAATGGGGGAAAAGTGGGAAAAATGGGAAAAAAACCAGGGGAAAATGGGGAAAATGGAGGAAAATGGGAAAAAATGGGGAAACTGGGAAAAAATGGGGAAAATGAGGAAAAAAGGGAAAGAAATGGGAAAAATGGGGGGAAATGGGGAAAAACACAGAGAAAAAAAAGGGGGAATATTTGGGGGGAAATTTGGGGGAAAAATGGGGAAAAAATGGGGGAAAAAACAAGAAAAAAATGGGCAAAATGAGGAAAAATTGGAAAAAAAGGGAAAAATGGGGGAAAATTGGAGAAATAAGGGAAAAAGGGGCAAAATTGGAAAAAAATCAGATTGGAAAAAGAAAAAAAAAGAGAGAAAAATAAGAAAAAAGGAAAAAAAATGGGGGAAAATGGGAAAAAAATTGGGAGAAATTAGGGGAAAATTGGGAAAAATCAGACTGGAAATAGGAGGAAAAAGAGGGAAAATGTGGAAAAAAAGAGGAAAAAATTGAGAAATTTGGGGAAAATGAAGAAAAATGGGGTAAATTGGCAAAAGCCAGACTGGAAATAGTAAAAAAAAAAAAAAAAAAAAAAAGAAAAAAAACCGAAAAAAAATTAAAAAAAAGTGAAAAAAACCAGAAAAAAAACTGAGAAAAAATAGAAAAAAATCCAGAAAAAACAAAATCCTCCCCCTGAAAGCCCCGAGGGATTGGGAAGGGCTCGAGATGAAGAAATTTTTGGGATGAGGAAATTCCAGATGTTTGGGAGGGACCCGGAGCCGATTCCCAGAAAATTCCCCCGGGATCTGGGGGGGGGTTGGGATTTAACAGTTCAGGGTTTGAAACTGAAATTATTGGATTTTTGGGGCTGAAATTCCCAGATTTTTGTAGCTGAAGTTCCCAGTTTGGGTCTTAAAATTTCCAGGATTTGAAGGTGAAATTCCCAAATTTTTGGGGCAAAAATTCCCAGATTTTGGGGCTGAAATTCCCAGATTTTTGAGGCCAGAATTTCCAAATTTTGGGGCAAAACTCCCAGATTCTGGGTCTCAAAATCCCAATAATTTGAGGCTGAAATTCCCAGATTTTGGGGCCAGAATTCCCAAATCTTGGGGCCTGAATTCTCAGATTTTTAGGGCTGGAAATTTCAGGGTTTGGGTCTTAAAATTCCAAGAATTTGGGGCCAGAATTCCCAGATTTTGAGACTGAAATCCACATATTTTGAAACCTGAATTCTCAGGTTTTTGAGGCCGGAATTCCCAGGGTTTGAATCTTAAAATTCCAAGGATTTGAGGCTGAAATTCCGGGATTTTTGGAGTTGAAATTCCTGGATTTTGGGCCAAAAATCCCAGATTTTGGGGCAAAAATCCTCAGATTTTGGGACCAGAATTCTCATATTTTTTGGGAAAAAAATTCCCAGATTTTTTGGCCTAAATTCTCATTTTTTGGGGCTGAAATTCCCATTTTTTTGGGGCTGAAATTCCCAAATTTTGGGGCTGAAATTCCCAAACTTTGGGGCAAAAATTCCCAAATTTTGGGGCAAAACTCCCCAGATTCTGGAACCGAAATTCTGGGGTTTTAGGGCCCAGAATTGCCATTTTCTGGGGCAGAATTGCCATGTTTTTACCTGTGGAAGAGGAATTTCCCCGCGGCCGAGGCCAGGGCGCGGCTGGAGACGAAAACCACGGGGAAGATGCTCTGACAATCCTCCTCTGACAGGGCCTCCTCCAGATTCCTGGGGGTTCACAGGGAATTCGGGAATTCTGGGGCTCCTCAATCCCAATTCCCACTTTTCCCAGTCCCAAGTTTCCAAAAAAAATCAAAAAATTAAAAAAAAAATCTGAATTTTTGGGATTTGTGGAGCTCGATTTCCATTTTTTCCCCTTTTCCGCCCAGTTTTCCTCCAGATTCCTGGGAATTCTCAGGAATTTTGGGAATTCTGGGGCTCCTCATTCCCAATTCCCACTTTTCTCGTTCCCAAAACTCCCAAAAAATCAAAAAATTAAAAAAAAATCGGGATTTTTGGGATTCCTGGAACCCAATTTCCATTTTTTCTCCCATTTCCAACCCCTTTTTAACCAGAATTTCTTCCTGATTCCTGAGAATTTCCAGGAATTTTGGGAAGTCTGGGTCTCCTCAGCCCCAATTCCTGAATTTCCCATCCCCAAAATCTCCCCAAAATTTGGGATTTTGGGGATTTTTGGACCCCAATTCCAGCCCCTCCTTCCCATTTTTTCCCCAATTCCAGGAATTTTGAGCTCGAAATTTGGGAAGAAGCCACAGAAATTTGGCTTTTGAAGGGGCCACACCCAGATTTCTTCATTTTTAATTGGAAAAAAAAAAAAGCGCCAAAAACTCCAAAATAAAAACAAAATTCCCATAAAAAATCCCGTTCCCAAAACTGTGGAAAATCCCAGGGAATTTTGGGATGTTCCAAAAGTCCAAAAATCCCTTGAAAATTCCCCAAAATTCCTTTAAAACTCCCCCAAAAAATCTCCCCAATTTCCCACCCAGAACTCTGGAAATTTGGGATCCCCCAAATCCCAAATTTTTTCTCTCAAATCCCCAAATTCCTGATCCCAAAAGCCCCAATTTCGACCCAAAATCCCAAATTCCTGTTCCCAAATCCCAAATTTCCCATCCCAAATCTCAAAGTCCTGACTCTAAATCCCCAATTTTGATCCCAAATCTGAAAATCCTGACCCCAAATCCCAAATTTCTGACCCCAAATCCCAAATTTTGATCTGAAATCCCAAATTTCTTCTCTCAAATCCCAAATTTTTATTCTAAATCCCAGTTCCTGATCCCAAAACTCCAATTCCCGATTCCAAATCCCAAAATTCTGACCCCAAATCCCCAATTTTGATCCCAAATCCCAAATTTTGACCCCAAATTTCCAATTTCCCACCCCAAATCCCAAATTCCTGAGCCCAAATCCAGATTTCTTCTCTCAAATCCCCAATTTTGATCTCAAATCCCAGATTTTGGTCCCAAATCCCCAAATTCTGATCCCAAATCCCCAGTTTCTCACCCCAAATACAAAAATCCTGATCCCAAATCCTGGATTTCTTATCCCAAACCCCAAAATCCGACCTCAAATTCCCAAATTCCTGATCCCAAATCCCAGATTTTGATCCCAAATCCCCAAATTTTGCCCCCAAATCCCGGATTTTTACCTGTCCATCTCCGTGAGCAGCTTCAGCACCTCGAGGGCCACCTCGGGCTCCTTGTCGTGGGCCATGGCCACCAGCCTGCCCTGGGACACCAAAAACACCCCAAAATTCACAAAATTTCCCAAAAAATCACCAAAATCCCCCTAAATCCCCCAAAAAATCCGAAAAAATCCACAAAAATCCCCCCAAAATCCCCCCAAAATTCCCAAAAATCCCCCAAAAATTCCCCCAAAATTCTCCCAAAATTCCCAAATTCCCCCAAAATCTCCCAAAAATCCCCACAAGTCCCACAATATCCCCCAAAAATCCCCCCAAAAAATCCCCTCAAAAATCTCCCCAAAATACCCCAAAATTCCCAAAGTCCCAAGAAAAACCCCCAAAAATTCCCAAAAAATCCCCCAACAATCCCCCAAAATTCCCAAAAATCCCCCAAAAATCCCCCAAAATTCCCAAAAATCCCCCAAAAATCCCCCCCAAAAAATCCCCCCAAAATCCCAAAAAATCCCCCCAAAATCCCAAAAAAATCCCCCAAAATCCCCCAAAATTCCAAAAAAATTCCCCAAAAAAATCCCCCAAAATCCCCCAAAAATCCCACAAATTTCCCACCCCCATTTTCTCCCCATTTTTTCCCCATTTTTCCCCATTTCTCCCCATATTTTTCCCCATATTTTCCCCCATTTTTTCCCTCCTCCCCCCCATTTTTCTCCCCATATTTTTTCCCTATTTTTTCCCCCATTTTCCCCATTTTTCCCCCATTTTCCCACCTTGAACCTGTGAGTGAAGAGCTCCAGGTTTGGGGCCACCTCAGGGATCCCATAAACGCCCTGCAGGGCCCTGACACAGCTCAGCCGAACCTCCCCCTGCTGCAAAAACAACAAAAAATGGGAATTTTGGGATCCAAAATCCCCCAATTCCAAAATTCCCACCTTCAGCCCATTTTTTCCCAATTTTCCCCATTTTTTTCCCAATTTTTCCCCAAATTCTCCCTCATTTTTTATAATTTTCACCTCATTTTCAACCATTCCAAACCTAATTTTTCCCAGATTTTTTCCCAATTTTCCAACCCATTTTTCTCCCATTTTTCCCAGATTTTTCCCCAATTTTTCCCAATTTCCCCCCCATTTTTCTCTGATTTTCTCCCATTTTTTTCAGATTTTTTCCTCCACTTTTTCCCACATTTTTCCCCATTTCTCCCCAATTTTTCCCTGGATTTTCTCCCATTTTTTCCCAAATTTTTCCCCATTTCTCCAAAATTTTCCAACCCATTTTTCTCCAGATTTTCCCCAATTTTCCCCCCATTTTTTCCCAGATTTTCTCCCATTTTCCCCCAAAATTTTCTACCATTTTTCCCAGTTTTCCCCCAGTTTTCCCCCTTTTTTTTTTCCCAGACTTTCCCCCAAATCTTCCCCCATTTTTTCCCAGAATTTTCCCCATTTTTCTCCCATTTCCCCCCCAGTTTTTCTCAGGTTTTTCTCACACTTTTCCCAGATTTTTTCCCCCCCATTTTCCCCCAATTTCTACCTCATTTCCCCCTCAATTTTCCCTGGATTTTCCCCAGATTCTCCCCAAATTTTTTCCCATTTTCCCCTTATTTTTCCCCCCATTTTTTCCCAATTTTTCCCCCATTTTCCCTCAATTTTCCCCATTTCTTCCTCCATTTCCCCCCAATTTTTCCTGGATTTTTCCCCCATTTCTCCCCCATTTCCCCCTCAATTTTCCCCCAATTTTCCCCCAATTTCCCCCCAATTTTTCCCATATTTCTCCCAATTTTTCCCCCATTTCTCCCCCCATTTCCCCCAGTTTTCCCCATTTCTTCCTCCATTTCCCCCCAATTTTTCCTGGATTTTCTCTCCCATTTCTCCCCCATTTTCCCCTCCATTTTCCCCAATTTTCCCCCAATTTCCCCCCAATTTTTCCCATATTTCTCCCAATTTTTCCCCCAGTTTTTCCCGTATTTCTCCCAATTTTTCCCCCATTTCTCCCCCATTTTTCCCCAGATTTTTCCCCAATTTTCTCCATTTTTCCCCCATTTCCCCCCATTTTCCCTCAATTTTTCCCCAATTTTTCCCCCATTTCTCCCCCCAATTTCCCCCCAATTTTTCCCGGATTTTTCCCCAATTTTCCCCCCATTTTTCCCCAGATTTTTCCCCCATTTTTCCCCATTTTCCCCCATTTCCCACCTTGTCGTGCAGGGTCCAGCCCAGGTATTTGAGGTGGCTGTCGGTGAGGAACGAGCGCGGGAATTTCCTCATCCACGTCCCCAGCTCCTCCAGGCAGATCCCGCGGATCTCGGCCACCACGTCCCTGAGCCAAAAATTCCCAAAAATCCCCTTTTTCCACCATTTCATCCCAATTTTTTCCATCATTTTATCCCTATTTTTCATCATTTT
Source organism: Zosterops lateralis (assembly GCF_965231275.1). Taxonomy (NCBI): domain Eukaryota; kingdom Metazoa; phylum Chordata; class Aves; order Passeriformes; family Zosteropidae; genus Zosterops; species Zosterops lateralis. The sequence continues at coordinate 359,341 of NC_139794.1, forward strand.
ATTCCAATTTTTCCATTCTTTTAATTGTAATTTTTTCATCATTTTATTCCAATTTTTCCATTTTTTAAATTGCAATTTTTCCATCCTTTTACCCCTATTTTCCATAATCTTATCCCAAATTTTCCATCCTATTTATCCCAAATTTTCCACCCTTTTTTATCTCAAAATTTCCCTTTTTATCCCAAAATTTCCACCTTTTATCCCAAACCTTCCACCTTTTGATCCCAATTTTTTCCACAATTTATTCACAATTTTTCCATCATTTTATCCCAATTTTTCCATCCTTTCATTCCAAATTTCCATCCTTTTTTATCCCAAATTTTCCCCCCTTTTTATCCCAAAATTTCCACCATTTTTTATGCCAAACCTTCCACCTTTTGATCCCAATTTTTTTCCACCATCTTATCCCAAATTTTTCCATTCTTTTTATCGCAATTTTTCCATGGTTTGTATCCCAATTTTTTCTCCTTTGATCTCAAATTTTCCACCCTTTTTATCCCAATTTTTTCTCTCATTTTGTCCTGAATTTTCTGTAATTTTATCCCAAATTTTCCCCCCGTTCATCCCAAATTTTCCACCCTTTTCTCCCAAATTTTCCACCCTTTTAATCCAAAGTTTTCCATAATTTTATCCCAATTTTTTCCATCGTTTTAGCCCAATTTTTCATAATTCTATCCCAAATTTTCCACCCTTTTTGTCCCAAATTTTCCCCCCTTTTATCCCATTTTCCCAATCCCATTTTTTCCCATTTTTCCCCTAGAATTTTGGGATTTCCCACCTGTACCGATGGACAAAGACGCCCTTGAAGATCCCGTTCATCAACAGCTCCAGCTCCTCCTGCTGCTCCCGGAGCTGGGAATGACCAAAGCCCCAAAATTCCCAAATTTTTACCCAAAATACACCCAAAATCCACCAAAAATTCCACCCAAAATTCACTCAAAATTCCATCAAAATTCCACCCAAAATCTGCCAAAATCCCACCCAAAAATCCACCAAAATTCCATCAAAATTCCGTCAAAATCCACCCAAAATCCATCAAAATTCCATCAAAATTCCACCCAAAATCTGCCAAAATCCCACCCAAAAATCCACCAAAATTCCATCAAAATTCCGTCAAAAATCCACCCAAAAATCCACCAAAAATTCCATTAAAATCCACCCAAAATCAACTAAAATCCACCCAAAATCCCCACAAAATTCCACCCAAAATTCCACCAAAATTCCCTCAAAATCCACCCAAAATCCCCCTGAAGCCCCAAATTTTCACACCAGACACCCCAGAATTCCCGTTTCCCACCAGAATTCCCATTTTTCTCCCTCTTTCTCCCCGTTTTTTCCCCCCAGAATCCCCATTTTACCTCCAGAATTCCCATTTTTTCCTGGTTTTTCCTCCTAGAATTCCCATTCCCCCCCCCGAATTCCCATTTTCCCCCATTTTTCCCCATTTTTTCACCCAAAATTCCCATTTTTCCCCCAAAATTCCCATTTTCTCCCCCAGAATTCCCATTTTTCCCATTTTTCCTCCCAAAATTCCCATTTTCCCCCCTTTTCCCCCCAAAATTCCCATTTTTCCCCCAGAATTCCCATTTTTCCTCCCGAAATTCCCATTTTTCCCCCCATAATTCCCATTTTTTCCCCATTTTTTCCCATTTTTTCCCCATTTTTTCACCCAAAAGCCCCATTTTTCCCCCAGAATTCCCATTTTTCTCCCCCATTATTCCCATTTTTCCTCTGAAATTCCCATTTTTTTCCCCACCTCCCTCTGCTGCTCCCGGAGCAGCTCCAGTTTGTGTGTTCCCCTCCTGGGGGGCTCTTTCCCCTTCTCGGCCTCGAGCTGCCGCTGGGAATTCTCCTGCTGCTGCCCCACGGCCAGAGCCACCTCCACCAGCGAGCTCAGCACCTTCAGCGCTGGGAAATCGGGGGGGAAAAACGGGAATTTGGGAAAAAATGGGAAAAAAATGGGAGAAATGGAAAAAAAAACAGGAAAAAAACCAGTTAAAACCAGGAAAATATTGCAAAAAAACAAGAGAAAAAAACGGGAGAAAATGCGAAAAAACAGGAAAAAAATGGCAGAAAACAGGAAAAAAGATCAATAGAAAAAACGGGAAAAAAATGGCAGAAAATAAGGGGAAAAAAAACCCAAGAAAACAAACAGAAAAAAAAAAATGCAAAAAACAGGAAAAAAAACCCAGGAAAAAAAAAAACAGAAAAAAGCAGAGAAAAACATTAGAAAACAGGAAAAAAATCAGGAAAAAACTGGGAAAAAAACAGGAAACAAAACAGGAAAAAAGCAAGAAAAAAAACCAAAAAAAATCCAGAAAAAAACAGGAAAAATCAGGAAAAAGCCAGGAAAAATCAGGGAAAAAACAGGAAAAATCAGGGAAAAAACAGGGAAAGTTGTTTTCTCACCTGCCAGAGTGGCGGTGTGCCTGAAGGCCCTGACCTGGCTGTCGGACAGCCCCGTGAGGAAGGAGAGCAGGCCGTCCATGAGGAAGCCGTCCCGCAGCTCCCGGTGCCGGCCCCGCAGCACCAGCCCCGACAGCAGCTCCGAGAAACCCGCCCGGAACGCGCGCCACGGGGGAGAGCGGCGCGACAGCGGGTACTCCGGGGAGGACTGGGGAGAGAAATAAAGGGTTAGAAATGTCAGGAGGAGTGCAAAAAATCTAAGGAAAAATGCAAAAAATTACAAGGGAAAAAACACTGAAATTCCAGGGAGAAACGCAAAAGATTAGATGGAAAAACGCAAAAAATTTCAGGGGAAACGCAAAAAATTACAGGGGAAAATACCCCAAAGCTCCAGGCGAAACGCAAAAAATTACAGAGAAAACACAAAAAAGATCCCAGGGAAAAAATGGAAAAAAATTCCAGGGAAAAACGGGCAAACATTCCAGGGAAAAATGGGCAAAATCCCACGGGAAACGCAAACAATTATAGGGGAAAATGCCCCAAATTTCATGGGAAAAAGGTCAAAAATTCTAAGGAAAAATGTTCAAAATTGCAGGGGAAATGCAAAAAAACTACAGGGCAAAATGCCCTAAATCCCAGGGAAAATGACAGAAATTTCAGGGACAGGGGGTACTCTGGGGAGGACTGGGGGAGAGAGAAAGGGGGGAAATGTTAGAGAGGATGCAAAAAAATTACAGGGAAAAATGCTCAAAGTCTCAGGAAAAAATGGGCAAAATCCCAAGGAAAAATGCCCAAAATCCCAGGGAAAAACACGCGAAATTCCATGGGAAACACAAAAAATTCCAAGGAAAAATGCCCCAAATTTCAGGGGAAACGCGCAAATAATTACAGGGAAAAATGTCCAAAATACCAGGGAAAAAACCATCAAAATTCCAGGAGAAACACAAAAAATTCCAAGGAAAAATGGCCCAAAATTCCAGGGAGAAACGCAAAAAAATTATAGGGAAAAATGCCCAAAATTCCAGAAAAAAAACACCTAAAATTCCAAGGAAACAGCAAAAAAAATCCAGAAAAAAATACCCAAAATCCCATGAGCTCGGGTACCTCATCAAAGGTCTCGGTGAGTCTGCGGATGATCTCGGAATTCTGCAGCTCCCGGAACATCTCGGGGGTCACCACACCTGGAAATTCCCATTTTTCCGCATTTTTCCCAATTCCAGCTCCAAAATTCCTCATTTCCCTCCATCCCAATCCCCTTTTTTCCCCATTTCCCCCCAATTTTCCCCAATTTTCCCAATCCCAGCACCAGAATTCCCCATTTTCCCCATCCCAATCCCCATTTTCCCCCATTTTTCCCAATCTCGACTCCACAATTCCTCATTTTCCATCGCCCCAATCTCCTTGTTTCCTCATTTTCCCCATTTTTTCCCCATTTTTTTCCCAATTTTCCCCATTTTTTCCCCATTTTTTCACCAATTTTCCCCATTTTTTCCCCATTTTTTTCCCAATTTTCCCCATTTTTTCCCAATTTCCCCATTTCTCACCCCGACATCCACAGGAGGCCACGGTGAAGTTGAGCAGCTCCAGAAAAGCCGATTCCCGATCCCGGCGGTACCACTCCAGCCACTCGTCCACCACCGTCTGCAAAAATGGGAATTTGGGGGGGAAAATGGGAATTTTGGGGGGAAAATTGGGAATTTTGGGAGAAAAAATGGGAATTTTGGGGGGAAAAATGGGAATTTTGGGAGAAAAAATGGGAATTTTGGGGGGAAAAAAATGGGAATTTTGGGAGAAAAAATGGGAATTTTGGGGGGAAAAAAATGGGAATTTTGGGAATCCCCTCAAGGCTTTTCCCATTTTTATTTTTTTTTTGCTCTACCTCCATCGCTGCTTTTCCCGAAAAAACTGCCTGGAAAAGGGAATTCTGCTCCTCCAGCTCCTTCCCATCCCCGCTGGAAAGTCGGGAACGCTTCGGGACCTGCGGGGAAAATGGGGGAAAAATTAGGAGAAAAATCAGGAAAAAAATCAGAAAAAAAAATGGGAAAAAACAGGGAAAAAAAATCAGGAAAAATTGGGAGAAAAACCAGGAAAAATATCAGAAAAAAATGGGGAAAAAATCAGGAAAAATCAGGAATAAAATCAGGGAAAATCAGGAATAAAATCAGGAAAAATCGGGGGGAAAATCAATAAAAATTGAGGAAAAAAAGAGGAAAAATTGGGGAAAGAAATCAGGAAAATTTGGAGAAAAAAATCAGGAGAAAAATCAGGAGAAAAATCAGGAAAAAAACTGGGAAAAATCAAGAAAAATTGGGAGAAAGAAATCAGGAAAAATCAGGAGAAAAATCAGGAAAAATTAGGAGAAAAACAAGAAAAATCAGGAATAAATCAGGAAAAGTCGGGGAAAAATCAGGAAAAATCAGGGAAAAAAATAGAAAAATCCGGAGGAAAATCAGGAAAAAAATCAGGGAAAATTGGAGGAAAAAATCGGGAAAAATTGGGGGAAAAATCAGAAAAATTAGGAAAAATTGGGAAAAAATCAGGAAAAATCAGAAGAAAAATCAGGAAAAATCAGGGGAAAAAAATCAGGAAAAGTCAGTTTAAAAAAAATCAAGAAAAATCGGGAGAAAAATCAGGAAAAAAATCAGGAAAATTTAGGGGAAAAAATCAGGAAAAACTGGCAAAAATCAGGAAAATTGGGGAAAAACCAGGAAAAATCAGGGAAAAACAATCAGGAGAAACCAGGAAAAAATCAGAAAACCCAGGAAAAATCAAGAGAAAAATCAGGAAAAAATCAGAAAAATCAGGAAAAATCAGAAAAATCAGGAAAATTTGGGAGAAAAATCAGGAAAAATTGGAAAAAAAAAATCAGGAAAGAATCAAGAAAATCGGGGGGAAAAATCAGGAAAAAATCAGGAAAAAAAAAGGAAAAAAATCAGAAAAAAATCAGGAAAAAAATCACTTAAAGAATGGGCTGAAATTCTAAAATAATTGGGGATTTTTAAGGCAAAGTTGGGAGTTACGTGGCTCCTGGTGGCTCCTCGAGGGGGGCCCCGTTTGCCCCGAGGGCGCAGAGACGCCTCGAAGTCGCTGCCGGAGTCGGGATCGTCCTGGAATTCCCTGAGGGGAAACAATGGGAGATTTGGGGGAAAAGTGGGGATGGAAAAGGGGAAATGGGGTAAAAAGTGGGTGGGGTGAAGGGGAAAGTGGGAAAATGAGGGGAAAATGGGAAAAAACAGGGAAAAAATAAGGGTGGGATGGGGGGAAATGGGATAGGATTGGGAAGAATGGGGAGAAATTGGGAAAATAAGGGGGGAAGTGGGAGGAAAATGGGGGAAACTGGGAAAAATGAGAAGAAATTGGGGAAAAACGGGGGAAAATGAGGGGAAATGGGGAAAATGGAGAGAAATTGGGAAAAAAATGATGGGGAAATAGGGCTGGAACGGGGGAAATGGGATGGGATTGGGAAGAATGGGGGAAAATTGGGAAAAATGGGGGGAAAATGGGAAAAATTATGGGGAAATGGGGCTGGAATGGGGGGAAATGGGATGGGATTGGGAAGAGTTGGGGCAAATTGGGAAAATCAGGGAAAACTGGGGGGAAAAACTGGGAAAAACGGGGGGAAAATGGGGGGAAATTGGAGGGGAAATGGGGGGGAAATGGGAAAAATGGGGGGAAACTGGGGAAAATGGGGCAAATTGGGAAAATTGGGGAAAACTGGGATGAAAAACTGGGAAAAAATGGGCTGGGATTAGAAAAACTGTTACTAAAAGGGGTTGGAATGGGGTAAAAAAGGGGAAAAACTAGAAAAAATGAAGAAAAAACAGAAAAAAAGGGCAAAAAAGTGGGGAAAATGGGGCCGAGACAAAAGAAAATGGGATATAAAGGGATGAAGGGAGGGAAATGGGTGAGAAATGGGGGAAATTTGGGAAAAATTGAGGGAAATTTGGGAAAAAGGAGAATTGGGAATTAAATTAAATTGGGAATTCGAGGATTTTGGATGTTCCAGCACTCACGGGCTGCGGGCAGAGCTCAGGGAGCTGCTCTGGGGGCCCGAGGAGGAGCCCGAGGAGGATCCCGAGGGACGGAGCCGCGGGGAGCGAGGGACAGACATGGCTGGGAAAGGGAAAAATGGGGAAAATGGGGAAAAATCCCCCTCAAAACCCCCGGAATCAAAGCAAGGAGCCTCTCAGAGCCACCAAACCTCAATTTCAGGGGTAGAGGTGAAGCCTTTCCCTCACAAAACCCCCCTGGAACAAAAGGAGTGAAGTTCCTCCCTCACAAATCCCACTAAAAGGGGAATTGGGATTTTTTTGGATCGTCTTAGACCACTCCAAACCTCAATTTGAGGGGTAGAAGTGAAGCCTTTCCCTCACAAAACCCCTCTGAAATTAAGGGAAGTGAAGTTTCTCCCTCACAAATCCAACTAAAGATCTTTAGGAGCCTCTCAAACCACCTTAAACCTCAATTTTAGGGCTGGGGATGAAATCCCTGCCTCACAACCCACTAAAGGCGGGATTGGGATTATTTTGGATTCTCTCAGACCCCCCCAAACCTCAATTTCAGGGCTGGGGTGAAGCCTTTCCCTCACAAAATCCCCCTAAAATGAAATGAGTGAAGTTCCCCCTCACAAATCTCACTAAAGTTCTTTAGAAGCCTCTCAGATCTCCCCAAATCTCAATTTCAGGGATAGAAGTGAAGCCTTTCCCTCACAAAATCCCCCTAAAAGAAGGGGAGTGAAGTCCTTCCCTCACAATCTCACTAAAGGGGGGGATTGACACTTTTTGGATTCTCTCAGACCCCCCCAAACCTCAATTTGAGGGCTGGGGATGAAGCCTTTCCCTCACAAACCCCCCCTGGAATGAAAGGAGTGAAGTTTCTCCCTCACAAATCCAACTAAAGAGAGGATCGGGATCTTTAGGAGCCTCTCAGATCTCCCCAAACCTCAATTCCAGGGGTAGAAATGAAGCTTTTCCCTCACAAAACCCCCCTGAAATAAGGGGAGTGAAGCCCCCCCTCACAAAAACCCCTCAGCTCCTACTAAAAGGCGGGGCTGGAACCTCTCAGCTCCCCAAACCTCCCTTCAAGGAACCTACGAACCCCCTCGCACTCCTCCCTCACCTTTACGGGGCTCAAAATCACGAAAAACCTTCAAAATTCTCCTCAAAAAAAAAAAACCCGCCCGAACCGCCCGCGCCTTCGCGCCAAAACAAAATGGCGCCCGGCACGTGCCCGCGCCTCAGAGGGGGCGTGGCCACGCCCCTCGCGTGGCCAAAAGGGGCGGGGCCTGTGGGGAGTGGGCGTGGCTTCCGCTGTCACGTGGCTCGTGGCGCCAAAACCGCGCCGGGGCCGCTCCGGGAAAGGGGCTGAGGGCGGGTCCCTAAAAAAACCCAAAATTTGGGATTTCTGTGGGGAAAATTGGGGATTTGAGGGGTCTGAAGGGGTCGAGGGGACACTGGAGGGGTGTATGGGTCTGGGGGTGTCTGGAGAGGTTTGGAGGATGGGGGTTTCTGTGTGGATTTGGGGTCCCCTATAGAGTGGAGGTCCCTAAAAAACCCAAAATTTGGGATTTCTGTGGGGAAAATTGGGGGTTTGAGGGGTCTGGAGGGGCTTGGAGGGGTCTGTGGGGCTGGGGGGTCTGGAGGGGGTCGGGAGTTGGGGGTTCCTCCTCAGATTTGGGGTCCCCTATAGAGTGGAGGTCCCTAAAAAAACCTAAATTTGGGAATTCTGTGGGGGGAAATTGGGGATTTGAGGGGTCTGAAGGGGTCGAGGGGAGTCTGGAGGGGTCTGGGAGGTTGGGAGGGTCTGGAGGGGGTCGGGAGTTGGGGGTTCCCCCTCAGATTTGGGGTCCCCTATAGAGTGAGGGTCCCTAAAAAACCCTAAATTTGGGATTTCTGTGGTTAAAATCGGGGGTCTGAGGGGTCGGAAGGGGTCGAGGGGAGTCTGGAAGGGTGTACGGGGCTGGGGGGTCTGGAGGGGATCAAGAGTTGGGGGTTCCCCCTCAGATTCGGGGTCCCCTATAGAGTGAGGGTCCGTAAAAAAAACCAAAATTTGGGAATTCTGTGGGGGAATTTGGGGTTTGGAGGGGCCTGGAGGGGTCTGTGGGGCTGAGGGGGCCTGGAGGGGGTCGGGAGTTGGGGGTTCCCCCTCAGATTTGGGGTCCCCTATAGAGTGGGGGTCCCCAAAAAACCCTAAATTTGGGATTTCTGTGGGGAAATTGGGGGGTTGAGGGGCCTGGGAGGTCTGTAGGGCTTTGGGGGGAGCTGGATCCCATTCGCAATCCCGTTCTCGGCCTCAAATCCCATTCCCTGCCCCATTCCAGTCCTATTCCCTATCCCGATCCCAAATCCCCAAATCCCAAACCCCAATCCCTAAATCCCCAAATCCCGATCCCGAATCCCAAGTCCCCAATCCCAAATCCCAAATCCCGATCCCAAACCTAAATCCCCCAATCCCAGTCCCAAATCCCCAAATCCCAAATCCCCAATCCTGATCCTAAATCCCTAAACCCCAAATCCCGATCCCAAATCCCCAATCCTAAACCCCAATCCCAAACTCCCAAATCCCCAATCCCAGTCCCAAATCCCCAAACTGCGATCCCAAATCCCAATCCTAAATCCCCAATCCCGACCCCAAACCCCCAAACCCCGATCCCAAATCTCCATCCCAAACCCCCAAATCCCAAACTCCAATCCCAAATCCTGATCCCAAATCCCCAAACTGCGATCCCAAATCCCCCAATCCCGATTTTAAATCCCAAATCCCCAATCCCAATTTCATATCCCAAAATCTCCATCCCAAATCCCCAAACTCCAATCCCAAATCCCCGATCTCAAACCCCCAAACCCCGATCCCAAATCCCCAAATCCCAAATCCCCAATCCCGATCCTAAATCCCCAAATCTCCATCCCAAATCCCCGATCCCAAAGCCCGATCCCAAAGCCCGCCCGGCCGGGGCCGTCCCGGGGCGGGGCCGGAGACAAAAGGGGAAAAGTTTTTCGGGGCCGGGAACAGAAGGATCGGGAACTTCGGGAATCTTTGGGATCCCGCCGAGTTTGTTGTTTTCTGGGGACATTTCCGGGAAAGTTTTTTTTGGGAATCTTTTGGGGAGGGGAGAAGATTCCCGGGATGTGGCGGAGCTGAGCCCGAGGCCGCGGTGAGAGAGGAGAGGGACCCCCGGGAAAACCGGGAATGGGAAAACTGGGAATGGGGAAAGAGGGATGTGGGATTGGGGAGGGGGAAAGCGGGATTTGAAGGGGAAAAATCGGGAATTTGGGGGGAAAAATCGGGATTTGAAGGGGAAAAATCAGGAATTTGGGGGGAAAAATTGGGAATTTGGGGGGAAAAATCGGGAATTTGGGGGGAAAAATTGGGAATTTGGGGGGAAAAATTGGGAATTAGGGGGGAAAAATTGGGAATTGGGGGAGAAAAATTGGGATTGGGGTGGGGAAACTGGGAATTGGGAGGGGAAATCGGGAATTGGGATTGGGGTGGGAGGAGAAACTGGAATTGAGGGGGGGGCGGTGGGAATGGGGAATCGGGGAGGGAAAAATGGGAATTGGGATAGAAAAACCAAAATTTGGGAGTGGGGTGGGGAGGAAAACCGGGAATTGGGATTGGGGTGGGGAGAGAAACTGGGAGTTGGGAGAAAAAAACAGAAATTGGGGAGGGAAAAGCGGGAATTGGGATTGGGGGGGGCACTGGGAATTAGTGGAGAAAACCAGGAGTGGGATCTGGGATTTGAGATTGGAGATTGGAGGGGGAAACCCAGGAATGGGGGACACAGGGGACACCGGGAACGGGATTTGGGACAGGGGCTGGGATTTGGGGACACTGGGACTGGGGTTTGGGGACACTGAGATTTGTCCCCTCCTCACATCCATTTTTGGGGTGACCCCCTGGGTGTCCTCCCCAGGCCGGTGTCCCCTCCCCTGTCCCCTGTCCCGGTGTCCCCTGTCCTGGTGTCCCCTCCCTCTCTCTGTGTCCTCCCCTGGTGTCCCCTCCCCTGTCCCCTGTCCCTGTGTCCTCCTGTCCCCATCCCTGTTCCCTGACCCCATCCTTGTCCCCTTGTCCCCATCCCTGTCCCCTCCCAGTGTCCCCAGTGTCCCCAGTGTCCCCATCCCCAGTGTCCCCAGTGTCCCCCTGTCCCCAGTGTCCCCATCCCCAGTGTCCCGTGTCCCCAGTGTCCCCAGTGTCCCCATCCCCAGTGTCCCCAGTGTCCCCATCCCCAGTGTCCCCAGTGTCCCCCTGTCCCCAGTGTCCCCAGTGTCCCCAGTGTCCCCAGTGTCCCTGTCCCCTCCCAGTGTCCCCAGTGTCCCCAGTGTCCCCAGTGTCCCCTGTCCCCAGTGTCCCCAGTGTCCCCAGTGTCCCGTGTCCCCAGTGTCCCCCAGTGTCCCCAGTGTCCCCAGTGTCCCGTGTCCCCAGTGTCCCCAGTGTCCCCAGTGTCCCCTGTCCCCAGTGTCCCGTGTCCCCAGTGTCCCCAGTGTCCCCAGTGTCCCGTGTCCCCAGTGTCCCGTGTCCCCAGTGTCCCCAGTGTCCCCAGTGTCCCCAGTGTCCCGTGTCCCCAGTGTCCCCAGTGTCCCCAGTGTCCCCAGTGTCCCCAGTGTCCCCAGTGTCCCGTGTCCCCAGTGTCCCCAGTGTCCCGTGTCCCCAGTGTCCCCAGTGTCCCCAGTGTCCCCAGTGTCCCCAGTGTCCCGTGTCCCCAGTGTCCCCAGTGTCCCCAGTGTCCCCAGTGTCCCGTGTCCCCAGTGTCCCCAGTGTCCCCAGTGTCCCGTGTCCCGTGTCCCCAGTGTCCCCAGTGTCCCGTGTCCCCAGTGTCCCCAGTGTCCCCAGTGTCCCCTGTCCCCAGTGTCCCGTGTCCCCAGTGTCCCCAGTGTCCCCAGTGTCCCGTGTCCCCAGTGTCCCGTGTCCCCAGTGTCCCCAGTGTCCCCAGTGTCCCCAGTGTCCCGTGTCCCCAGTGTCCCCAGTGTCCCCAGTGTCCCCAGTGTCCCCAGTGTCCCGTGTCCCCAGTGTCCCCAGTGTCCCGTGTCCCCAGTGTCCCCAGTGTCCCCAGTGTCCCCAGTGTCCCCAGTGTCCCGTGTCCCCAGTGTCCCCAGTGTCCCCAGTGTCCCCAGTGTCCCGTGTCCCCAGTGTCCCCAGTGTCCCCAGTGTCCCGTGTCCCGTGTCCCCAGTGTCCCCAGTGTCCCGTGTCCCCAGTGTCCCCAGTGTCCCCAGTGTCCCCAGTGTCCCGTGTCCCCAGTGTCCCCAGTGTCCCCAGTGTCCCCAGTGTCCCGTGTCCCGTGTCCCCAGTGTCCCCAGTGTCCCCAGTGTCCCGTGTCCCCAGTGTCCCCAGTGTCCCCAGTGTCCCCAGTGTCCCCAGTGTCCCCCGTGTCCCCAGTGTCCCCAGTGTCCCCAGTGTCCCCAGTGTCCCCAGTGTCCCGTGTCCCCAGTGTCCCCCGTGTCCCCAGTGTCCCCAGTGTCCCGTGTCCCCAGTGTCCCCAGTGTCCCCAGTGTCCCCAGTGTCCCCTGTCCCCAGTGTCCCCAGTGTCCCCAGTGTCCCCTGTGTCCCAGGATGAAGGCTCCCCCCGGCTGTCGCCGTCTGTCCCCTCTGGGGGTGGCCCTGGGCCTTTGTGTCACCCTCGGCTTCACCCTGGGGCTCCTGGGGGGGCCCTTCCGCCGCAGGTGAGACCCCAAAATGTGGGGAAAATCCAAAATTCCTGGGAGAATCCCAAAATCCTGGGAAATCCCAAAATCCAGGGAAAATCCTGAAATTTTAGGGAATAAACTGAAATTTTAGGAAAAAAACCCCAAAATTCCAGGAAATACCTCAAAATTCCAGGGAAAAACCCAAAATTCCTGGGAAAATCCTGAAATTCTAGGAGAAAAACCCACCAAAATTCCAAGGAAAAACTCCAAAATTCCAGGGAAAATCCCAAAATTCCAGGGAAGTCCCCAAATTCCTGGGAAAATCTCCACATTCTAGGGAAAAAAAAAACCAAAAACACAAAAAACTCCAGGGAAAGAACCCACAAAATTCCTGGGAAACATTCCAAAATTTTAGGGTCAAATCCTGACATTTTGGCAGAAAAGTCTTGAGATTTTGGGGGCAAATTTTGGGATTTAGAGGGGAAATCTCGGGATTTAGGGGGTAAATATCACGATATAAGTATGAGATATTGAGATCAGGATGTGAAACACCAGAATTTTGAGTGGAAATCCCGGGATTTTTGAGTCAAATCACGAGATTTTGGGGCCAAATTTTGTGATTTAGAGGGGAAATCTCAGGATTTAGAGACAAATATTGTGATATGAGACATCGAGATCAGGATGTCTCATACTGAGATACACCAGAATTTGGAGGGGGAAATCTTGGGATTTGAGGTCAAATATTGAGATTTTGGGTTTAAATCTCATGATTTTGGGTGCAAATTTTGGGATTTCGGGCTCCAATATCCTGATTTCAAGATTCCTCTGACGTCCCCAGGTCCACCCTGTCGGTGCCGTGCCGTCCCCGGTCCCACGTGCTGTTCCTGAAGACCCACAAGACGGGGGGCAGCAGCCTGGTGAACGTCCTGTCGCGCTTCGGGGAGTCGCGGGGGCTGCGCTTCGCCCTCCCCCATCGGTACCAGTTCGGGTACCCGGCCCCCTTCAGGGCTGAGAGAGTCAGGGGCTTCAGCCCCAGGGGAGGGAAATTCGACCTGCTCTGCCACCACATGAGGTTCTACCTGCCCGAGGTGAGTTCGGGGGAATTTGGGGGAAAAAAATGGGGATTTTTGGGGATTTTTAACACATTTTTTGGTGATTTTTTAGGGATTTTTTGGTGATTTTTAAGGGATTTTTTAGGGATTTTTTGAAGATTTTTTTTCAGGATTTTTTCCAATTTTTTAGGGATTTTTTAGGATTTTTAAGGGTTTTTTTTTTTTTTCGACTTTTTCGGATTTTTTAAAAGATTTGTTGGGATTTTTTTGGCGATTTTTTGGGGCTTTTTAGGGATTTTTTTAAAGATTTTTGGAGGATTTTTTGGCAATTTTTGGGGATTTTTTTAAGGGTTTTTATAGATTTTTTTTTAGGGATTGTTTTGAGGATTTTTTAGGATTTTGGGGGGATATTGTGGGTGGGGAGTTTTTAGGGTCAGGGGGTTCAGCCCCAGGGGAGGGAAATTCGACCTGCTCTGCACCACATGAGGTTCTACCTGCCTGAGGTGAGTTTGGGGGGATTTGGGGGAAAAAATGGGAATTTTGGGGAAAAAAAAGGGAATTTTGGGATTTTTTTTCCAATCAGAAAAAAAAATCTAAAAAAAATCTGAAAAATTCTGAAAAAAAAATCCCCAAAAAATCAGAAAAAAAATCCAGTAGAAATTCGGAAAATATCAAAAAAAAAGAAAAAAAAAATCCAATGGAAATTCGGAAAAAATCCCAAAAAAACTGAAAAAAAAATCCAAAAAAATTCTGAAAAAAATCCCCCAAAAATCTGGAAAAAAATTTGAAAAAAAAATTTTAAAAATTCAGACAAAATCAGGAAAAAAAATTGATAAAAAGTTGGAGAAAATAATAAAAAAAAATCCCTCAAAAATCTGAAAAAAAATAAAATTGGAAAAAAAATCAGAAAAAAATTGGGGGAAAAAGTTAAAAAAAAAAAATCCAAAAAAAACCTTTAAAAAATAATAATTAAAAAAAACCCTGGAAAAAATCAGAAAAAAAATCAGAAAAAAATCAGAAAAATAATCAGAAAAAAATCAGAAAAAAAAAATCAGAAAAAATCAGAAAAAAAATCAGAAAAAAATTTAAAATAAAAACCTGAAAAAATCTGGAGAGAATCAAAAAAATAGCTGAAAAAAAATGCAAAAAAAAAAAAATCTAAAAAAATCTCCCCCCAAAAAAATTCCCCCCCCCAAAAAAATCCAAAAAAATTCCCCAAAAACCCCCCAAAATTTCAGAAAAAATCCAGGAAAAAAAAAAAAATCCAAAAAAATTTGGAAAAAAATCAGAAAAAAAAAAAAACTCAAAAAAATAAAAAAAAATCCAAAAAAAAAAATCCAAAAAAACCCAAAAAAATTTTAACAACATTCTACTTTTCTTCCCCTTCCCCCCAGGTGCAACGAGTGATGCCCAACGACACCTTTTTCTTCTCCATCGTGCGCGACCCGGGCACGTTGGGCGAATCGGCCTTTTCGTATTTCCGCGGCGCCGCTCCCGCCTTCCGCCTGTCGCCGTCCCTGGACGCCTTCCTGGCCTCCCCCTGGCGCTTCTTCCGCCCCGGGATCCGGGGAAACCACTACGCCAAAAACCTCCAGTGGTTTGATTTCGGCCTCCCCGACCCCGTCGATCCCAAAAAAATCCCTGAAATTTTACAGAATTTAGAGAAAACTTTCCCTCTTGTTCTTTTAGCGGAGAATTTCGACGAGTCTTTGGTGCTGTTGAGGGATCGTTTGTGTTGGCCTCGAGATGCCGTGGATTTGTTTCCTCATAATTCCCGTGGGGAATCCAGGAAAAAAATCAGCCAGGAGCAGATGAGGAAACTCCGAGCTTGGAATTCTTTGGATTGGGCTCTTTATTCTCATTTTAATCGGAGTTTTTGGCGCCAAGCGCGGGAATTCGGGATCCAGAAATTGAGGAGGGAAGTGGAGGAGATTCGGAAACGTCGGGAATTCCTGGCTGGGAAATGTTTGAGGGGAGGGGGACCCGTCCCTGCCCAGGCAATTCCCGACGGGAATCTCCGGCCTTTCCAACCTCCGGGAGGAGAGAAAATCCTGGGATTCGCTCTCAGGGAGGGGCTGAGCCCCCAGGACAGGGAGTTGTGCGGGAGGATGGCCCTGCCCGAGCTGCCCTACAAGGATCTGCTGGAACAGAAACAATTCGGGGGGAAAAATGGGAGTTTGGGATGAAAAAATCATGATTTTCTTGTCTGGATTCTCATCAGGAAAAGTCAAAAATCCCCCTGAAATTCCATTGGGAATCAGAGATTTTATGGGGATTTTTGGCTGGAAATTCCCTTTACAATTGAGAATTATTGGCTGGAAATTCCATTAGGAATTGAAGATTTTTGGCTGGAAATGGAGGATTTTTGGCAGGAAATTCAATTGGAAATCAGGAGTTTTTTGCTGGAAATTCCATTGGAAATCAGGAATTTTTGGGGATTTTTGGCTCGAAATTCCCTTTAGAATTGAGAATTATTGGCAGGGAATTTCCATTGGGAATTGGGGATTTTTTTGGAGGATTTTTGGCTGGAAATTCCCTGTGAAATGGACGATTTTTATCTGGAAATGGTGTTTGAAATCAGGAATTTTTGACTGGAAATTCTGTTGGGAATTGAGGATTTTTGGCAGGAAATTCCCTTTGGAATCAAGGTTTTGTCCACCCCCAAAATAAATGGGATAAAAGGAGCCCCAAAATTCCAGGAATTTTGGGGAATTTTCCTATGGAATCCCTCCAGTGCCTCAGTTTACCTCAAAAAGGTACAAACCCCCCCTCAAACCCAAAATTCCAGGAATTTTGGGAATTTTGGGAGATTTTCTCATCAGGAATTCTCCCCGTGCCTCAGTTTCCCCCCCAGAATCACGATACAAGCCCCAGAATTCCAGGAATTTTGGGGAAATTTTAAATAATAGAAACCACTCAGTGCCTCAGTTTCCCCCCTGGAAGGTACAAAAAATAATAATAATTTTAAAAATCCTGGCGGGAAATTTTTTTGGGAATTTTTTCTCCCACTGGAACCACTCTGTGCCTCAGTTTCCCCTCCTTTGGGACAGGTACGACCCCTTTCCCCCCCTTTTTTTCCTTAAATTGGGGGAATTTTGGGGGAATTTGGGGAATTCTCGCTGCGTGCTTGGCTTTACTTTGTGTATATATATATATATAATTATAATAAACGCGCGCTGATTGGCTGTGCCAGCTGTCAGTCATGTGTAGAACTCATCCGATTGGTTCATTTCGTTGTCAATTTAAAGAGGCGGGTGAAAATTCGCTGCACGTTGATTGGTCAAAGCGCGAGGAGGGGCGGAGCGCCGATGTGTTCGGCACGCTGTTGAGTTTGCCTGGATCTTTGTGATCGGAGCTCCACCTCGCGCCCTGCGCATGCGCCTTAATCAGGCCGCACCCGGAAGAGCCGAACGGGCCCGGAGCGGAACCGGGACCCCCCCCCCGGTAACCCCGGGACCCCCCCGGGACCCCTCAGGACCCCCTAGGACCCCCCAAAACCCCTCAGAACCCCCCCAAACCCTTCAGGACCCCCCGGGACCCCTCAGCATCCCCCCCCGGTACCCCCGGCCCAGGCCCGGGACCCCTCCCGGTAACGGAGGATCCGCCCCCCGTTATTCTTCCGTTATTCCCGAATTTTCTGGGGTTAAAACCCCCAAATTCCTGGGATTTTATCCTCTCTTTGTTCTCCAGGAGTTGAAATCCTGAAATTCCCGAAAATTCCCGAAATTTTACCGGGATTTGAGCCCCAAAATTCCAGAATTTCTCGCGGGATTTGATGCCCAAAATTCCTCCAAAATTCCCGAAATTCTCCCAGGATTTGATGCCCAAAATTCCCGAATTTCTCCCGGGATTTGACCCGTTCAATTCCCACATTTCTCCCCCATTTTCTCTCTTCCCCCCCCCCCCCCACTTTTCCTCCTTTTTTTTCCCCTTTTATTTTTATCTTTTTTCCCCTAATTTTCCTTCTATTTTTTCCCAAATTTTTCCATTTTTTTCCCAATTTTCCCCGAACTTTCCCCAAATCTTTTCCCAAATTTCCCCCAGATTTCCCAAATTTTCCCCCAACTTTCCCCAATTTTTCCCTTATTTTTCCTCAAATTTTTCCTAATTTTCCCCCCAAAATTTTTGCAGATTTTCTCTAATTTTTCTCTAATTTTCCCCCAGATTTCCCCAATTTTCTTCCAATTCTCCCCAAACTTTCCCCCAATAGTCCCCCATTTTCCTCCAATTTTCCCCCAAATTTCTTCCTGATTTTCCCCCAGATTTCCCAAATTTTTCCCCAATATTCCCCCAATTCTCCCCCAACTTTCCCCAATTTTTCCCTGATTTTCCCCCAATTTTTCCCTGATTTTCCCCCAATTTCCCCAAACTTTTTCCAAACTTCCCCCAATTTTCCCCCAACTTTCCCCAATTTCCCCCGATTTTCCCCCAACATCCCCAATTTTTTCTCTGATTCTCCCCCCAACTTTCCCCAATTTTTCCCCAAATTTTTTCCCAATTTTTTTCCTTATTTTTCCCCAATTTTCCCCCAACTTTTCCCAATTTTTTCCCTGATACTCCCCCAGATTTTTCCCAAATTCTCCCTGATTTTTCCCCCAACACCCCCCAAATTTTTTCCTTATTTTTCCCCCAACTTCCCCCAAAATTTTCCTTATTTTTCCTCCAAAAATCCCCCAATTTTTTTCCTAATTTTCCCCCAATTTTTCTCCAATTTCCCCCCAACTTTCCCCCCAACTTCCTCCAATTTTTTCCTTATTTTCCCCCAACTTTCCCCAAATTTTCCCCAGTTTTCCCCGGTTCCCCATGGAGTCGCAGTGCGATTACTCCATGTATTTCCCGGCCGTCCCTTTCCCTCCGCGGGAGTTCCTGGCCGGGGAATCCTCGGGGTATCGCTCCCTGCCCCGCCGGAATCACCTTTACCTGGGCGAGACCGTTCGCTTCCTGCTGGTGCTCAGGAAAAACCCTGGGAATCCTGATAAAACCACCATAAATCCCGATAAAACCACCATAAATCCCGATAAAACCACCATAAATCCCGATAAAAACCCTGATAAAAACCCTGATAAAACTGGAAAATCCCCCTGGATCCAACTGGCCTCGTCCCTGTCCGCCCTGGCCACGGTGACGAGCGGGGACGGCGCCTCCAGAGCTCGGGACGAAGAGGAAAATGAGGAAAATCCTGGGAATTTTGGGAATGAGGAGGAAGAGGAGCCCAAAGAGCCGCCGGTTTTCCGGGAATGCCGAGCCCTGCTCACCCACTCCAGGGGTTCATCAGGGAATGCCGGGGCTGGGGTGAGGAAATTTGGGGAATTTTGGGGTGTTGGGGATGGGGAGGAGCTGCTTTTCCTGGGGTTTCCCTCTTTTCCTCATTTTTTCCCTCTTTTTCCCCATTTTTTCCCATTTTTTCACTTTTTTTTCAACATTTTTCCTGATTTTTTTCCTGATTTTTTCCCATTTTTTCCCATTTTCCCCCATTTTTTTCAACATTATTCCCTGATTTTTTTTCCATTTTTTCCACTTTTTTTCCGTTTTTTCCCCCATTTTTTCCTTTTTTTTCCCCATTTTTTCCAACATTTTCCCTGATTTTTCCCCATTTTTCCCCCTTTTTTTCCCACTTCTTCCCCCATTTTTTCCCCTTTTTTCCCTCATTTTTCCCCATTTTTTTTCCACTTTCCCCCCCATTTTTTCCCTTTTTTTTCCCTTTTTTCCCATTTTTCCCCGTTATTTTCCCACTCTTTTCCTCATTTTTTTCAACATTTTTCCCTGATTTTCCCCATTTTTTCCCCATTTTTTCCCATTTTTTTCACTTTTTTCCCCCATTTTTTCCCCATTTTTCCCCTTTTTTTCCCCCATTATTTTCCCACTTTTCCCTTTTTCTCCTCCCCATTTTTTCTCATTTTTTTCCCCATTTTTTTCTTATTTTATCTTCATTTCTCCCCATTTTTTCCCTCATTTTTCCCCATTTTTCCCCGTTTTTCCCCATTTTCTCCAATTTTTCCCCCGTTTTTTCCCATTTTTCCCATTTTTCCCGTGTTTTTCCCCATTTCCAGCTCCCCGTGGACGATCCCATCGTCTCCTCTGACGAGGTGATTTTCCCCCTCACCGTGGCCCTGGACCGGCTCCCGCCCGGCACCGCCAAGGCCAAGGTGGGACATTGGGGACATTTTGGGGACATTTTGGGGACAGTTCGGGATGTTGGGGGCATTTGGGGACATTTTGGGGCATTGGGGACTGTTGGGGACATTGGGGATGTTGGGGACATTTGGGGACATTGAAGGGAACATTGGGGACATTGAGGACATTGGGGATGTTGGGGGGGCTTTGGGGACATTTTGGGGCATTGGGGACATTGGGGACATTTGGGACATTTGGGGACAATTGGGGACATTTTGGGGACAATTGGGGACATTTTGGGGACATTGGGACAACTGGGAATATTGTGGGGACATTGGGAGACATTGGGGACATTGGGACATTTGGGGTCCTTTTGGGGACATTGGGACAATTGGGGTGTTGGGGACATTGGGGTCATTTGGGGACATTGAGGACATTGGGGACAATTGGGAAAACTGGGGACATTTGGGGACATTGGGGACATTGGGGACATTGGAATTTTGGGGGCACATTGGGAATGGGAGGAGCCTCGGGGACATTGGGGGACGTTGGGCTGGGGAGGGGAGGGGACAAGGCAGTGACAATCTGGGGACACTTTGGGCCGGGGAGGGGACACTCTGGTGACCCTTTTCATGTCCCCAGATCGTGGTGACGGTGTGGCAGAGGGACACGGAGCCACCGGAGCTGCAGGAGGGGACAGGGACAGGGACAGGAGCAGGGCCAGAGCCAGGCCAGGTGACAATGACAGCACCGGTGACAATGACAGGGACAGGCCCGGGGGGGTACCTGAGGCTGCTCCAGGGCCGCGCCCCCGGCCAGGTGTTCCGGCAGCAGCACGGGGCCTTCAAGGCACAAGGTGAGGTCCCCGAGTGTCCCCAAGTGTCCCCAAAGTGTCACTTCCCCTCCTCTGGTGTCCCCAAGTGTCCCCTCCCCTGTGGTGTCACCCCCAAGTGTCCCCAGGTGTCCCCTCAGTGCCACCCCCAGGTGTTCCGGCAGCAGCACGGGGCCTTCAAGGCACAAGGTGAGGTCCCTGAGTGTCCCCTGAGTGTCCCCAAGTGTCCCTTGAGTGTCCCCAAGTGTCCCTTCCCCCATGGTGTCACCCCCAAGTGTCCCCACAGCACCTTCAAGGCACAAGGTAAAGTCCCCAAGTGTCCCCAAAGTGTCACCTCCCCTCCTCTGGTGTCCCCTGATGTCCCCTGATGTCCCCAATTGTCCCCAAGTGTCCCAAGGCCACCCCAAACCCCTCAGGGACCCCCAAGGATTGTCCCCAACCCCGACTTGGGGACACTTTTGATGCCACCAAGGTGGGACAAAGCCCCTTGTCCCAGCCTGGTGGCCCTGGCTGGCTGTCCCCACGTGTCCCCTGATGTCCTCACGTGTCCCCTGGTGTCCCCACGTGTCCCCACGTGTCCCTTGATGTCCCCAAGTGTCCCCAAGTGTCCCCTGGTGTCCCCACAGTGTCCACGCTGCTGACGGTGCTGCCACCCCCCCGTGTCCGGTGCCGCCAGGTGACCGTGTCCGGAAAATACCTGACCGTGCTCAAAGGTGACACCTGGGGACATCTGGGGGGGTTGGGGACATCTGGGGACATCTGGGGAGGGGTTGGGGACATCTGGGGGGTTGGGGACAAAGGGAAGGGGGAACAGGGTGGGGGGACAAAGAGGAGAGGGTCACCCCCAAATGTCCCCAGTGCCCCCACTGTCCCCTGGCTGTCCCCATGTCCCCATGTCCCCAGTGTCCCCTGTGTCCTCAATGTCCCTTGGCTGTCCCCTGTGTCCCCAATGTCCCCAATGTCCCCACTGTCCCCTGCTGTCTCCTGCTGTCCCCATGTCCCCATGTCCCCGTGTCCCCAGTGCTCAACGGCAGCTCCCAGGACGAGCTCTCGCTGTGGGACATTCAGATCCTGCCCCGTGTCCCCAATGTCCCCAATGTCCCCTGGCTGTCCCCAATGCCCTGGGTGTCCCCAATGTCCCCTGTGTCCCCAATGTCCCCTGTCTATCCCCTGCTGTCCCCTGCTGTCCCCAATGTCCCCATGTCCCCGGTGTCCCCTGTGTCCCCAATGTCCCCACTGTCCCCTGCTGTCCCCTGCTGTCCCCATGTCCCCAATGTCCCCCTGTCCCCATGTCCCCAATGTCCCCCTGTCCCCTGGATGTCCCCAGTGCTCAACGGCAGCTCCCAGGACGAGCTCTCGCTGTGGGACGTGCAGATCCTGCCCAATTTCAACGCCAGTTACCTGCCCGTGATGCCCGACGGCTCCGTGCTGCTGGTGGACGATGTCTGGTGAGCCCGGGACACCTGGGGACACTGGGGACACCTGGGGACACTGGGGACACCTGGGGACACACCTGGGGACACTGCAGGGACACCTGGGGACACTGGGGACACCTGGGGACACACCTGGGGACACTGCAGGGACACCTGGGGACACTGCAGGGACATTGTGGGGACACTTGGGGATATCGTGGGGACAGCTGGGGAGATCATGGGGGCAGCTGGGGACACCTGGGACACCTGGGGACACTGCAGGGACACCTGGGGACACCTGGGGACACTATGAGGACCTTGGGGACACTGTGGGGACCTTGGGGATGATGTAGGGATGTTGGGGACACTATGGGGACCTTGGGGACAATGAGGGGAGCTTGGGGACGGGACCTGTCCCCTGAGTGTCCCCAGTGTCCCCGATTGGTGTCCCCAGTGTCCCCTGATTGGTGTCCCCACTGTCCCCTGCAGCCACCACTCCGGGGAGGTCCCTGTGGGCGCCTTCTGCCGTGTCCCCGGCTGTCACTCGGGGTGGCCTTGTCCCCTCAGTGCCCTGGAGGAGCAGAACTTCCTCTTCCAGCTGCAGGCGCCCGAGCGGCCGCCCCGCGACGCCAAGGAGGTGAGGGGACACCTGGGGACACCTGGGGACAACCAGCCAGGGCCGCCAGGCTCAGCCAAGGGGCTTTGTCCCACCTTGGTGGCACCAAAAGTGTCCCCAAGTCAGGCCTGGGGACAATCCTTGAGGGTCCCTGAGGGGTTTGGGGTGGCCTTGGGACACTTGGGACACCGGGGTGGCCTTGGGGACACCTGGGGACATTTGGGGACACTCAGGGACACTGGGGTGGCCTTGGGGACACTTAGGGACACTTGGGGACACTCATCAAAAACCACCAGACTCGGCCAAGGGGACTCGTCCCACCTTGGTGGCACCAAAAGTGTCCCCAAGTTGGGGTTGGGGACAGTTCCTGTTGGTCCTGGAGGGGTTGGGGACACCTGGGTGGCCTTGGGGACACCTGGGGACACCTGGGAACACTTGGGGACACTCAGGGACACCAACCCAAAGCCACCAAGCCCCCCAAGATGTCCCCAAGCCCCCCTTGACCGCGACGTCCCTGGGCTCGGTGACAACCCCCATTGTCCCCAGTGCCCTCGGGGATGTTGGGGACACCACGGGTGACCCCAGGTGACCCCAGGTGACAGCGCTGTCCCCAAGCAGGGCCTGGAGGTGCCGCTGGTGGCCGTGGTCAGGTGGTCGACGCCGAAGCTGCCCTTCACCAACAGCATCGTCACCCACTACCGGTGAGTGTCACCTCAATGTCACCTCATTGTCATCTTGGTGTCACCTCAGTGTCCCCAAGGCCATCAGAGCCTTTTGTGGTGCCATCATCTCGTTGTCACCTCGTTGTCACCATGTCATGGCTCTCCGGAGCTCCTCTGGGTGTCACTTTGGTGTCACCTCGATGTCCCCAAGGCCACCAGAACCTCCTGTGGTGCCACCACCTCGTTGTCACCATGTCACCGCTCTCTGGAGCTCTGCTGGATGTCCCTGGGGCTGTCACACGGTGCCACCACCATGTCCCTGATGTCCCCATGATGTCCCCAAGCTCTGCAGACCCTCCTGATCGCCACCACCTCCTGTCACACCACTGTCACCTCATTGTCACCTCATTGTCCCCATGTCCCTCCATGCTCAGAGCTGCTGGGGCTCCTCTGTGGCTTCTCTGGGGTTGTCCCCAATGTCCCCACAATGTCCCCATGATGTCCCCAAGCCCTCCAGACCCTCCTGGTTGCCCAGAGCCGCTTCTGCATGTGCCACCACCTCCTGTCACCTCCTGTCCCATGATTGTGGCAGTGCCACCACATCCCCACAACTTTCTGGGTCTCCTCTGTGGCTTCTCTGGGGTTGTCCCCAATGTCCCCACAATGTCCCCGGTGTCCCCCCAGGCTGCCGAGCATCCGGCTGGAGCGGCCGCGGTTCGTGATGACGGCCACCTGCGAGTCCCCGGTGGTGGCCCTGCAGCGCTTCACTGTCACCTACACCCTCCTCAACGACCTGCAGGACTTCCTGGCCGTGCGCCTGGTCTGGACACCCGAGGCCACCGCTGGTGGGGACACTGGGGACACTTGGGGACATCGGGGGGATTGGGGACACTGGGGGGATTGGGGACATTGGGGACATCAGGGACATCAGGGGGATTGAGGAGAGCAGGGACATTGAGGGAATTGAGGACATTGGGGATAAAGGGGATCTTGGGGACATTGGGGACACTTGGGGACTTTGGGGACATTGGGGACCTGCAGGACTTCCTGGCCGTGCGCCTGGTCTGGACACCCGAGGCCACCGCTGGTGGGGACACTGGGGACACTTGGGGACATCGGGGGGATTGGGGACACTGGGGGGATTGGGGACACTGGGGACATCGGGGACATCGGGGGGATTGGGGACATTGGGGAGATTGGGGGCATCGGGGACATTGGGGACATTGGGGGCATTGGGGATGTTGGGGACATTTGGGGACATGGGGGGTGTTTGGAACATTGGGGACATCAGGGGGACTGGGGACATCAGGGACATTGGGAACATTGGGGATAAAGGGGACATTGGGGACATTTGGGGATGCTGGGGGACATTTGAGGACCATTGGGGACACTTGGGGACATCAGGGCATCAGAGGGTTTGGGGACATCAGGGACATTGAGGACACTTGGGGACATTGGGGGCACTTGGGGACACTTGGGGACATTGGGGACATTAGGGAAGTTTGGAACTTGGGGACATTGGGGACACTGGGGACATTGGGGACATTTGGGGACAAAAGGATGGGGAGGGAACATGGGGACAAGGAGAGGAGCCCATCCTGTAACACTCCAGAAAATCCCCCAAAATTCCCAAAATAAATCCCAAAAAATCCCTCAAAATCCCCAAAATCCCCAAATGTTGCCGTTCCCAGGGCGGTCCCGGGGCTCCCTGGACTCGGTGGTTTGTCACTCACCCCTGACCAACCTGGGCTACTCCCGCAAGGGCAGCGCCAGGACCTTCCGGGTGGCCTTCCAGGCCCTCAGGGCCGGGCTCTTCGAGGTCAGTGTCACCTCTGTGTCACCTGTGTCACCTCTGTGTCACCTGTGTCACCTGTGTCACCCTCGGTGTCATCCCTGTGTCTGTTATCCCCGTTATCCCATTCCCAGTATCCCCAGTATCCCCATTCCAGGCCCTCAGGGCCAGGCTCTTCGAGGTCAGTGTCACCTCTGTGTCACCTGTGTCACCTGTGTCACCCCTGTGTCACCTGTGTCACCCTCGGTGTCATCCCTGTGTCTGTTATCCCCGTTATCCCATTCCCAGTATCCCCAGTATCCCCAGTATCCCCATTCCAGGCCCTCAGGGCCAGGCTCTTCGAGGTCAGTGTCACCTCTGTGTCACCTGTGTCATCCCTGTGTCACCTCTGTCCCCGTTATCCCACTGTTATCCCATTCCCAGTATCCCCAGTATCCCCATTCCAGGCCCTCAGGGCCGGGCTCTTCGAGGTCAGTGTCACCTCTGTGTCACCTGTGTCACCCTCGGTGTCACCCCTGTGTCTGTTATCCCAGTGTTATCCCATTCCCAGTATCCCCAGTATCCCCAGTGTCCCCACTCCAGTCCATTCCCAGTGCTCCCAGTGCCACCAGTGCCCTCCCAGTAACACCCAGTGGTCCCAGTACCCCCCAAATCCCCTCCCAGTCTCCTCCCAGTGACTCCCAGTTAGCCCAAAACTCCATCCCAGTAACTCCCAGTCCCTCCCAGTGCCCCCAAAACTCCTCCCAGTGTCTCCCAGTCCATCCCAGTGCCCTCCCAGTTACCCCAAAACCCCATCCCAGTCCCTCCCAGTAACTCCCAGTGCCTCCCAGTCTCCCCAAAACTCTCCCAGTATCCCCAATCCCCTCCCAGTCCCTCCCAGTGCCTCCCAGTGCACCAAACCCCCCTCCCAGTGCCCTCCTAGTGCCCCCAAACCCCCTCCCAGTCCCTCCCAGTGACTCCCAGTCCGTCCCAGCTGTCCCAGCACATGAAGCTGAAGCTCCAGTTCACGGCCAGTGTCACCAGTGCCCCCCCCGAGGCCCGCCCAGTCTCCAGGAAGAGCAGCCCCAGTTCCCCGGCCGTGCGTGAACTGGTGGCCGGACTGGGACGCTCCCAGTCCTTCTCCCACCAGCAGCCGGCCCGAAGCCACCTCATGAGGTACTGGGGGGGACTGGGAGGGACTGGGAGGGGAGTGGGAGAGACTGGGAGGGACTGGGATGGACTGGGACAAACTGGGAGGGGACTGGGAGGAGTTTTGAGGGCACTGGGAGGGGACTGGGGGTACTGGGAGGGATTGGGAGGGACTGGGAGGAGTTTTGAGGGGACTGGGATGGACTGGGAGTGGTTTTGGGGGTACTGGGAGGCACTGGGAGGGCACTGGGAAGGACTGGGGGATGCTGGGGAGGGAACTGGGATGGAGTTTTGGGGGCACTGGGAGGGACTGGGATGGACTGGGAGGGGACTGGGAGGGATTAGGGGGGACTGGGAGGGGCTGGGATGTGACAAAAGGACGCTGGCAGTGACACACACGGCACAGACGTCACACAGGTGATACAGGGACACTGTAGGTGACATGAGGACACTGTAGGTGACACAGAGGTCACACAGGTGACACTTGTCCCCAGGTTGGGCAGTGTGATGGAGCGCAGGGCCATCACCCCAAGGGGACACTGTGGGTGACACAGGGACACTGTGGGTGTTATGGGGATGCTATAAGGACACTGTAGGTGACACAGGTGACACAGAGGTGACACTGCTGTCCCTGTCCCCAGGTCTGGCAGTGTGATGGAGCGCAGGGCCATCACCCCGGGGTGACACAGGGACACTGTGGCTGTTATGGGGATGCTATAAGGACACTGTCGGTGACACAGAGGTCACACAGGTGACACAGAGGTGACATTTGTCCCCAGGTCGGGCAGTGTGATGGAGCGCAGGGCCATCACCCCAAGGGGACACTGTGGGTGACACAGGGACACTGTAGGTGACACAGAGGTGACACAGATGTCCCCAATGTCCCCAGGTCGGGCAGTGTGATGGAGCGCAGGGCCATCGCCCCGGGGTGACACAGGGACACTGTAAGGACACTGTAGGTGACACAAGGACACTGTAGGTAACACAGGTGACACAGAGGTGACACAGGTGACATTTGTCCCCAGGTCGGGCAGTGTGATGGAGCGCAGGGCCATCACCCCGGGGTGACACAGGGACACTGTGGGTGCTATGGGGACACTGTAAGGACACTGTAGGTGACACAGGTGACACAGAGGTGACACAGATGTCCCCAATGTCCCCAGGTCGGGCAGTGTGATGGAGCGCAGGGCCATCACGCCCCCCGTGGGCTCCCCCGTGGGACGGCCCCTGTACCTGCCCGCGGGGGACAAGGCCGTGCTGGCCCTGGACAAGATCGCCAAGAGGGAGTGCAAGGTCCTGGTGGTGCCACCCGTCAAGTGACAGCCTGGGACAGCCTGGGGACAACGCTGGGACCGTGGGGACAACGCTGGGACCATGGGGACAGCGTGGGGACAACGCTGGGACACCCTGGGGACAGCCTGGGACTGTGGAGACAATGCTGGGGCAGCCTGGGGACAACGCTGGGACCATGGGGACAACGCTGGGACCGTGGGGACAGCGTGGGGACAACGCTGGGAGAGCCTGGGGACAATGCCAGGACCATGGGGACACCCTGGGGACACAACTGGGACCATGGGGACAGTACTGGGACACCCAGGGGACATTGTGGGGACATTGCTG
This sequence comes from Zosterops lateralis, assembly GCF_965231275.1. NCBI lineage: Eukaryota > Metazoa > Chordata > Aves > Passeriformes > Zosteropidae > Zosterops > Zosterops lateralis. The sequence continues at coordinate 386,596 of NC_139794.1, forward strand.
GGGGGTGGCAGGGACAGTCTGGGACACTGGGGACAGCGTGGGGACATGGCCAGGACCATGGGGACACCCTGGGGACAGCACTGGGACCATGGGGACATTGTGGGGACATTGTGGGGACATGGCCAGGGTGGCAGGGACACCTCTGGCACAGCACTGGGGACACTGGGGACAGCTTGGGGACAAATGGGGACAAGGCCACCCTCAGTGTCCCCAGAGCCTCAGGGCCACTCCTGGGACATTGGGGACAACGGGGACAGGGCCACCCCCGGAGCCTTGGGGACATTTGGGGACAGGGCCACCACCAAAGTGTCCCCAAAGCCAGGTGACAATGTGGGGGGAGGTCACTGCCACGTGCCATGGAGGGGACCTTGGGGACATTGTGGGGACACGGCCTGGAGCCACACCCACCTTCGGGGTCGGGATTTTGGGGACATTTGGGGACATCGGGAAAATGTCCCCAAGCCAAAGTGGGGGGGGGGGAGGGAGGGGCCTGCGGTGCCACCTCCACGTTGGGGACATTGGGGACAAGGGTGGCACCTCTGTCCCTGTTTATTTATTGCCAATAAAGAGACCTGGATGTCACCTGGATGTCCCCAGGAGGGTCTGGATGTCACCAGGGGACTCTGGATGTCACCTGGATGTCCCCAGGGGTGGCCTGGATGTCACCAGGGGACTCTGGATGTCCCCAAGAAGGTCTGGATGTCACCTGGATGTCTCCAAGGGACTCTGGATGTCCCCAGGAGGGTCTGGATGTCACCTGGATGTCCCCAAGGATGTCACAAAGCACCAAAGCCACCCTCGGACGTCGTTTATTGTCCCCCCCAGGGAGGGGAGGGAGGTTTGGGGACACTTTGGGGACAGGAGGAGGCAGTTGGGGACGGTGCCACCTCCCCTGGGGACACTCTGGGGACAGTTTGGGGACGGTTTTTCACACGGCCACCGGCTCCTGGACGTGGTGGTGACGTTTGACCACGAAGAGTTTCTGTCCCGAGACGGTGACGAGGAGGGAGTGCTCGCCAAACACCACTGGGGACAACGGGGACAACGGGGACAGTGCCACCCCCAGGGCCACCCCCAGGGTCCCCAGTGTCCCCAGGCCCACCCCCAGTGTTCCCAGAGCCATCAGCGATGGTGACAAGGAGGGAGTGCTCGCCAAACACCACTGGGGACAACGGGGACAACGGGGACAGTGCCACCCACAGGGTCACCCCCAGGGTCCCCAAGGTCCCCGGAGCCACCCCCAGTGTCCCCAAGGCCATCAGGGACAGATCGGGGACAAAGCCACCCCCAGAACGCTGGAGACGCTTCCTGGGTGGCCCTGGGGACACATTGGGGACAATTCTGGGGACACTGGAAGGCTCAGAACCCCCTGAAATCCCCCCTGGGACCCTTTTGGTGCCACTTTGTGACCCTTTAGTGCCACTTTGGTGCCACCGAGGACCCCTGGGGATCCTTTGATGACCCCTGGGGACACTTTGGGGACACTGACCCCCCTCAACTCCCCCTAAAATCCCCCTTGGGGACCCTTTTGGTGCCACTTTGGTGCCACTTTTCACCCCTTTAATCCCCCTTTGGTGCCACTTGCCAGCCCTTGTGACCCCTGGGGACCCTTTGATGACCCTTTGTGACCCTCAGTGACCCCTGCTGACCCCTGGGGACATTTTAGTGACACTGGAGAGCTCAGAAACTCCTAAAATCCTCCCTGGGGACCCTTTTGGTGCCACTTTTCCCCCCCTTTAGTGCCCTCTACCATCCTTGGTGACCCCTTGGTGACCCCCTGGGGACCCTGGGGACAATTTTTGTGACCCTGAGCCCCCTCAACTCCCCCTAAAATCCCCCTGGGGCCCTTTTGGTGCCACTTTTCACCCCTTTAATGCCCCTTCAGTGCCCCCTGCCACCCTCGGTGACCCCTGGTGACCCTTTGTGACCCCCTGGGGACCCTTTGATGACCCTTGGTGACCCTTTGGTGACCCTTGGGGACACTTTGGTGACCCTGACCCCCCTTAACTCCCCCTAAAATCCCCCTTGGGGACCCTTTTGGTGCCACTTTGGTGCCACTTTTCACCCCTTTAGTGCCCCTTTAATGTCACCTGCCACCCCCGGTCACCCTTTGTGACCCCCCAGTGACCCCCCAGTGACCCCTGGTGCCCCCTGGTGACCCTTTTGGGGACATTTTGGGGACCCTGGGGCCCGTCCCTCACCCGAGAGGCGGCGGAAGGGCGGCTCGTGGCCGCGGGGCAGGCGCAGCCCCAGGGCTGTGGCCACCAGCCCCTGCAGGACGGTGGCCGTGTGCTCGTCGTTCTCCAGGTCCCCCGAGGACTGAGGGGTGAAAAATGAGGATTTTGGGGGTTTTTGGGAAAAAAAGGGGAAAAAGGGGAGGGAATTTCCCAAAAAAAAAAAACCGGTGGAAATGAGGCGAAAAATCAGCAAAAAAAAAAGGGTGAGAAAGGGCCGTAAAAACCAACCAAAGCCACCCAAAACTACCCAAAAACCATCTAAAAATCACCCCAAAACCACTCAAAACCATCCAAAACCATCAAAAACCACCCAAAAATGAGCTGAGAATCCCCAAAACCATCCAAACCCCACCCAAATTCACCCCAAAACCACCCAGGATCCCCCAAAATCACCCAAAAATGACCCAAAACCACCCCAAAAACCACCCAGAATCCCCCAGATTTTTTGCTCCCCCTCCCTCAATTTTTGGGGACCCCTCCCCAGATTTAGGACCTTCCCCCCCAAAAATAAATTGGGACCCCCAAATTTTTTATTCCCCCCTCCCCCCAATTTTAAGGACCCCTCCCCAAATTTGGGAACCCCAAAATAGTTGAAAATCCTCCAGATTTTTTCTTCCCCTTCCCCCAATTTTTCGCTCCCCCTCCTCCAATGTTTGGGCCTCCCCTCCCCCATTTTTTGGGCCCCCCCCCCCAAATCCAGGCTCCCCCTCACCGCCAGCACGGCGCCGTCGCTGATGACGAGGTACCCGGCCTGAGCCGGGAGCCGCTCCAGGCCCTGAGTCAGCGCCGACGTCTGAAACCAGTCCGGACCAGTATAAACCAGTATGGACCAGTACGGACCAGTATAGACCAGTATAAACCAGTAACAACCAGAGCCTCCCCCTGCAGCCTCTCCCAGTCCCCCCCAATCCCTCCCAGTCCCTCCCAGTGCCCTCCAGTCCTCCCCGTCGCTCCCAGTTTGTCCCAGTTTGTCCCAGTTCCTCCCAGTCCCTCCCAGTCTCTCCCAGTTCTCACCATAGCGACGCTCCCGCTTCTCTTCCGGTCGCGTAAGCCCCTCCCCCGCCGCCTGATTGGTTCAGAGCTTCTCCCGCCCGCCAATCAGAGCCGGCCGCGCGATCACGCGGCCAAAACAAGGAGCGGCGAACTCGATGGTTCCGGAAACCGGAAGTGACGCTCTGTCCTCCGGCGCTCATCTCGATGGTTTTTCCTCCCGGAAACCGGAAGTGGCGCTCTGTCCTCCAGCGCTGGTCTCTATGGTCCTTCAGTTTTCCCGCTCTTTTCCTCACCTCACGCCCAAAATGAGGAAATTTGGGCAAAACTTCCCCCCCAAAAAAAGGAAAAATGTCCCCGAGAGAGGCTGAGTATCTCCACAGTGGCCACGGTAGCCACGACTGTCCCCACGGTAGCCACAACTGCCCTCACGGTAGCCACGGTGGCCAAGGGCATCCCTATGGTAGCCACGGTGGCCAGGGGCATCTTCATGGTTGCCACGGTGGCCAAGGCCATCCCCACAGTAGCCACAACCCCCTCCATGGTAGCCATGACCATTCCCATGGTAGCCGCGACCCTCTCTGCAGTAGCCACGACCCCATCAGCAGTAGCCATGACTATTCCCATGGTTGCCATGATGGCCAAGGCCATCCCTATGGTAGCCACGACCATCCCCACAGTAGCCACACCCCCTTTCATGGTAGCCACACCCCCCACGGTAGCCAAGACCATTTCCATGGTAGCCACAACCATCCCCATGGTAGCCACAGTGCCCATGACCATCCTTGTGGTAGCCATACCCATCCCCACGGTAGCCACAAGCCCCCCCACATCAACCACGACCCCTCCCATGGTAGCCACACCCCCCTCACGGGTAGCCATGACCCCCTCCATGGTAGCCATGACCATCCCCATGGTCACCATGGTGGCCAAGGCCATCCCTATGGTAGCCAAGACCATCCCCATGGTAGCCAGACCCCCTTTCATGGTAGCCACACCCCTCCCCCACGGTAGCCAAGGCCATTCCCATGGTAGCCACGGTGGCCATGACCATCTCCATAGCAGCCATGACCCCACACACAGTACCCATGACCCCATCAATGGTAGCCATGACCCCCTCCACGGTAGCCATGACCCCCTCCACGGTAGCCATGACACCCTCCATGGTAGCAATGACCATTCTCATGGTAGCCAAGACCATCCCCACAGTAGCCACGACCCCAACAACAGTAGCCACGACCATCCCTATGGTAGCCACGGTGGCCAAGACCATCCCTATAGTAGTCACAGCTCCCCCCATGGTAGCCATGACCATCTCCACAGTAGCCACACCCCCTTTAACAGTAGCCACACCCTCCCCCACAGTAGCCATGACCCCATCAATGCTAGCCAAGACCATCCCCACAGTAGCCACAACCATCCCATGGTAGCCACAAGCCCCCCAGGGTAGCCATGACCATCTCCACAGTAGCCACGCCCCTTCCCGGTTAATATTTTCTAGTAGCCACGCCCCTTTTCCGGCTCAACACCTTTTCTCAATTAGCCACACCCCCTTTCCCATTGGCCACGCTCCTTTCCCAATGACCACGCCCATTTCCCTGTTAGCCACGCCTCTTTCTCCATTACCCACGATCCTTTCCAGGTAGCCACGCCTATTTCTTCGATAGCCACGCCCATTTCTCCGTTAACCACGCCCCTTTCCCTTTAGCCCCGCCCCGTGGCCAGCTCGGAGCCATGTTCGGTAGCCAAGGAAGGATCCGGGGTTTATTCGCTGCGGTTAAACAAGAGCCCGGGGGGGGAGGGGAGGGGAGAGGAGGGGGAGGGGAGGGGGGAGGGGCGGGGGGAGGGGCCCTGTGACCACCCCGATAAAGGGGGGGGGGGGAGGGGGGGAGGGGTGGGGGAAGCCCGGCCCCTCCCCCACCCGCCCGCCCCAGCCCCTCCCCCCCCTCCCGGATAAATTCATATTTATATAATTCATATTTATAATCGCCCCCTCCCCCCCTCCCCTCCCCCTCCCCTCCCCCACCACAAAAAAAAAAAAAAAAAAAAAACAACAACCAAAAAAACCGCCCCTCCCCCACCCTGCTTTGGTGGGGGCGGTGGATTTTTTTTTTTTTGAGGGGGGGTGGGGGGAGGTGGGGGAGGGGCGGCGGCCCCTCCCCCTCCCTCAGTCGTCGATGCAGATCACCTCCCCCCCCCGCGGCTCCTTCTTGTCCAGCGCCTCCGCCTCGCGCTTCACCAGCACCGGGGGGCCATTGGCGGCTGGGGGGGCGCGGGGGGGTCAGGGGGGCACCCATGGGACCCCCCCCTCAGTGACACCCATGGGACCCCCCCTGAGTGACCCTCCACCCATGGGAACCCATCAGTGACACCAGCACCGGGGGGCCATTGGCGGCTGGGGGGGTCAGGGGGGCACCCATGGGTGACACTGGAGGGGTGACACCCATGGGACCCCCCCCCGAGTGATCCCCCACCCATGGGAACCACCCCCCCATCAGTGACACCGGTACCGAGGGGCATTGGCAGCTGGGGGGGCGCGGGGGGGTCAGGGGGGCACCCATGGGACCCCCCCCCCCCACGCTTAGGAACCTCCCCACCCATGGGAACCCCCCCTGAGTGACACCCCAGGGACCCCCCAGCCATGGGAAACCCCCCAGCCATGGGAACCCCCCCACCCATAGGAACCCCCCCTCAGTGACACCCACAGTGACCCTCCACCCGTGGGACCCCCCCCCACAATGTCCCTAATTTTGGGGACACCCCCCCCAATATCCCCCCCAGTTTTTGGATTCCCCCCCAGTCAATATCCCCAGATTTGGGACCCCCCCCCCCCAAAAAAAATGAATGTCCCCATTTTTGGACACCCCCAATGTCCCAAATGTCCCCAATTTTGGGGACACCCCTCCTCTCCAGTGTCCCCAATTTTGGGGTCCCACCCCAATGTCCCCATTTTTTAGGATCTCCCCCCACAATGTCCCAATTTTTAGGATCCCCCCCCAAATGAATGTCCCCATTTTGGTGTCCCCATTTTTGGGGTCCCCAATGTCCCAAATGTCCCCATTTTTATGTCCCCATTTTTGTGTCCCAAATGTCCCAATTTTTGGGGACCTCCCCTTCCCAATGTCCCCATTTTTAGGACCCCTCCCCAAAATGAATGTCCCCATTTTGGTGTCCCCATTTTTGTGTCCCCAATGTAACCAATGTCCCAAATTTTTGTGTCCCCAGTGTCCCAATGTCCCCATTTTTGGGGTGTCCCCTCACCGGAGATGAAGGACCCCGGTGGCATCTGGCTGTAGTTGGCTCCCCCGGGGGGGGGCAGGGCTCCGGCCGGGGGGGTCCCAAAGGTGCCCCCGTAGCTCGGGGGGGTGGCGTAGGGACCCGGCGGGAAGCTCTGGGGACACAGGGGACACACGGCTGTCACCTCCCCCTGACAGGGACACGGGGGTGGCCCCAGGGTGGCCCCAAGGTGTCCTCAAAGTGTCCCCAGGGTGAGGGGTGACCCCAAGGTGAGAGGTGTCCCCAAGGTGTCCCCAGGGTGAGGGATGTCCCCACTGTGTCCCCTAAGTGTCCCCAGGGTGGTGGGAGATGTCCCCAAGGAGGTGAGGGATGTCCCCATGGCAGTGGGGGGTGTCCCCAGAGCAGAATTTGGTGTCCCCAAGGCATTGGAGACGTCCCTAAGGTGATGAGGATGTCCCCAAGGTGCTGAAGGACATCCCCAAGGTGGCAGGTTGGTCCCCAGGCTGGTGGGGACATCGCAGCACAGGTGGGGACAAGGTCCCCCATGGCAGGGTGGGGATGTTCCCGTGGTGGTGGCGAGGGACATCCCTGGGGCAGGGTGACACAGTGACAGGGTGACAATGTGACAAGGGTGTCCTCAGGGTGACAGTGCTGTCCCCAAGGGTCACTCACAGGCAGGGGGTGGCTCTTGGTGCCCTTGCTGGCCAAGTGGCTGAGGATGAGGGACATCCCCGGGGCAGGGTGACAGGGTGATGGGGTAACAGTGTGACAGAGTGACACAGTGACACGGTGACAATGTCCCCAGGGTCAGAGGTCACTCACAGGCACGGGGTGGCTCTCGGTGCCCTTGCTGGCCAGGCAGCTGAGGATGCCGTGGGGACAGGGTGACAGGTGACACCCCCGGGGCAGGGTGATACAGTGACAGGGTGACAATGTCCTGGGGACACTGGGGACACTCACGGGAGGCGGGTGGCTCTGGGTGCCCTTGCTGGCCAGGCGGCTGAGGATGCCATGGGGACAGGGTGACAGGGGGTGACAGGGGGTGACAGGGTGCCATGGTGCCAATGCTCTGGGGACACTGGGGACACTGGGGACACTGGGGACACAGGGGACACTCACGGGCAGCGGGTGGCTCTCGGTGCCCTTGCTGGCCAGGCGGCTGAGGATGCCATGGGGGCAGGGTGCCATGGTGACAATGTTCCCAGGGCAGGGTGACAGGGTGACAGGGGTGACAGGGCAGTGACAGAGCTGTCCCCAAGGGTCACTCACGGGAGGCGGGTGGCTCTCGGTGCCCTTGCTGGCCAGGCGGCTGAGGATGCCGTGGGGGCAGGGTGACAGGGGGTGACAGGGGGTGACAGGGGGTGACAGGGTGCCATGGTGCCAATGCTCTGGGGACACTGGGGACACTGGGGACACTCACGGGCGGCGGGTGGCTCTCGGTGCCCTTGCTGGCCAGGCGGCTGAGGATGCCATGGGGACAGGGTGACAGGGGGTGACAGGGGGTGACAGGGTGCCATGGTGCCAATGCTCTGGGGACACTGGGGACACTGGGGACACTGGGGACACTCACGGGAGGCGGGTGGCTCTCGGTGCCCTTGCTGGCCAGGCGGCTGAGGATGCTGCGCTCCGACATCTGCAGGCGGGCGGCGATGGGCGGGATGCGGGACAGCGTGGCCGGCAGGCGCGTCACGTCCGCCTTCATGTCGCTCAGCAGCTCCTCCAGCTGGTTCAGCACTGCCGGGAACAGGGGCGGGGGCGCCCGTCAGCCTACTCATGGGTTACTCACAGGTTACTCACAGGTTACTCACAGCAAAAGTTATTCACAGGTCACTCACAAGTTACTCATAGGTTACTCACAGGCTACTCACACTTTACTCGTTGTATTACTCACAGTTTACTCATTGTATTACTCAGTTTACTCATTGTATTGCTCATAGTTTACTCATTACATTACTCATAGTTTACTAATATGTTACTCATAGTTAACGCACAGATTACTCAGAGGTTACTCAGAAGTTACTCAGAGGTTACTCATGGGGAAGGGGTGGGTGGGAGATACTCACATGAGAGCAGGGGGCGGGGAGAGGGACAGGGAGGAGTTACTCGGGGGATACTCAGCGCATGCTCAGGGGATACTCCTGATTTACTCCGTGTATACTCCTCAGTTACTCCAGGTGTACTCCTGACTGACTTCTGATGTTACTCGGGGTTTACTCCTGACTGACTCACTCACTGCAGAGATACTCCAGCCTTACTCCAGCCTTACTCCCACCTTACTCCCAGCATGCACTGCAGGGATACTCCAGGGATACTCCATGGAAACACCCCCAGGGTGAGGAGGGAGGGAGGAAGAGGGACAAGGTGTAAACTACTCCAGAGATACACAGAGGGTGGCACTAGGGACATACTCCAGCTTTACAACAGCTTTACACCAGCTTTACACCGTGGCTACTCAGCAGAGCCACCTCAGCGCCACAGCCCAGGAGCCTCTCGGGCTCCTTACCCAGAGCTTACTCCGACTTTACTCTTTGTTCTGACTTTTCTCTGAATTTACTCCTAGTTTAATATGACTTTTCTCAGACTTTATGCCGAATTTACTCTGAATTTACTCCAAATGCACTCTGATTTTTTTCAGACTTTATTCCAAATTTACTCCTATTTTTCTCAGACCTCATTCCCACTTACTTACTCCAATTTTTCTGACTTTACTTCCCGACTTTTCCCCAGCCTTTAAACCAAATCCACTCCCATTTTCCCTCAGATTTCCCCCGATTTTTCTCCCGCATTACACCAACTTTACTCCAACTTTATACCAACTTTAGCTCCCCCTTTCCCCCATTTCCCCCCTCCCCAAACCCCCAATTTTCCCCACCCACCCACACACACAGAAAAAGAGAGAAAAAAGAGATCCAAAGGACACACACAAAGCGGAAGGCGACATTTTTCTGATATTTTTTTTGCGTTCACTTTCTCCAGGAGCGGAACATAAAAAACCCCCCCCAGGAAAAAAAAAAAAAAAAAAAAATTGATAATAAATTTTGATATTTTTTGTTTTTTGTTTTTGTTTTGTTTTAATTCTCAGCTGTGGCTGGTACAGAGGAGGAGGAGGAGGAAGAGGAGCAGCCCCGGCGGGCTCGGCGCCGGCCCTGCCGCCTCTTACCCTTGTGCAGCACGGCGTTGGCCGGCTTGTTGCCCGCCAGGGACTCCTTGGACAAGTGCTGGTGGCTCTCGGCCAGGCACTCGACCTCGGCGAAGCGCGTGTTCAGGGCCATGGCCGGGTGACTCGGGTCCTGCGTCATGTTCAGGTACGCGGCGCGGCGCAGCTGCTCCTCGATCACCAGCGCCTGCTCCAGCAGCTGGGGAGGGGGGAGAGAGGGGCTTAGAGGGGGTTTGGGAGGGGTTGGAGGGAGTTTGGGGGAGTTTGGAGGGGGTTTGGGGGATGAACGAGGGGTTAGAGGGGGTTTGGAAGGGTTTGGGGGGTGAGGAAGGGGTTAGAGGGGGTCTGGAGGGGTGAGGAAGGGGGTTTGGGGGTGAGGGAGGGGGTTTGGGGGAGTTTGGGGTGGTTTGGGGCGTGAGGGAGGGGTTAGAGGGGGTTTGGGAGGGATTGGAGGGGGTTTGGGGGAGTTTGGAGGGGGTTTGGGGGGTTTGGGGGGTGAGGAAGGGGTTTGGGAAGGGTTGGAGGCAGTTCAGGGGGTGAGAGAGGGGGTTTGGGGGAGTTTGGGGTGGTTTGGGGCGTTTAGAGGGGATTTGGGAGGGATTAGAGGGGGTTTGGGGGGTGAGGAAGGGGTTAGAGGGGGTTTGGGAGGTGAGGGAGGGAGTTTAGGGGGTGAAGAAGGGGGTTTGGGGGGCTTTAGAGTGGGTTTGGAGGGTGAGGGAGGGTTTGGAGGGGGTTAGAGGGGGTTTGGGGGGGTGAACAAGGGGCTAGAGGGGGTTTGGGAGGTGAGGGAGGGGGTTAGAGGGGGTTTGGAGGGGGCTTGGAGGGGGTTTGGGGGTTGGGAGGTGAGGAAGGGGATTAGAGGGGGTTTGGAGGGGGTTTGGGGGGTGAACAAGGGGCTAGAGGGGGTTTGGGGGGTGAGGGAGGGGTTAGAGGGGGTTTGGGGGGTTTGGAGGGGGTTTGGGGGGTGAGGAAGGGGTTGGAGGGGGTTTGGAGGGGATTTGGGGGTGAGAGAGGGGTCAGAGGGAGTTTGGAGGGGGTTAGAGGGGTTTGGAGGGTTGAAGGAGGGGGTTAGCGGGTGTTTGGGGGGTGAGGAAGGGGGTTAGAAGGGGTTAGAAGGGGTTTGGGGAGTGAGGAAGGGGCTAGAGGGGGTTTGGGGGCTGAGGGAGGATTTGGGAACAGCTGGAGGGTCCAGGTGTTGGTGGGTCCACCCCTGACCTCATCAACACCTGGAGGGCCCAGGACTCCAGGGGCCCGACCTCGACCTCACCCAACACCTGAGGGACCCACCCTGAGGTGTCCAACCCTGGTGTCACCCCAGTGTCACCCAGTGTCACCCCCAGTGTCACCCCAGTGTCACCCCACTGCCACCCAGTGTCACCCCAGGTGTCACCCCAGTGTCACCCAGTGTCCCCACAGGCGCTGACCTTGAAGCGACGCGCCAGGAACTTGTTCTTCATCTCGAGGAAGTTCCCCTTGGAGGCCTCGCCCTTGAAGGGCTCGTTGATGACCCCGAAGGCGCCGTCGTTCTGGATGTCGGTCCAGCGCGCGTAGCCGTGGCTGAGCGCTAAGGACTGTCACCGTGTCACACTGTCACCCTGTCACACTGTCACTGTGTCACCGTGCCACCACATCACCCTGTTACTGCTTCATCACATCACCCTGTCCCCAGTGTCCCTCATATACAGCACACAGAGCCGTGGCTGAGCACTAACGAATGTCACTGTGTCACATTGTGTCACACTGTCACATTGTCATATTGTCACTGTGTCACATTTGTTACCGTGTCACATTGTCACCATGACACTACATCACCCTGTCCCCAGTGTCCCTCATACACAGCACACGGAGCCGTGGCTGAGCGCTAAGGCCTGTCACCATTGTCACTGTGTCACCATGTCACCGTGTCACCATGGCGCTGTGTCACTGTGTCACATTGTCACCGTGTCACTGTGGCACCACATCACCCTGTCCCCAACATCCCTCCTATACAGCACACGGAGCCGTGGCTGAGCACTAAGGACTGTCACTGTGTCACCCTGTCACTGTGTCACCCTGTCCTCAAGGTCCCCCACATCCAGCACAGCAAGCATAGATGTCACCTCTGCCTGCTGTCACTGTCACCTTGTCACCCTTTCCTTGCTGTCACCCTTTCTTTGCTGTCACCCTCACCATGGTGTAACCGGCCATCCCCAGCCCTGGGACCCCCCAAATCCCCACGAGGACCCCCCAAATCCCCACGGGACCCCCAAATCCCCACGGGACCCCCAAATCCCCACGGAGACCCCCCAAATCCCCACGGGACCCCCAAATCCCCACGAGGACCCCCCAAATCCCCACGGGACCCCCAAACCCCCACGGAGACCCCCCAAATCCCAAGGGCACAGCACAATTCCAGCCAGCAGCTGAGTGCCAGTGCCACCCTCACTGTGCTGTCATCGTCACCATGTCACCCTCACTGTGCTGTCACTGTCCCCAGCCCTGGGACCCCCCAAATCTCCACAAGGGACCCCCAAACCCCCCCAGGGACCCCCAAATCCCAAGGATACAGCACGATCCCAGCCAGCAGCCAGTAGTCGTGGCGCCGGTGCCAGATCTCGTTGAGCTTCCCCGAGGAGATGGCGGCGCGCTCCTCGTTCTGCCACAGCGTGTGCAGCTCTGGGGACGGGGACAGGGGGCTCGGTGTGACCCTGGCTGTCCCCTGGCTGTCCCCAGAGTGTCCCCAGGGTCCCCAGGGCTGTCCCTGCTCACCCGTGAAGCCGCCGTCGGCGATGTTGAACATGAACCGCGGCTTGTCGGCCTTGTCGTCCCTCCGGCCGTTGGGCCGCGCGTCCGGCCGGGGCTCCTTGTCCGCCTTGGCCTCCTCTGTGGGGCAGGGGACACGTTTGAGGGGACAGGGGACACAGTCAGGGGGACAGGGGACACATTAGGGGGACAGGGGACACATTTAATCCCCCCTTGGACATCCCCAGCCCCCCTGATAAGCAGCTGTGGGTAAATGAGACAAGGGGTCGGTTAGGCCACGCCTTCTTTTAAGCCCCACCCACTGTGATAGGCCACACCCTTTCCATTAAGCACCACCCATTATTGGTTAGGCCACACCCCTTTCCATTAAGCACCACCCATTTCATGTTAAACCACGCCCTTTTAAAAACACATCCCATTCCATTGTTTGGCCACGCCCACACAGTTAAGCACCACCCACTCTGGCTTAGACCACGCCCACTGTTAAGCCACGCCCACTCTGCTACAGCCCATTAAGCGCCGCCTAACCCTGATTAGGCTACGCCCATTGCAATAGGCACCGCCCACTATGACTACGCCACGCCCCTTCCATCAAAGCCCCACCCCTTCCATCAAGCCCCGCCCCCGGCACCTCTTTTGGGGTCGGGGTCCCCCGGGCGCTCCTTGGGCTCCTCCTCCGGGGTCTTCTCGTCCCCTTTGTCCGGCCCCGTGCCCTTCTCAGCATCGGCACCTGTGGGGATTGGGATTTGGGGTGTCTGGGGTTTGGGGTTTGGGAATTTGGGGTTTGGGGTGTCTGGGGTTTGGGAATTTGGGGTTTGGAGTTCTGGGATTTGGGTTTTGGGGTTTCCCAAGGATTTGGGGTGTCTGGGATTTGGGTTTTCCAGGATTTGGGTTTTCCAGGATTTGGGGGATTTGAGGGTTTGGTGTTCCCAGGATTTGGGGGGGTTGGGGTTCCCAGGATTTGGGGGATTTGAGAGTTTGCGGTTCTCTGGATTTGGGGGGATTTTGGGATTTGGGATTCCCAGGATTTGGGGTTCCCAGGATTTGGGGTCTCACCTGGCCGCTCCTCACGAGCCGGGGGCCCCTCGGTCTCGGGGTCCCTGTGGCCGGGCCCCTCCTCCTCGTCCCCCTTACGGGGCCCCTCGGCCTCGCTGCCATCGCCGGGGGACGGTGGCACCTCGGGGACAGGGGGCTGTGGGGACAGAGGGGGTTTGTCACCCTCAGTGTCCCCATGGGGACATCAACCCCCCCATTGAGAGTGACAATAATGGGGGGACAAAGGAGGGGGTGTCACCCTCGGTGTCCCCATGGGGACATCAAACTTCCCTGAGAGTGACAATAACAGGGGGACAGGGGGACAATGGTGGGGAGGGGACAGGGACAAGGATGGAGGGAGAGGACAGAGGTGACAGGGACAAGGACAGGAGGGTGAGGATAGCGTTGGGGACAGGGACAGGGTTGGGGACATGACTGGGGACAAGGACAGGGGAGGGGACACTTGGGGACAAGGATGGGGACACTTGGGGACAAGGATAGGGACAGGGAGAGGATGTGATGGGGAATGAGGTTGGGGACAGAGAGGACACAGCTGGGGACAGGGACAGGACAGAACTGGGGACAAAGAGAACGTGACCAGGAACAGGGAGGACATGCTGGTGACAGGCCTGGGGACAGGCTTGGGGACACTGGTGTCACTCACATCTGTCTCCATCTTCTCGGGCCCTTTGGGCTCCTTCTCGTCCCTGGTGTCACCGTCGTCCCTGTCCGGGGGTGGCCCCGGCCCGTCCCCGCGCTCGCTGGGCGCCGGCGTGGCTGGGGACAGGGGACACCGGACATCGGTCACTGTCCTGTCCCCTGGGTGTCCTCTGGGTGTCCCCAGGGCCAGGGTGTCCCCCTGTCCCCACCCCATCTCCTGCATCCTCTCTGTCCCCATGTCCCCATGTCCCCAACCCAGCCCCTGTCATTCTGACCCCATCCTGTCCTTCTGTCCCCATCCCATCACCTTTCCCCATTCCCATCTTGTCCCCATCCTGTCACCATCCCCTGTCCCCCGTGGCCCCCATCCTGTCCCCTTTTCCCCACCCTGTCCTGATCCCTTGTCCCTCTGTCCCCATCCCCTGTCCCTCTGTCTCCCCCTCCATCCCCATCTCCTGTCCCTGTCACCATCCTGTCCCCCTGTCCCCACCTGTACCCCTGTCCCCATCCTATCCCATTCCCATCCCACATGTCCCCAGCCATGTCCCCATGTGTCCCCACGTGTCCCCAGGCACCCCCAGCCGTGTCCCCGGTGTCCCCGGAGTCCCCGGTGTTGGGTACCGGGCGTGGGGGTCCCGGGGCTGGGGGGGCCGCTCTGCTCGGGGCTGGGGGGGCCGGTCTTGGCGGGGGAGGAGGCGCGGGACGAGCGTTTGGAGTCGGCGCTGGGCTCCGGGGCCAGCTCGGGCAGGGACCAGCGCCCGTTGATGTGCTCGAACTCCTGCACCTGGGGGGGACACAGGGGGGTCAGGGGGATCCCAAAAACCTCAAAAACCTGCCCCAAAAACCTCAAAAACCTGTCCCAAAATCCCACCCCAAAACCCTCAAAAACCTGCCCCCAAAACCCACCCCAAAAACCCACCCCAAATTCCCACCCCAAAACCCTCCCCAGGGTCCAGCTTGGGCAGGGCCCAGCCCCTGTTGATGTGCTTGAACTCCTGCACCTGGGAGGGACATCAAGGGGTCAGGGGGGCCCCAAAAACCCACCACAAAAACCTCAAAAACCCACCACAAAATCCCACCCCAAAAACCTGCCCCCAAAACCCCCAAAACCCACCCCAAAAACCCACCCCAAATTCCTACCCCAAAACCTCCCCAGGGCCCAGCTCAGGCAGGGCCCATCCCTTGTTGATGTGCTCGAACTCCTGCCCCTGGGGAGGGACACAGGGGGGTCAGGGGGACCCCAAAAACCTGACCCAAAACCCTCCCCAGGGCTCAGCCCGGGCAGGGACCAGCCCCTGTTGATGTGCTCGAACTCCTGCACCTGGGGGGGGACACCCAGGGGGTCAGGGGGACCCCAAAAACCCACCACAAAACCCCCAAAAACCTCAAAAATCCCTCCCAAAAACCTGTCCCAAAATCCCACTCCTAAAACCTCCCCAGGGCCCAGCTCGGGCAGGGCCCAGACCCTGTTGATGTGCTCGAACTCCTGCACCTGGAGCGGGACACAGGGGGGTCAGGGGGACCCCAAAAACCCACCACAAAACCCCCAAAACCCACCACAAAAACCCCACCCTGAAAACCTCAAAAACCCACCACAAAAACCCCAAAAACCCGCCCCAAAAACCTCCCAGGGCCCAGCCCGGGCAGGGCCCAGCCCCTGTTGATGTGCTCAAACTCCTGCCCCTGGGGGGGGACACAGGGGGGTCCCCGGGTATCCCCAGCTGTCCCCAGGTGTGTCCCCAGCTGTCCCCATGTGCTCAGGGCTGTCCCCACGTGTTCAGCTGTGTCCCCAGCTGTCCCCAGGTGTCCCAGGTACCTTTTTCTTGACGAGGGACATGACCCCGATGCGGGTGAGCACCTGCTGCCGGGACAGCCCCTCCCGGGGGACGCCGTCGGCGAAGGTCTCGGAGCCGTCGGCGCCCGGCTCGCACAGGTGGCGCATGAACAGGGACACGTAGGCCCTGGGGACAGGGACACGTCGGGGACACCGCCAGGGACACCCCGGGCCACTGTCTGTGCCACCCAGGGACACCCAGGGCCACCCACTGCCACCTGGGACACCTACTGCCACCCACTGCCACCCAGGGCCACCCCAGGACACCAACTGCCACTGCCTGTGCCACCCACTGCCACCCACTTGCCACTGCCACCACCTGTGCCACCTCCTGTGTCACCACTGCCTGTGCCACCCACTGCCACTTCCTGCTGCCACCACCCTGGCGTGCCCACACGCCCTGTCCCGGGGTCACTGTCCCCACAGATCCTGTCCCCAAAGTCTCAGTGTCCCTTGTCCCCACAGATCTGGTTCCCAGTGTCCTTGTGCCCACAGACCCTGTTCCCAATGTCCCCTGATGTCCCCAATGTCCCCAGTCTCCCCATTGTCCCCAGTGTCCTCAGTCTCCCCACTGTCCCCACTGTCCCCATTGTCCCCAATGTCCCCACTGTTCCACTGTCCCCAATATCCCCACTGCCCCCATTGTCCCCAATATCCCCATTGTCCCTACAGTTCCCATTGTCCCCACTGTCCCCTGATGTTCCCATGGTCCGCAATGTCCCCAGTGTCCCTGATGTCCCCAATGTCCCAAGAGTCCCCACTGTCCCCAGTGTCCCCAGTCTCCCCACTGTCCCCATTATCCCTGATGTCCCCAATGTCTCCATTGTTCCCACTGTCCCCACTGTCCCCGTTGTCCCTGTTGTCCCCCATTGTCCCCACTGTCCCCATTGTCCCCACTGTCCCCGTTGTCCCTGTTGTCCCCCATTGTCCCCATTGTCCCCACTGTCCCCACTGTCCCCGGTGTCCCCGTGCCATCAGCCCGTCCCCTCGTCACGGCGCCCATGGGGACACTGTGCCGGTCGTGGCGGGGACCTGCCACTGCTCTGGCGCCCCCTGGGCCAGTCCCGGCCCCCCGAGGGGACATGGGGACATCGGGGGTGGCTCTGTGTCGGGCTGAGGGGGACACGGCCTCGTCCGGTCCCCAGGAACACCGACAGCCGGGACGCTCGGATGAGTAAGGGATCATCACGTGGCACATTTGGGGACGTTTGGGGACATTTGGGGACACTGGGGACATTTGGGGCATTGGGGACATTTGGGACATTAGGGACTGGCAATATGGGGGACACTGGGGACACATTGGGGACATTGGGGGCATTGGGGACACTGTGGGACACTGGGGGACAACGGAAGGCACAGGGACACTGTGGGACACCATGAGACACCAGGGGACAGCAGGGGACAGTGGAGGACACCAGGGGACAGGGACACAGAAAGATGAGGGGACACACGGGGACAATAAGGACATGGTGACAAACAGACATGGGGACCAAAGGACACAGAGGACACGGGGACACACAGAGGACAAAGGACATGGGGACACTTCAGTACCCTGCCACCACCTGTCCCTGGTGCCACCACCCATCCCTGCTGCCACTGCCTGTCCCCAGTGCCACTGCCTGTCCCTGGTGCCACCACCTGTACCTGTCCTTGATGCCACCTGTCCCCGGTGCCACCGCCTGTCCTTGATGCCACCACCTGTCCTTGATGCCACCACCTGTCCCTGATGCCACCATTTGTCCCTGGCACCACCACCTGTCCTTGATGTCACCACCCGTCCCTGGTGCCACCTGTCCTCAATGCCACTCCCTATCCATGACACCACCGCTCCTCCCTGGTGCCACCACCCTCCTCGCTGTCCCCTGCTGTCCCCTGCTGTCCCCAGCTGTCCCCAGTGTCACCTACTTGAACTCCTTCTCTGTTTTTCCCCGCAGGTCCCGCACGAGCCACTGGGAGGTGAAGGCGTCCTGGGGGGGCATCCCCCAGCGCATGACGGCGTTCAGGAAGGCCTTGCGCTGCCTCGTGTTGAACCCCAGCACCTGCGGGGACATCGGGGACATTGGGGACATTGGGGACACCCAGGGGATTGGGGATATGGGGACATTGGGGACACTGGGGACAGGGGACACCCTGTCCTCGTCCCCCAGTGCATGATGGCGTTCAGGTCTTGTGTTGAACCCCAGCACCTGGGGGACACTGGGGACATTGGGGACATTAGGAGACATTGGGGACATCCAGGGGGATTGGGGACATTGGGGACATTGAGGATGGGGGACACCCTGCCATTGTCCACCAGAGCATGACGCCATTGTCCACCAGAGCATGATGGTGTTCAGGCCTTGTGCTGAACCCCAGCACCTGGGGGACACTGGGGACATTGGGGACATCAGGGACATCGAGGGGATTGGGGACATCGGGGACATCCAGGGGACACTGGGGACAGAGGGAACACCAGTGTCCAGAGACTGCCCCCCCATGCCTTGTCCCCAAGCCCCAGGGATGTCCCCAACCTCTGTCACTGTCCCCAATCCCATCACTGTCCCCAGGCCCCAGGGAAGTCCCCAGGCCCCAGGGAAGTCCCCAGGCCCCAGGGATGTCCCCAACCCCTGTCCCTGTCCCCTCACCTCGATGTTGCCGCCCACCCGGGCCAGCAGTGGGGGGAGGGGTTTGTCCTTCTCGTTCCGCAGCTGCCGCTTGGACTGACGCCGGCCTGGGGGAGGGGAGGGGTCAGCGCCTGCTGGGACACCTGGGGACACCCTGACCCCCCCTTGGAGACACCTCGGGACACCCTGACCCCCCTTTGGGACACCCTGACCCACCCCCATGGCACCCCTGGGAACACCTGGGGACACCCTGGGGACACCTGGGGACACTCTGACCCCCCTTTGGGACACCCTGATCCCCCCACAGCACCCTGGGGACACCTGGGGACACTCTGACCCCCCTTTGGGACACCCTGATCCCCCCACAGCACCCTGGGGACACCTGGGGACACCCTGACACCCCCGGGGACACCCTGCCCCCTCCCGGGGACACCCTGACCCCCCCCCACCATGGCACCCCTGGGAACATCCTGACCCCCCCATGGACACTCTGACTCTCCTTTGGGACACCCTGACCCCCTCCATGACACCTCTGGAGACACCTTGACCCCCTGGGGACACCCTGACCCCCCCCTAGGGACACCCTGGGGACACCCTGATCCCCCCCAGCACCTCTGAGGACCCCCTGACCCACCTTTGGGACACTCTGAACCCCCATGGCACCCCTGGGGACACCCTGACCCCCCAGGGACAACCTGATCCCCGCCGGGGATACCCTGTTTCCCCCCTGGGAACACAGAGGTGACACAGAGGTGACACAGGGGTGACACAGGGGTGACACTCACCCTCGGGCCGCTCGTCGAAGTCCTCGTCCTCCTCCTCGGAGCCCACCGAGTACTCGGACTGGTTATCTGGGGACAGGGACAGCGTTGGGGACAGCGCCCGGGGCCACCCTGGGGACACCCTGGGGTGTCCCAGTGTGTCCCAGTGTATCCCAGTCCATCCCAGTCCCTCCCAGTGCCCACCTTGGTCCTCCTGGGCTGCATCGTTGTAGTTGACCTGTTTGCGGACCCGCTTGCCCTTGCCCAGGTTCCATCCCAGTCTCTCCCAGTCCATCCCAGTCCATCCCAGTCCCCCCCAGTGCCCACCTTGGTCCTCCTGGGCTGCATCGTTGTAGTTGACCTGTTTGCGGACCCGCTTGCCCTTGCCCAGGTTCCATCCCAGTCTCTCCCAGTCCATCCCAGTCCATCCCAGTCCCCCCCAGTGCCCACCTTGGTCCTCCTGGGCTGCATCGTTGTAGTTGACCTGTTTGCGGACCCGTTTGCCCTTGCCCAGGTTGCGGGCCAGGTCCTCCTGCTGCTGCTCGTAGTGGTGCCGCAGCAGCTTCTCCCAATAGTCGGGGTCCACGTTCTCCTCCTGCTTGATGATCTCCCGCTCGATCTCCTCGATCTGCCGGACACGCCGCGGTCAGCCGGGGTCAGCCCGGGGTCATTTGGGGTCAGCCGGGGTCATTCAGGGTTATTCAGGGTCACTCAGGGTCACCCGGGGTCATCCAGGGTCACTTGGGGTCAGCCAGGGTCAATCAGGGTCACTTGGGGTCACTCAGGGTCATCCAGGGTCACCCTGGGTCATCCACAGTCAATGAGGGTCACTCAGGGTCATTTGGGGTTATCCTAGGTCAATCAGGGTCACTTGGGGTCACTCAGGGTCACTTGGGGTCATTCCAGGTCAATCAGGGTCACTTGTGGCCACCCAGGGTCAATCAGTCACTTAGGGTCACCTGGGGTCACTCAGGGTCACTTGGGGTCATCCAGGGTCAATCAGTCACGTAGGGTCACTTAGAGTCACTCAGGGTCACCCGGGGTCACTCAGGGTGAATCAGAGTCACCCGGGATCACTTGGGGTCACGCAGGGTCACCTGGGGTCACCTGTGGCCACTTGGGGTGACCCAGGGTTCACCCATCATCATCCTCATTGTCCCATCACCTTCATCTCCACTGTCCTCATCATCCCCATCTTCTCCAGGGTCCCCAATGCCATCAGCCCATTGTCCCTGTCCCACTGTCCCTGTCCCATTGTCCCCATCATCTCCATCATCCCACTGTCCCCATCCCTCCCCATTGTCCCATCATTTCCATCATCTCACTGTCCCCACCCCACTGTCCCCAATATCTCACTGTCCCCACCCCATTGTCCCCACCCCACTGTCCCCACCCCTTCCACCTCCACATCCCCAAGTCCTCCACCCTCCCAACATCTCCATCCCCTCCAGGCTCTCCACACCCATGTCCCCTGCTGTCCCCAGTGTCCCCTGGTGTCCCTTGGTGTCCCCAATGTCCCCTCATGTCCCCAATGTCCCCAGTGTCCCCAGTGTCCCCTCATGTCCTCAATGTCCCCTCATGTCCCCAGTGTCCCCTCATGTCCCCCGTGTCCCCCATGTCTCCAGCGTTCCCGATGTCCCCAATGTCCCCTCATGTCCCACCTTGTCCTCCTCCCTGACGACGTACTGGGCCACCTTGAAGGAGCTCAGGTACTCGTTCATGTTCTGCACGTCGGCGTCGTCGGTGGCGTCCTGGTTCCGGTCCAGCAGCCGCGCGATGGCCTCGTTGTCGTAGTGGATGACGCTGCTGTCCTCCTCCTTGTTGTCCCCTGCGTGGGGACATGGCCACGCCGTGTCACACGCTGGGACGTGGCTTTGTCACACCCCGACATGGGACACGGCTTTGTCACACCCCAACATGGGACATGGCTTTGTCACACCCCAATGTGTGACACGGCTTTGTCACACCCCAACATGGGACACGGCTTTGTCACACCCCAACATGGGACATGGCTTTGTCACACCTCAACGTGTGACATGGCTTTGTCACATCCCAACATGGGACACGGCTTTGTCACATCCCAACATGGGACATGGCTGTGTCACACCCCAACATGGGACACGGCTTTGTCACATCCCAACATGGGACATGGCTTTGTCATACCCCAATATGGGACACGGCTTTGTCATACCCCAATATGGGACACGGCTCTGTCACACCCTAACATGGCCCAACACAGCCCAGTCCAGCCCATTTCAGCCCATCCCACCCCATCCCATCCCATCCCATCCCATCCCATCCCATCCCATCCCATCCCATCCCACCCCATCCCATCCCATCCCATCCCATCCCATCCCATCCCATTTAAACTCATCCCATTTAAACCCATCCCACCCTCGTTCTCGTCCTTGAAGAGCTCCTCGGTGCCGAACTTGAGGATGTCGTCGAGCTCCTGCTTGGACATGGAGCCGGCCTTGGAGCCCAGCCCCGGGCGCACCACCAGGTGCGTCAGCATCATCTTCCTCTTGGCCACCTGCGTGATCCGCTCCTCCACCGAGGCCCGCGTCACAAAGCGGTAAATCATCACCTTGTTGGCCTGCCCGATGCGGTGGGCGCGGCTGAACGCCTGCGGGGACACCGGGGGGACAGTCAGGGACACCATGGGGACATGGGGGGACACCCCAGGGGCACCACCTCCTTGTCCCCATCCCAATGTCCCCATCAGGGACATGGGGGAACACCCTGCCCGATGCGGTGGGCATGGCTGAACGCCTGCGGGGACAGGGACAATGAGGGGACATCATGGGGACATTGTGGGGACACCTGGGGGACACTCAGGGACATGGTGGGGACATTGTGGGGACAGGTCAGGGACATGAGGGGACACCCTGCCCAATGCGGTGGGCATGGCTGAAGGCCTGCAGGGACACCATGGGGACACTCAGGGACATCGTGGGGACATGGGGGGACATTGTGGGGACAGGTCACGTGGGATGGGAGACACTGGCAGGTGACACTGCCAAGGGGTGACACTGGCAGGTGACACTGCCAGATGGCACCACCAGGTGCCTGGTGCCAGGGGGTGACACCAGCCAGGTGACACTGCCAGGTGACACTGCACAGGTGACACTGGCAGGTGACACTGGCAGGAGCCATGGCAGGTGCCCGGTGCCCACCTGGATGTCGTTGTGCGGGTTCCAGTCCGAGTCGAAGATGACCACGGTGTCGGCCGTCGCCAGGTTGATGCCGAGGCCCCCGGCCCGCGTCGACAGCAGGAAACAGAACTGCTGCGCCCCCGGCGCTGCCCCCCCAGAGTCAGGGCGGGACCAGACACCCCAAAACACCCCAAAAACTGCCCCAAAAACTGCCCCAAACCCACCCCAAACCCGCCCCAACTGCTGCGCCCCCGGCGCTGCCCCCCCAGAGTCAGGGCGGGACCAGACACCCCAAAAACACCCCAAAAACTGCCCCAAAAACTGCCCCAAACCCACCCCAAACCCGCCCCAACTGCTGCGCCCCCGGCGCTGCCCCCCCAGAGTCAGGGCGGGACCAGACACCCCAAAAACACCCCAAAAACTATCCCAAAACCCACTCCCACTGCTGCGCCCCCAGTGCTGCCCCCCCAGAGTCAGGGCGGGACCAGACACTCCAAACACACCCCAAAACACCCCAAAAACTGCCACAAACCCACCCCAAAAACACCTGAATTCTCCCTGGGCACCTGTCTCTGTCCCCTGTCTCCTGTCTCTGTCCCCATCTCCTGTCCCCATCCCTGCCCCCTGTCCCCATCCCTGTCCCCTGTCCCTGTCCTCTGTCTTCTGTCCCCTGTCCCCGTCCCTGTCCCCCGCCCTGTCTCTGTCCCATCCCTGTCCCCTGTCCCCATACCCTGTCCCCTGTCCCTGTCCCCTGTGCCCTTTGCTGTCCCCTGTGTCCCCTTTGCTGTCCCCTGTCCCCTGTCCCCTGTGTCCCCTGTCCCCTGTCCCTCTCCCCTACCGTTGAAGCGGTCGATGGCCTCCTGCCGCAGGGCCCCGGTGATGCCGCCGTCGATCCGCTCGTACTTGTAGCCCTCGTAGTCCAGGAAATCCTCCAGCAGGTCCAGCATCTTCGTCATCTGCGGGGACT
The DNA here is from genome assembly GCF_965231275.1 of Zosterops lateralis. NCBI lineage: Eukaryota > Metazoa > Chordata > Aves > Passeriformes > Zosteropidae > Zosterops > Zosterops lateralis. The sequence continues at coordinate 409,974 of NC_139794.1, forward strand.
GGTCAGACTGGGGGGACTGGGAGGGACTGGGGGGACTGGGGGGACTGGGGAGCCTGTACTGGGCACACTGGGAATGCTGGGAGGGACTGGGGGGACTGGGGAGTCTGTATTGAGCACACTGGGATATTTTTTGGGATACTTTTGGGGTGTTTTTGGGGTCCCACCTGTGAGAAGATGAGCACCCAGTGGTCCTGCAGGGATTTGGGGGTAGTTTTGAGGATATTTTTGGGGTTTGGGGGGATATTTTGGGGTCCCACCTGTGAGAAGATGAGCACCCTGTGGTTCTGCTCCTTGAGCTTGCGCAGCATCTTCTGCAGCAGCAGCAGCTTCCCCGAGGCCTTGATCAGCGCCCCGCCCTCGTAGGCCCCGCTGGGCAGCTTGGGGGACTCCTGGGGACAGGGACAGCACAGTGTCACCACAGGGACACCCACAGGGACACTGCTGTGTCACCCATGGGGACTCCTGGGGACAGGGACAGCACAGTGTCACCACAGGGACACCCACAGGGACACTGCTGTGTCACCCATGGGGACTCCTGGAGACAGGGACAGCACAGTGTCACCACAGGGACACCCACAGGGACACTGCTGTGTCACCCATGGGGACTCCTGGGGACAGGGACAGCACAGTGTCACCCACAGGGACACGTGTCCCCCCATGATCTCCATGTCCTCCATCCCGTGTCCCTCTGTCCCTTCCATGTGCCCATGTCCCCCTGTCCCTGCCATGTCACTCCAACCTCTTCTTGTCCCCACATCCCTCCATGTCCCCAAGTCCCACCACCCCACATCCCTGTGTCCCCTCCCTGTCCCCATGTCCCATAACCCTCCACCCCTCAAATGTCCCCTCCACACTCCCCTGTGCCTCCAATGTCCCTGATGTCCCCGATGTCCCCACACCCCTCAATGTCCCTGATGTCCCCACACCCCCCCAATGTCCCCACATCCCCCCATGCCCCCCCACACCCCCCAATGTCCCCAGCGTCTCCATGTCCCCCCACACCCCTTCAATGTCCCCAATGTCCCAAATGTCCCCATGTCACCCCATACTCCCCAGTGTCCCCGATGTCCCTGGTGTCCCCATATCCCTCCACACCTCCCCACGCCCCCACATCCCCACAGCCCCCCCGAGGTCCCCGCTGTCCCCATGTCCCCACCATGGCGGCCACGGGGAACAGGTAGGGGTGGTTGCAGCACTTCTTGAGGTCCATCATGATGTTGAGCAGCGACACCTGGTTCCCCCCGCCCCGCGAGTTGAGCGCCTCGAAGTTCCTCGTCAGGATGTACTTGTAGTATTTCCTGCAGGGGTGGGGACACAGCGGTGACAACGGCCACCCCGGGGACACCGCGGGGACGGGAGGGAGGGGACAGAGAGGGGACACGCACTTCTGCATGGGGCTGAGCTCCACGCGCACGATGAGCTCGGTCTTGGCCGGCATGTTCTTGAAGACGTCGGCCTTGAGGCGCCGCAGCATGTGGGGGCCCAGCAGGTCGTGCAGCTTCTTGATCTGGTCCTCCTTGGAGATGTCGGCAAACTCCTCCAGGAAACCCTCCAGGTTACTGGGGACACGGGGACACCGTGAGCTTGGGGACACCAGGGGAGTGGGGGGACGTGGGGGGACATGGGGGACATGGGGACACAGTGAGCCTGGGGACACTGGGGGTGTGGGGGGACACAGGGGGACACGGAGACACGGTGAGCTTGGGGACACCAGGGCGTGGGGGGATGTGGGGACACCATGAGCTTGGGGACACCAGGGGAGTGGAGGGACACAGGGGGACATGGGGACACCGTGAGCTTGGGGACACCGGGGGCATGGGGGGACATGGTGAGCTTGGTTGGGGACACAGTGAGCTTGGGGACACCACAGTGTGGGGGGACATGGGGACATGGTGGGACATGGGGACACCATGAGCTTGGGGACACCAGAGGACATGGGGGCATAGCAGGACGTGGGGGGACATGGGGACACAGTGAGCCTGGGGACGCTGGGGGTGTGGGGGGACATGGGGACATTGTGAGCTTGGGGACACCGGGGGCATGAGGGGACGTGGGGGGACATGGGGACACAGTGAGCTTGGGGACACTGGGGGTGTGGGGGGACATGAGGGGACATGGGGATATGTGGGGACATAGGGGGACATGAGGGCGTGTGGGGACATGGGGACACAGAGGGACATGGGGACACGGAGGGACATGGGGGGACATGGGGGACATGAGGACATGGAGGGGTTGGAAGGATGTGAAAGGGATGGAGATGAGGGACATGGGGACAGGGAGGGGACAGGAGGTGACAGAGGTGACACAGAGGTGACCCTGTAGGTGACACAGGAGGTGCCCCTGCAGGTGACGCACTTGAAGCGCTCGGGCGTGAGGAAGTTGAGCAGGTGGAAAAGCTCCTCCAGGTTGTTCTGCAGGGGGGTCCCCGTCAGCAGCAGCTTGTGCTCGATCTTGTACCCGTTCAGCACCCGGAAAAACTGTGGGACAGTGTGGATCAGCACCCCAAATACACCTGGGGCACCCCAAAATACACCTGGGACATGGCCCTCAGCATCCCAAAATACACCTGGGGACCCCAAAACCCGCCTGGGGACCCCAAACCCTGCCTGGGCACCCCAAACCTGCCTGGGCATCCCAAAATACACCTGGGGACCCCAAAATACACCTGGGCACCCCAAATCCATCGGGGACAGTGTGCCCTCAGCACCCCAAAACACACCTGGGGCACCCCAAAATACACTTGGGCACCCGAAAATCCACTGGGGACACCCCTGATCTCCCCTCAGACCCCAAAATCAGGGAAAGAGTCCCACTGATCCCCCCACCCAGGGCATCCTCACACCCCCCACCCTCATCCCCTGATTTTGGGATGCCCCCCACCCACATCCCCGGGGTTTTTGGTGTGCCCCGGGGTTTTTGGGGTGTCCCCCACCTTGGACTGGTTGTTCTTGAGGCCCCTCCCCACATCCCCAGGTACTGCGGTGTCCCCTACACCCATGGCCAGTTTTTGGGATGCCCCCCACCCACATCCCCGGGGTTTTTGGGGTGCTCCGGGGTTTTTGGGGTGCTCCGGGGTTTTTGGGGTGCCCCTCTGGGGTTTTTGGGGTGCCCCCCGGGGTTTTTGGGGTGCTCCTCGGGGTTTTTGGGGTGCCCCCCACCTTGGACTGGTTGTTTTTGAGGCGGTGGGCCTCGTCCACCACCAGGCAGGCCCAGCGGATGGAGCCCAGCGCCGCCTGGTCGATGGTGATCAGCTCGTAGGACGTCAGCAGCACGTGGAACTTCACCTGGGCCTCGCGCTGCGGGGACACCACGGGTCAGGGGGGACCCCAAACATGGGATAAACCCTGCCCTGGACCCCAGAATGGGGATAAACCCCACCCAGAGTCCCAAAATAGGGAAAAATATCCAGCCAGAATGCTCCCAATCCCGCCCAGAACCCCAAAACACGGAAAAAACTCACCCAGAACACCTTGGATCCCATCCAGAATCCCAAAACGAGGAAAAAAACCCATCCAGAACTCCAAAAACAGGGATAAACCCCATCCAGAACCCCAAAATGAGGATAAACCCCATCCAGAACCCCAAAATGGGCATAAAGCCTGCCCAGAACCCCAAAATGGGGATAAACCCCATCCAGAACCCCAAAATGGGCATAAAGCCTGCCCAGAACCCCAAAATGGGGATAAACCCCATCCAGAACCCCAAAATGGGCATAAAGCCTGCCCAGAACCCCAAAATGGGGATAAACCCCACCCAGAACCCCCAACCCCCCCAGCATGGGATCCAGGCAGGCACAGCACCCCTATCCCAGCTGGGACCCCAAAACCCCAATCCCCCTTGTCCCCCAGGTATCCAGGTGCCACCCCCTTGTCCCCCTTGTCCCCAAGTGCCACCCCCCTGTTCCCCTTGTCCCCCAGATGTCCAGGTGCCACCCCCTTGTCCCCTTTGTCCCCAGGTGTCCCCTGCCCCGCCCACCTTCATCTTGAAGGCCTTCTTGCCGCCCTTCATGGCGTTGTCGTCGAAGGAGAACTCGTTCTCGCGGATGATGGCCCTGCTGTCCTTGTCCCCGGTGTAGGTGACCACGTAGAAGGCCGGGGCCCACATCTGGAACTCGCGCTCCCAGTTGATGATGGTGGAGAGCGGCGCGCTGACGAGGAACGGGCCCTTGGTGTGGCCCTGGGGGACACTGTGTCACACGGGGACAGCCCTGGGGACAGCCCTGGGGACACTGTGTCACACGGGGACAGCCCTGGGGACAGCCCTGGGGACAGCCCTGGGGACACTGTGTCACACGGGGACAGCCCTGGGGACAGCCCTGGGGACACTGTGTCACAGGGGGACAGCCCTGGGGACAGCCCTGGGGACACTGTGTCACACGGGGACAGCCCTGGGGACAGCCCTGGGGACACTGTGTCATATGGGGACAGCCCTGGGGACAGCCCTGGGGACACTGTGTCACACGGGGACAGCCCTGGGGACAGCCCTGGGGACACTGTGTCACAGGGGACAGCCCTGGGGACAGCCCTGGGGACAGCCCTGGGGACAGCTCTGGGGACAGCCCTGGGGACAGCCCTGGGGACACTGTGTCACAGGGGACAGCCCTGGGGACAGCCCTGGGGACACTGTGTCACAGGGGACAGCCCTGGGGACAGCTCTGGGGACACTGTGTCATATGGGGACAGCCCTGGGGACAGCCCTGGGGACAGCCCTGGGGACAGCCCTGGGGACAGCTCTGGGGACACTGTGTCACAGGGGACAGCCCTGGGGACAGCCCTGGGGACAGCTCTGGGGACAGCCCTGGGGACACTGTGTCACACAGGGACAGCCCTGGGGACAGGTGTGTGACAACAAGGGACCAGGCAGGTGACCCCATAAAGCTGGTGGCCCCCAGGACCATGTGGGTGCCCCCAGTGACCACATGGGTGACCCCAGCCCTGCGTGGGTGACCACAGTGACCCCATGGGTGACCCCAGCCTCATGTGGGTGACCACAGTGATCCCATGGGTGACTCCAGTGACCATGAGGGTGACCACAGTGACCACATAGGTGACCCCAGCCCCTCGTGGGTGACCACAGTGACCACACAGGTGTCCCCAGCCCCACGTGGGTGCCCCCAGCCCCTCGTGGGTGCCCCCATCCCTTTCTGGGGTCCCCCCAGGCCTCACCTCCTTGTAGAGCGAGTAGAGGAAGACGATGGTCTGGATGGTCTTGCCCAGCCCCATCTCGTCGGCCAGGATGGTGTCGGTGCTCTGCGCCCACGAGAAGCGCAGCCAGTTCAGCCCCTCCAGCTGGTACAGGTGCAGCGTGCCCCCCGTGGCCGTGATGAACCGCGGCTGGGTCTCGTACTTCACCGTGGGCTGTGGGGACAGCCACGTCACCACCGAGGGGACAGGGGACACACGCAGGGGTGACAGGGACACAGAAGGGTCAGGGGAACCGGGTTTGGGGGATTCAGGGCACCCCAAAAACCCTCAGAGGGTTGGGAAGGACGTCAAGGTGTCAGGGAGCTCAGGTGTGTCAGGGGAAGCAGGTGTGGCGGTCCTCAGATTTTGGGGTCTCCAGTTCTGGTGGTCCCCAGGGTTTGGGGTCTCCAGGGTTTGGGGGTCCCCAGGGCTTGGGTTCCCCAGATTTGAGGTCCCCAGGATTTGGGGGTCCTGAGGGTTTGGGGTCTCCAGGGCTTGGGTTCCCCAGGATTGAGGTCCACAAGTTTGGGGTCTCCAGGGTTTGGGGTCCCCAGGGTTGGGGGTCTCCAGGTTTGAGGTCCCCAGGGTTTGGGGTCCCCAGGTTTGGCATCCTCAGGGTTTGGGTTCCCCAGGTTTGGGGTCCCCAGGGTTTGGGGTCTCCAGGGTTTGGGGGTCTCCAGGGTTTGGGGTCTCCAGGGTTTGGGGGTCACAGGGTTGAGGTCCCCAGGGTTTGAGGTCCCCAGGATTTGGGGTCACTCACGTCGTTGGTGGGGGAGTCAGGGGGTCCCTCCCCTGGCGTCTCCTTCTTCTTCTTCTTGTAACGCCGGGGCTGGGCCGGGTCCTCCCCCATGAACACCTCCCTGGGGACACCGGGGACACCAAGTGTCACACCAGTGTCACCCCAGTGTCACCAGCGGGCTGCTCCTGTGTCCCCCCATGGCCCCCTGTCCTCCATGTCACCTCCATGTCCCCCATACCCACTGTCCTTGATGTCCCCAGTGTCCCTTACTGGTGTTTCCAGTGGGCACAGTCCTCCAACGTCCCCACATGTCCCCCGTGTCACCACAGTGTCCCCTCAATGTCCCCCCAATGTCCCCAGTGTCCCTTACCTGTGTTTCCAGTAGGCACATCCCTGTATCCCCCTGTATCCCCTGTATCCCCTGATGTCCCCAGTGTCCCTGCAGTGTCCCCAGTGTCCCCCCAGTGTCCCCAGTGTCCCCCACCTGTGTTTCCAGTAGGCCATCTTGTGCAGGTCGTAGTCGGGGATGGGCATCTCGTCCTCCTCCCAGGTGGCCTGGTCGTAGGGCAGGTCCCGCCACTTCACCAGGTAGTGGTACTGCCCCTTCCGGTCCACGCTGCGCGGCACCGCGTCACCCGGGGGACACGGGGACATGGGGACACCCCGGGGACACCCAGGGACACCCAGGGGACATGGGGACACCCAGGGGCACCGCATCACCCGGGGGACACGGGGACATGGGGACACCCCGGGGACACCCAGGGACATGGGGACACCCCGGGGACACCCAGGGACACCCAGGGGACACCCCAGGAACATGGGGACACCCAGGGGCACCGCATCACCCGGGGGACACGGGGACATGGGGACACCCAGGGGCACCGCATCACCCGGGGGACACGGGGACATGGGGACACCCTGGGGACACCCAGGGGACACCCCAGGGACACCCAGTGACAGCCAGCGACAGCCAGTGACAGCCAGCGACAGCCAGGGGACAGTGGGGACAGCCAGGGGACATGGGGACACCCAGGGACACCCAGGAGACACCCAGGGGACATGGGACACCCTGGGGACATGGGGACACCCCCGGGGACACTCCAGGGGACACTGAGGGGACACCCCAGGGGACACCCCAGGGGACAATGGGGACAATGGGCACCCACGAGGCACTGGGCATCGTGGGGACATCAGGCACCCAGAGGACAGTGGAGCAGTGGTGACACCCAGGGACATGTGGCACCACGGGTGACAGCAGGCATCCACGGTGACCCCAGACACCCATGGGGACAATTGGGCTGTCCCCAGGCGCACCCATGGGTGACACTGAGCACCCCTGGGGACACAGGGGACCTGAGGGGCTTGTCACTGCCACCAGGGTGTGGGTGACAGCGGGGACACTGGGGACACCCCAGGGCAGGGGACACCGAGGGGACACGGGGTCACCTGGGGACAGTGACACGTGGAGGGGACATGGGGGACAGGGTCACACAGGACACGGGGCCACCTGGGGACAGTCCCTGACCATCTCAGTGGGTGCTGGAGGACCCAGGGGTGCCCAGAATGTCCCCACGGGTGTCACCAATGTCCCCAAACCCCTCCCTCGGCCACACCCCTCCATCCCCCCCTCATCCCTGGGGATTTTGGGGTGCCCTGGGGGTCCCCTGGGTGCTGAGGGTGCCCTTAGAGAACCCACAGATGTCCAGAATGTCCCCACGGGTGTCCCCAAACCCCTCCCTCGGCCCCAAACCCCTCCATCCCCCCACCCCGGGTATTTTGGGGTGCCCCGGGGTCCCCACCTGTGGTTGATGATGCGGTGCACCGTCATCCACTCGGGTTTGATCCCGTAGCGGTAGAACCTCTCCTCCATGCCCCCGAAAAGGGGGTCCCCCCCGGCCCCCCGCTTCTCGCTCTTGGGGTCATCGTCCCCGGAGCCGTAATCCAGGGGAGGGGGCTCGTCCATGTCGTTCTTCCGCTGGTAGTTCCGGTACATCACCAGGTGGAAGATCTCCAGCTGTGCCCCGAAATCAGAGGGGGAGACCACAAAGTTACAGGGGAACAGCCCAAAGTTAGAGGGGAACACCCCAAAGTTAGAGGGGAATACCCCAAAATTAGATAGAGCATCCCAAAGTTAGAGGGGAACACCCAAAAGTTAGAGGGGAGACCCCAAAGTTAGAGAGGGACACCCCAAAGTTAGAGGGGAACGGCCCAAAGTTAGAGGATAATACCCCAAAATTAGAGGGAGACACCCCTAAATTAGACGGGGACACCCCAAAGTTAAATGGGGAAACCTCAAAGTTAAAGGGGGACACCCCAGAGTTACAGGAAGCATCACAAAGTTAGAGAGAATCACCCTAAAGTTAGAAGGGAATATCCCAAAATTAGAGGGAAACACCCCAAAATTAGAGGGGGTGTCCCAGAGTTAAGGGGAGCATCCCAAAATTAGAGGGAATCACCCCAAAATTAGACAGACCATCCCAAAGTTGGAGGGAGCGCTCCAAAGTTAAAGGGGAGCATCCGAGAATTAGAAGGAATCACTCCAAAATTAGCAGGCAGCACCTCAAAGTTGAGGCCCCTCAGTTGTCCAGCTGACCCCCTGAGGTTTTGGGGTCCCCCCAGGTGTTTTTGGGGTCCCCTCGGGTGTTTGGGGTCCTCTCCAGGTGTTTTGGGGCCGTACCTGCAGCTCCTTGATCCAGGAGCAGTGCCAGTAGGACACTGAGCTCCACTCATGCAGACCCCAGCTGTTCCCCCATACTTTGGGGTGTTCCCCCATATTTTGGGTTGTTTCCCTGGGTTTTTGGGGTATCCCCCCCGGTGTTTTGGGGTCCCCTCAGGTGTTTTGGGGCCGTACCTGCAGCTCCTTGATCCAGGAGCAGTGCCAGTAGGACACTGAGCTCCACCCATGCAGACCCCAGGTGTTCCCCCATACTTTGGGGTCTCCCCAGGGTTTTTGGGGTCCTCCCAGGTGTTTTGGGGCCGTACCTGCAGCTCCTTGATCCAGGAGCAGTGCCAGTAGGACAGCCCCACCCACTTGACGAAGAACTCTCTCTCGGAGCGGCCCTGCAGGGCCTGGGGGGGCCCCTCCTGGGCCTGGGGGGCTCCGGGGGCGGCCACGGGGGCGGGGGGCTCCCCCCAGCGCCAGTAGAGGATCTTCTGGACCCGCCCCTTCAGCACCGGGCACTGCGGGGACAGCGGGGACATTGGGGACATCGGGGACAGCGGGGACATCAGGGACATTGGGGACATTGGGGACATCGGGGACATTGGGGACATTGGGGACATCGGGGACATTGGGGATGTTGGGGACATCAGGGATGTTGGGGACATTGGGGACACTGAAGGGGTGTGGCCCCCACCAGGCACATGAGGGGAGACAGGGCTGTGCCCCGAGGGGGGGCCCCGAGCTGTCCCCATGAGCCCAAAGTGTCCCCCGGTATCCCCACAATGTCCCCATGGGTTCCCTCTGTGTCTATAATCACCCCATGTCCCTGTGTCCCCCTATGTCCCTGTGTCCTCCTATATCCCCACAGTGTCCCCCCATGTCCCCACGGTGTCCCCATGCCCCCACAGTGTCCCTGTGTCCCCCATACCCCCTTAGTGTCCCCATGCCCCCACACTTCCCCATACCCATGTCCCCACAGTGTCCCCATGCCCCCATAACCCCCATACCCCACAGTGTCCCCATAGTGTCCCCATCTCCCCACAGTGTCCTCATGTCCCCACAGTGTCCCTGTGTCCCCATAACCCCATGTCCCCACAGTGTCCCCATGCCTCCACATCTTCCCATATTCCCATGTCCTCCCATATCCCCCCATGCCCCTGTGTCCCCATAGTGTCCCTATGTCCCCCTATCACCCCTGTGTCTCCCCATCACCCCTGTGTCCCCCCATGTCCCCACAGTGTCCCCATGTCCCCACACCTCCCCATATCCCCCCATCACCCCTGTGTCCCCCGGTGTCCCCCCATATCCCCACAGTGTCCCCATATCCCCCCATCACACCGTGTCCCCCATAACCCCATATCCCCCCAGTGTCCCCATGCCCCCACACCTCCCCATATCCTCATGTCCTCCCATGTCCCCACAGTATCCCCATGTCCCCACACCCCCCCATATCCCCATATCCCCCTGTGCTCCCCCGTGTCCCCCAGTGTCCCCATGTCCCCCGGGCCGTACCGTGCAGCGGGGACAGAGCCACTCTCCGTTGGGGACCTCGGGCAGGGGCGGGTTGAGGCAGTGGATGTGGTAGGAGGACACGCAGGCGTCGCAGCACAGCAGCTCCCCGCCGTCCTTGCACACCCGGCAGTACTCCATGTGGTCGTCCTCCTCCTCCTTCTCGCCCTCCTCCTCCTCCTCTTCCTCCTCCTCCTCCTCCTCCTTGGCCTCCCACTGCACGCCCTCCTTCTCCTGGGGACGGGGATGGGGGTCAGGGACAGCGGGGGGACAGTGACCCCAAAGGGACACCAAGAACTCCAGGGAATGGCCCCAGAACAGCCCCAGGGACACCCAAAACTCCAGGAAATGGCCCCAAAACAGCCCCAGGGGCACCCAGAGCTCGGGAAAATGGCCCCAGAACAGCCCCAGGGACACCCAAAACTCCAGGAAGACCCAAAACTCCAGGGAATGGCCCCAGAACACCCCCAGGGACACCCAGAACTCCAGGGACACCAAATACTCCAGGGGATGGCCTGAAAACCCCAGGGAATGGCCCCAAAACAGCCCCAAGCGACTCCCACAATGCCCTTAGGGACCCCAACCCCTTCCAGGATGACCCCAGGGACCCCCAATCCCCTCACACTGCCCCCAATTCCCTCAGGACACCCCCAGTGCCCCCCAGTCTTCTCCCAGTGCCCCCAATCCCCTCCCAGAGCCCCCCAATCCTCCCCCAGAGCCCCCCAATCCCCTCAGGATACCCCCAGTGTCCCCCAATCCCCTCCCAGAGGCCCCCAATCCCCTCCCAGTGCCCCCATTGCCCCCCAATCACCTCCCAATCCCTTCAGAACACCCCCAGTGCCCCCCAATCCCTTCCCAATCCCTTCAGGACATCCCGAGTGCCCCCCAATCCCCTCCCAGTCCCTCCCAGTGCCCCCCAATCCCCTCCCAGTGTCCCCCAATCCCTTCCCAACCCCTCACAGTGCTCCCCCAGTGCCCCCCAACCCCCTCAGGACACCCCCAGTGCCCCCAATACCCCTCTAATGCCCCCCAATCCCCTCCCAATCCCCTCAGAACACCCCCAGTGCCCCCCAATCCCTTCCCAATCCCCTCAGAACACCCCCAGTGCCCCCCAGTCCCTTCCCAATCCCCTCAGAACACCCCCAGTGCCCCCCAGTCCCCCCCAGCCCCCCGGGCCCCAGCTCACGCAGTGGGGGCAGCTCCAGCGGCCCTCGGGGGCGCGGTCCAGCTCGGGGTCCAGGCACACCAGGTGGTAGGCGCGGGGGCAGGTGTCGCACAGGATGATCTCCCCGCCCTGCTGGCACACCTCGCAGTAATCCTGGTGGTCTGTCTCGTAGCCATCGCCCTCCTCCTCCGGGCCCGGCCCTGCGGGGACATCAGTGTCACTGGCACTGCTGTCACTGTGTCACTGTGTCACCCTGTCACTGTGTCATTGCTGTCACTGGTGTCACTGTGTCACTGGTGTCACTGGTGTCATTGGTGTCATTGGTGTCACTGTGTCACTGTGTCACTGTGTCACTGTTGTCACCCAGCACGTGGGGGGCGATCAGAGGGTGTGGAAGGGCAGTGGAGGCACTGGGGACATGGGGACATTGGAGACAGGGATGGGGACACTGGGGACACTGGGGACACTGGGGATGGAGGCACTGGAGATGGGGGCAATGAGGACACAGATGAGGACACGGGGACACTGGGGACATGGTGACACTGGGGATGGAGGCACTGGGGACAGGGGGACACTTGGGGATGGGGACTCTGGGGACGCTGGAGACACTGGGGACAGGGATGGAGACACTGGGGACACTGGGGACACAGGGACACTAGGGATGGGGACATGGGGACACTGGGGATGGCGACACTGGAGATGGGAGGCAATGGGGACAGGGATGGGGACATGGGGACACTGGGGACAGGGATGGGGACATTGGGGACCCTGGGCACAGGGATGGAGACACAGGGACAGGGCTGGGGACACGGGCCTGGCTTGAGACATGGGAACAGGGCTGGGGACACAGGGACAGGGCTGGGGACATGGGAACAGGGCTGGGGACACAGTGACAGGGTTGGGGACAGGGCCACACCCCTCAGAGTCCCCCACGGGCTGGGGACACCCCTGGCCACCACCACCACACCTCCAGGACAGCGCCCCCCGCCCCGCTCACGGGCTGGGGACACCCGTGGGGGGGCTTGGGGACCCCGGGTGACACCCTGGGGACACTTGGGGACGTCTCACCGTGCGCGGGCACCACGCCCGTCCCCACGGGGCCGCGCTCCCGGCCCGGGCCGGCGCCGGGGGCTGCAAGGAGAGACGGAGGGGAGGGGACACGGGGGGCGTCACCATCGCCCGGGGGGGGGGGGCGCCAGGTGGTGGCACTTGGGGACAGCTCGGGGACAATGGGGAGAGGCTCACCCTTCTTCTTCTTGCGGCCGGGGCGGCCCCGTTTGAGCTTCTTGAGGCGCGGCGTGGCGGGGTCGGGGCGGGGGGCGGCCCCCAGAGCCCCCGGGCTCTCGGCGTCAGACTCCTCCTCGGCCTCGCCGGCGTCCTCGCTCTGGGAGGGGACAGCGGGGACAGGGGGGACAGTGGGGGATAGAAGGGGACAGTGGGGGACAGTGGAGGATAGAAGGGGACAGTGGGGACAGCGGGGGACAGTGGGGACAGCAGGTCACCAGGGGACATCATGGACATCAGGGACAAGCGCCCCATCCCATGTGCCCGTCCTCAGTGTTGCTGTCCCTGGATGTCCCCACTGCCAGTGCTCCCAGTGTCCCCCTGTCGTGTCTCCCAGTGTCCCCAGTGCTCCCAGTGTCCTCCTGTCCTGTTCCCCAGTGCTCCCAGTGCCCCATGTCCCTGATCCCTCAGTGTCCCCAGTGTCCCCAGTGTCCCCCAGTGCCCCCCTGGCCTGTCCCCCAGTGTCTCCAGTGCCTGCATGCCGCTGTCCCTCAGTGTCCCCAGTGCTCCCAGTGTTCCCAGTGCCCCCCTGTCCCATCCCTCAGTGTCCCCAGTTTCCTCCAGTGTCCCCAGTGTCCCCCAGTGTCCCCAGTGTCCCCCTGTCCTGTTCCCCAGTGCTCCCAGTGCCCCATGTCCCTGATCCCTCAGTGTCCCCAGTGTCCCCCTGTCCCATCCCTCAGTGTCCCCCAGTGTCCCCAGTGTCCCCCAGTGTTCCCAGTGTCCCCCTGTCCCATCTCTCAGTGTCCCCCAGTGTCCCCAGTGTCCCCCTGTCCTATCCCCCAGTGTCCCCAGTGTCCCCCAGTGTTCCCAGTGTCCCCCTGTCCCATCCCTCAGTGTCCCCCAGTATCCCCAGTGTCCCCAGTGTCCCCAGTGTCCCCAGGGGACGCACCGAGCTGCTCTTCTTGCGTTTCCCCCCCAGCACTCCCAGTTTGATCTTGAGCGGCGCCATCTTCCTGCCCTTCATCTTCCTCTTCAGCTCGGGCACCCGCGGGCTCTTGCTGCGCTTCTTGTGCCCGGGGCCTGGGGGGCACGGGGGTCAGGGACCCCCAGACCATCATAGGGACTCCCCAGGGACCCCCAAACCACCCCAGGGATCCCTCACACCACCCCATGGACCCCTAGGCCACCCCGGGACCCCCCAACCATCACAGGGACTCCCAAACCATCATAGGGGACACCCCATGGAACCCTCACACCACCACAGGGACCCCCCCAAACCACCCCAGGAACCCCCAAACCACCCTGGGGATCCCCAAACCATCACAGGGACCCTCCAAATCACCCCAGGGACCCCCAGACCATCATAGGGGACACCCCAAACCACCCCAGGGACACCCAAACCACCACAGAGACCCTCAAACCATCACAGGGGACATCTCAAACCACCCCAGGGACACCCATACCATCACAGGGACACCCAAACCACCCCGGGACCCTCAAACCATCACAGGGGACACCTCAAACCACTCCAGTGACCCCCCCAAACCCCACCAGAGACCCGCCCAAAACCCCTCCAGGACCCCCCAAACCCTGCCAGTGACCCCCAAACTCCCCCCAAACCACCCCAGGGATGACCCCCAGGGGGTTGAGGACCCCAGCCCACCTTTCCCCTCCTTGGTCTTGGCCTTGCGCAGGGGCGGGGGCGGCGCCTCGGGGGCCACGGCGGCCACGGCGGCCGACACCTGCTCGGCCACTGCGGCCGCTGCCGCCGCTGCAGCCGCGGCCACGGCGGCGGCCGAGCCCTTGAAGGGGTTGTTGGCGCTGAACTCCCTCCACTTGGCCCCCAGGATGGTCATCATCTTGGACATGGGGATTTTGGGGTTCTTCTTGGCGATCAGGGGCCTGCGGGAGGGAAAAGAGAAAAGGGAAAGGGGTGGGATGTGGGGGAAAGAGGGAGGGAAGGTTTGTCCGTTCTGGGGTGGGCGGATGGTCGTGGAGTGTCCTGGGGTGGGCCAGGATGATCCCGGGGTCACTCAGGATCTTTGGGGTCACTCGGGATCCTGGGATAGCCCTGAGGTCACTCAGGATCCCCAGGGTCACTCAGGATCCAGGGATGATCCTGGGGTCACTCGGGATAGCCCTGAGGTCACTCAGGATCCCCAGGGTCACTCGAGATCCTGGGATGTCCCCATGGTCACTCAGGATCTTTGGGGTCACTCAGGATCCTGGAATAGCCCTGGGGTCACTCAGGATCTTTGGGGTCACTCGGGATCCCCATGGTCACTCAGAGTCTCTGGGGTCACTCAGGATCCCAGGATGGCCCCGGGGTCACTCAGGACCCTCAAAGCATCTCTGTGTGTGTCCACACAGGTCCCTGAGGTGCCCCCAAACACTCAGAGGGACCCCCAGGACCCCTGGGGTGCCCCAAACACCCAGAGGGACCTCCAGGAGCCCCAAACACCCAGGGGGACCCCCCAGGACCCCCAGGGTGCCCCCAGCCCCACCTCATGAACTGGCTGAAGGCCTTGTAGTTGGTGAGGGTGTGATAATCCTCCTCGGTGAAGACGTGGTCCACGTCCTCCAGCCCCCAGGCCCCCAACAGCTGCGCCGAGGACTTCTGCTCCACCGCCTGCCCGGGGACACCAGGGGGACACCAGGGGACACCAGGGGACACCAGGGGACACCAGGGGACATGAGGGACACCAGAGACACAAGGGACAGCAGGGGGAATAAGGACACCAGGGGGACACCAGGGGGACATGGGGGACACCAGGGACACCAGGGGGACATGAGGGACACCAGGGGACACCAAGGACACCAGGGGACATGAGGGACACCAGGGGACACCAGGGACACCAGGGGACATGAGGGACGCCAGGGGACACCAAGGACACCAGGGGACATGAGGGACACCAGGGGACACCAGGGACACCAGGGGACATGAGGGACGCCACAGACACCAGGGGGGACACAAGGAGGACACCAGGAGGGACACCACAGACACCAGGATGGGGAGGAGCACCAGGAACAGGGACAGAGAGGAGGAGGAGAAGCAAACACGTCACCTGCTGGGACCCCCAAAGGTCCCAACGTGAGACGTGGGACCCCCACCAGGGACCAGAGGGGAGATGGGACCCCCCATGGGCACCTGAGGGGGTTTGGGACCCCCATGGACACCTACACAGGGGATGGGACACCCCTGGGACCCCAATTAAGACCCCAGACAGTGACAGAACCCCCTCACAGGCTTTGGGACCCTCACAGGACCCCCCACAGGTTTTGGGACCCCATGAGGACCCCGCACAATGACAGAACCCCCCCAAGTGTTGGGACCCCCACAGAACCCCCATTTCCCTGCACAGGCCAGGACTGAGGGGAGCCCCCAGTGTCCCCCACACCTCAGGGTGCCCCTCCCCGGGCGGGGGGATCATACCTTGACCTTCTGCCCCCCGTCATCGTCGGCCTTTTTCCTCCTCTTGGTTTTCTTCTCCTTCTTCTCGCGGTGCTTCCTCCGCCGCTTCCGTGCCGCCCCTCCCGAGTCGCTGCCGCCGCTCTCCGACTTCTCCCGGTACTCCTCGCGGGGGTACTCGTCCTGCTCCGAGCCCAGCTCGTCCTCGCTCACCTGGGGCACCCCAAAACCTGTCACTGTCCCTGAGAACCCTCCTCAGTGACCCTGAGACCCCCTGAGCCACACCAGGGCCCCCCATCCCGGTACTCCTCACAGGGTTACTCATCCTGCTCTGAGCCCAGCTCGTCCTCGCTCACCTGGGGCACCCCAAAATCACCCCAAAACTGTCACTGACACCCTGAGACCTCCTGTATCACACCCTGAGGCCTGTCCCTGACCCTGTCTCCATGTCCCTGACCCCACCCATTGTCCCCAGCCCCTGTCACCTGTCCCTGTGCCCCTGACCCCAGCCCCTGTCCCCAGCCCCATTGTCTCCAGCCCCTGTCACCTGTCCCTGTGCCCCTGACCCCACTCTCACTGTCCCCAGCCCCTGTCACCTGTCCCCGTGTCCCTGTCCCCATCCCCACTGTCCCCAGCAGGGCACAGCCAGCAGCTCTCACCAGTTTTTTCCGTTTCCGGGGTTTTCCGGGTTTGTTTTCCTTCTGTTTCCGGGGGCCCCTTTTCTTCTTCTTCACCCCCAGGGCCCCCTCGAGGCCTCGTAGCAGCTCCTCGTCACCATCTGTGGGGACATGGAGGCCTCAGCCTTGGGGACAGGGACAGGATGGGGACAGAGATGGGGACAGGGACAGGCCCCGCAGCAGCTCCTCGTCACCATCTGTGGGGACATGGAGGCCTCAGCCATGGGGACAGGGACAGGATGGGGACAGAGATGGGGACAGGGACAGGCCCCGCAGCAGCTCCTCGTCACCATCTGTGGGGACATGGAGGCCTCAGCCATGGGGACAGGACAGGATGGGGACAGGGACAGGATGGGGACAGGGACAGGGGACAGGGGACAGGACAGGGACAGGCCCCACAGCAGCTCCTTGTCACCATCCGTGGGGACATGGAGGCCTCAGCCATGGGGACAGGGACAGGATGGGGACAGGGACAGGATGGGGATGGGGACACGATGGGGACAAGGACACAACAGGGACAGGGAAAGAGGCAGGGGACAGGGACAATGGCTGTGCCAGAGCCCCTCCACAGCCACAAGGATGGTGACAACCAGCAAGACAGGTGACAAGTGACACTGTTAAAGCCCCTGGATGGTGACAAACAGCAAGACAGGTGACAAGTGACACTGGTAAAGTCCCTGGATGGTGACAAACAGCAAGGGACAGGTGGCCACACTGAGGTCCCCAGGATGGTGACACAGAGACAGGTGACCATGCTGAGGTCCCACTGATGGCCTGAAGGTGACAAGGGACATGCCACTATCCCCTTCCACAAAGAGATGAGAGCCCCAGTGACCTTTTAACCCCTTTTTTCACCCCAAACCAACTCTCAGCCTCAGATGGAATATTTGGGGGAAAAAACCAATTTTTTGGGCAAACTGAAGGATAACAAAAGCAGCAGCCACAGCCCGAGGCCTCTCCACCAACGGTACCACAACAACCACTCCCAGCAGGGGAAAAAAAGGAAAAATCCACGGGAATTAGGGGTGTTCTCACTGGAGTCTGTTTTCCCGCGTGTTTTGGGGTGAAAGGACTGGATTTAGGGATATTTGGGGTGACTCCAATGTCTTTTATCCCACTGGAAATCTCCCATCCCCACAGCGGGGTGTTCCATGGATGTGGAGCTGCCGGCACAACCCCACTGGGATTTCTTTTCCCACGAGAAGCCCCTTTTTCCTCAGTTTTATTCCCAAAACAAGGAGGGACCAACTGCTCAGCACAGAGGGGGACAGCTGTCACTGTCTGGGGACAGCAGTGTCACTGTGACAGTGACCAAACCCCAGTGACACTGTGACAGCGACCAAACCCCAGTGACACTGTGACAGTGACCAAACACCAGTGACACTGTGACAGTGACCAAGTGATGGCAGAGGATTCCCTGACCCTCACATGGGGACAGCAGTGTCACCAACTGCCAGCAGAGGAGTCCCCAACCCCTCACATGGGGACAGCAGTGTCACTGTGACAGTGACCAAACACCAGTGACACTGTGACAGTGATCAACCGCCAGCTCTCACTCTGGGGACAGCAGTGTCACCAGCTGCCAGCAGAGGAGTCCCCAACCCCTCACATGGGGACAACTGTGACAGTGACCAAACCCTGGTGACAGTGACCAACTGATGGCAGAGGATTCCCTGGTGCTCACTCTGGGGACAGCAGTGTCACCAACATCCAGCAGAGGATTCCCTGACCCTCACATGGGGACAGCAGCGTCACTGTGACAGTGACCAACTGCCAGCTCTCACATGGGGACAGCAGTGTCACTCTGACAGTGACCAAACACCAGCAGAGCGTTCCCCAGCTCTCACTCTGGGGACAGCAGTGTCACCAACTGCCAGCAGAGGATTCCCCAACCCCTCTCACAGGGACACTGTGACAGTGACCAAACACTGGTGACACTGTGACAGTGACCGAGTGATGGCAGAGGATTCCCTGACCCTCACATGGGGACACTGTGACACTGTCACAGTGACCAAACACCAGCAGAGGATTCCCTGACCCTCACACGGGGACAGTGGTGACACTGTGACAGTGACCAAGTGATGGCAGAGGATTCCCCAGCCACTGGGCCCAGGGGACAGCAGTGTCACTGTGACAGTGACCAAACACCAGCAGAGCATTCCCCAGCTCTCACTCTGGGGACAGCAGTGTCACCAGCCTCCAGCAGAGGATTCCCCAACCCCTCACTTGGGGACAACTGTGACAGTGACCAAACCCCAGTGACACCGTGACAGAGACCAAGTGATGGCACAGGATTCCCTGGTGCTCACTCTGGGGACAGCAGTGTCACCAGCAGTGTCACTGTAACAGTGGCCAAACACCAGTGTCACCGTGACAGTGACAAAACACCAGCAGAGGATTCCCTGGTGCTCACTCTGGGGACAGCTGTGTCACCGTGACAGTGACCAAACACCAGTGGCACTGTCACAGTGACCAACTGATGACAGAGGATTCCCCAACCCTCACATGGGGACAGCAGTGTCACAGTGACAGTGACCAACTGATGGCAGAGAATTTCCCAGCCACTGAGCTCTGGGGACAGCAGTGTCACTGTGACAGTGACCAAACATCAGCAGAGGAGTCCCCAACCCCTCACACGGGGACAGTAATGTGACAGTGACCAAACACCAGTGACACTGTGACAGTGATCAACCGCCAGCTCTCACTCTGGGGACAGCAGTGTCACCAGCTGCCAGCAGAGGAGTCCCCAACCCCTCACATGGGGACAACTGTGACAGTGACCAAACCCCGGTGACAGTGACCAAGTGATGGCAGAGGATTCCCTGGTGCTCACTCTGGGGACAGCAGTGTCACCAACATCCAGCAGAGGATTCCCTGACCCTCACATGGGGACAGCAGCGTCACTGTGACAGTGACCAACTGCCAGCTCTCACATGGGGACAGCAGTGTCACCAGCCTCCAGCAGAGGATTCCCCAACCCCTCTCACGGCACGGCACGGGGACAGCGGTGTCACACACACGGGGACAGCGGTGTCACACACACGGTGACGGTGACGGTGACCAACCGCCAGCAGAGGATTTCCCAAGCCCTTGGCCCAGGGCCACCGGCATCCCCCGTGTGTGTGTGACACCGTGTGACACTGTGTGACACCGTGTGACACTGTGTGACACTGTGTGACAGCGGCCACCGCGCCCTCCCCGGGGCGGTGACACCGCGCCCGTGTCACCGTGTCACGGCCCGGCTTGTCCCCGCTTTGCCTCGGGGGGTGACACGGAGGGGACAGGAGGGGACAGGAGGGGACAGTGTCACCCGCTGTCACCGCGGGGAGGGCAGCCCGGTGTCCCCAGGGGAGCGGGGAGGGGACAGACACACACAGACACACAGACACACAGACACACAGACACACAGCCAGGGCAGAGGGAGGTGACAGCGGGGAGGGGACAGACACACACACACACACACACACACACAGACACACACACAGACACACAGACACACACACAGACACACAGCCAGGGCAGAGGGAGGTGACAGCGGGTGCCAGGGTTGGCGTGGGGACAGGAAGCAGCACCCGGCGCCGCCGGGGTCACATTCCAGCCCTAATCCCTTGGCACCGCCGCCTGCCAGCCCCGGGCCGGGCGCCGGGACCACCGGCGGCGCCGACCCCCGATTTAAAATAAACCTGAAAATCTCCTTTTTTTAATTTAATTTTAACCATGGCGGCAGCGCCGAGGCCCAGCCCGCCCTACACACACACACACACATTCCCCAACCCCCTCCCCGCGCTCTCCTCCCTTTCCAAAATTCCCTTTTTTTTTTTTGTATTTTTGCTGTTTTTTAGCCCCAAACCATCACCTGGGGGTGTTGCCGGGGACGCGCGGCCGCTGGCGGGGATGAAGCCCGAGCTCGGCATTTTTTTGGGGTGTTTCCCCTTTTTTTTTTTTTTAACCCCCTAATTCTATTTTTTTTTTTTTTTCTCCCCCCCCTTTTATCATCGGACATGCGCGGGGAGCGTTGGCAAAGCATCAACCAGAATTTTCCATACACGTGATGCTCCCACTCCCCGCACCTCGAGAAAGAGAAAAATTAAAAAAAAATTAAAAATTAAAAAATAAAAATCTGCCCAGGGAGGGATGAAATCCTAAAGTAAACCCCCCTCCTTGAGTGGATTAAGAGAGAGAGAAAAATGGTGGAAATTGTAAAAGAAATGGTGAAAAGAGAAAGGAAAGGAGGGGGGAGAGAGGTGGAAAAATGGAAAAAATGTAGCGAAAACCACAATAAAAAAAAATAGAAAAAAAAAAAGAAAAAGGGGGAGTGATTCCGGCAAAGGGGAGGAAGGAGTTGGAACAAAGAAAAGAGGGAGGGGAGCTCCAAAATGGGGGGAAAAGGGAAAATAAAAAAACTGGGGGAAGAGGCACAGCGGGACTTGAGGCGCCGCTTCCCCCGCGCTGGAAAAATCCCCGATTTTGGGTTTTTTTGGGGTGTTTTCACCCGGTTTTCCCGCTGCTCCTGAGGCTGGAGCAGCCGGCCAGGCCTTTGCTCCGGAACTTGGTGCCAAGTGTGGAAAAAATCTCAAGTTTAGGTTTGATTTTTTAGGGTTTTTTTGTTTTTAAATCGGTGGGGTTTGGGTGTTTCCCCCTCCCCAGCCCGGCTCCTCTATTGTTCTCCGCTGGGATGGGCTGGAAACGGCAAAAATCGGGGAAAAAGGATAAAAAAAACCAAAAAACCAACAAGTTTTCGGCTGTGGAGGAGGAGGAGGAGTTGTTTTCCCGCTGGGAAAAGGGGGAAAAAGTGAATTTTCACCTCAAATTCGAGCAAAGGGGTGGATGGAAAGAGAGAGGCTGATCCTGGGGGGGAAAAGGTTAAAAATGGGCAAAATTTCTGCTCTAGGGAGGGAAAAGTTAATAAAAATAGGGGTTTGGGGGGGGTTAAGGGGAGTAAAAGTCAAAAAAAAAGGGGATTTGGGTTGTTTTGAGAGGGAAAAGGGTTTAAAAAATGGGGATTGGGGCTGTTTTGAGAGGGAAAAGGATAAAAAAAATGGAGATTGGGGGTGGTTTTTTGGGGTAAAAGTTTTAAAAAGTGAATTTAGGGCCGGTTTGGGGGTGTCTGGGTGTCCCACACGGAATATTTGAGGGATCAGAGGAAAAATAATTTGTGAATTGGGCAAAAAAATCCAGAAAAAGGCAAAGGAAAAGGCCGGGGAAGCGGCGGGTGAGGGAAACATGGATGGAAGGTGAGATTTGCCCATTTCTGGGGAAAAAAAGGGGATAAAAATCCGAATTTATTAATTTTTGAGCTTTCCTGGGAAAGTGGGAGCTTCAAAATCAGAGTGTGCCCATTTCTGAGCCTTTTGGAGGGGGTTAAAATCCAAATTTGCCCATTTTTTTGAGCTTTTTTGTGAGCTCTGCCGTCCAGATGTGCCAATTCTCTGCGGGAGGAAAAATTCCCAAATTTACTCGGTTTTTTAACAATTCTGGGGAAAAGCAGGAGTTTGAAATCCAAAATTACCCATTTCTAAGCTTTTCCAGAAACGCAAATTGTTCTAAAATCTGAATTTAGAATCGTTTTTGGGAGCTCCAAAATCCACTTTTACCCATTTCTGAGCATCTGGGGGCAAAAAAAAAAGGAGTTTAAAATACAAATTTACCAATTTCTGGGCATTTCAGGGCCAAGGAAAAGGTTCCAAACCCCAGATTTAACCAAATTCTAAGCGTTTAATGGGGGAAAGGGGGAATTAACCCCCAAATTTATTGATTTATAACGTTTTTCAGAAAAAAATAAAGCTTCTAAAATCTGAATTTATCCACTTCTGAGCTTTTTCAAAGTGAGTGGCTTCACTTTAAAGCTGTTTTTTTTTTTTAACCAAACTGACCCCTCTGGGCTTTGAGATGCTTTTTCCCCTCATCTGGGAAAAAAAAATAATCCAAGAAATTTATTTCAGAGGGGGGAAAAAAGTTTTAATTTTGTCTCCCGGGTGGGAATTGGCAGATCCTGGGGACAAGGGTCACACCTGAGGCCATCGGCACCCAAACACCTCAAAACGGAGTCAAAACAAACATTTCAGAACCTGGAAGGGGGAAAACAACCCTCAAAATGAGGTAAAATAACTGATTCAGGTCCTGGAAGGGGAAAAACGAGCCCCCAAACATCTCAAAATGTGGTGAAACAATTGATTTAGGTCCTGGAAGGGGAAAAACAACCCACCCAAACATCTCAATGTGGGGTGCAACAGCCAACCTGGGTCCTGTCAGGTGCATAACAGCCCCAAACACCCCACAAAACAGCCACTCTGGGTCCTGTCAGATGCACAGCAACGCCTGTCACCTCATATGAAGGGGTCAGCACCCACTTTGGGTCCTGGCAGAGACATCCACCCATCATCACCCCATAAAAAGGGCCCAGCATCCACTTCGGGTCCTGGCAGGGAACACCCAGCCCCTGTCACTCCCTTCTATGGGGTCAGCACCCACTTTAGGTCCTGGCAGGGACATCACCCCACATCATGGGGTGCAACACCCATGTTAGGTCCTGTCAGGGATACAACAGTCCCTGTCATCCTCACTGAGGGGTCAGCACCCACTTTGGGTCCTGGCAGGGAACATCCAGCCCCTGTCACCCCACATGAAGGGGTCAGCACCCACTTTGGGTCCTGGCAGGGAACACCCAGCCCCTGTCACTCCCTTTTATGGGGTCAACACTCACTTTGGGTCCTGGCAGGGACATCCACCCATCATCACCCCATATAAAGGGCCCAGCACCCACTTTGGGTGCTGGCAGGGATGTAACAGCCCTTGTCACCTCACACGAAGGGGTCAACACCCACTTTGGGTCCTGGCAGGGAACATCCAGCCCCTGTCACCCCACATGGAGGGCCCAACACCCACTTTGGGTCCTGGCAGGGACATCCAGCCGCCGTCAGCCGTGTCCCCTCAGCCCCAGTGAGGGCTGGACGTTGTCCCCACACACGGGTGACACTCGCGGTTGTTTACAAACACCTCCCTCCCCTCGCGGCCCTCATGGCCCGGCCCCGGGGCGGCGGGAAACGCTGAGGGGACGGCGGGGATCATCAGAGGGCCCGGGACTGCGGGAGGAGCTGAGGGCACCGGGGAGGGGTCAGGGGGTCTCTGGTATCTCAGGGAGGAGCTGAGGGCACCGGGGAAGGGGCTCAGGGGGTCTCTGGTATCTCAGGGAGGAGCTGAGGGCACCGGGGAAGGGGCTCAGGTGGTCTCCAGGAGGAGCTGAGGGCACCGGGGAAGGGGACAGGGGGTCTCCGGTACCTGAGGGGACAGTGGGGCTCAGGGGGTCCCCGGGAGGAGCTGAGGGCTCCGGGGAAGGGGCTCAGGGGGTCCCCGGTAGCTGAGGGGACAGTGGGGCTCAGGGGGTCCCCGGGAGGAGCTGAGGGCTCCGGGGAAGGGGCTCAGGGGGTCCCCGGTAGCTGAGGGGACAGTGGGGCTCAGGGGGTCCCCGGGAGGAGCTGAGGGCACCGGGAAGGGGCTCAGGGGGTCCCCGGTAGCTGAGGGGACAGTGGGCCTCAGGGAGCCCCGGTAGCTGCGGGCGGCCCCGGCAAAGCTCTGAGGGCCTGGGGGCACACCGGGGGTCTCGGGGGTCCTCCCGGTACTTGCAGGAAGCTCCGGCACAGGTGAGTTTTGGGGAGGGGGTCTCGGTACCTGCGGGAAGCGCTGAGGGAGCGGGAAAGGGGAGCTCGGAGGGCGGGCCCGGGGAAGGGCTGAGGGGGCTCGATGAGCTCCGGGGGAGCGTTCGGGGGTCCCGGTACCCCCGGGGGGCTCTGAGGGGTCACTCGGGGGTCCCGGTACCCCCGGGATGCTCTGAGGGGTCACTCGGGGGCCTCGGTACCCCCGGGATGCTCTGAGGGGTCACTCGGGGGTCCCGGTAACCGCGGGATGCTCTGAGGGGTCACTCGGGGGTCCCGGTAACCGCGGGAAGCTCTGAGGGGGGTTCGGGGCTGGGGGGCACTCGGGGGTCCCGGTCGTTCCTCTGGGAAGCTCTGAGGGCTCGGGGTGGGTCACTCGGGGGTCTCAGCGGTACCCCCGGGAAGCTCCGAGGGGTCACTCGGGGGGGTCCCGGTGGTTCCTCCAGGAAGCTCTGAGGGGTCACTCGGGGGTCTCAGCGGTTTCCCCGGGGAAGTTCTGAGGGCCCGGGGTGGGTCACTCGGGGGATATCCCGCCATCAGCGGGAATCTCTGAGGGCTCAGGGGGCAGCTCCGAGGGGTCACTCGGGGGTCCCGGTGGTTACCCCGGGAAGCTCTGAGGGCTCGGGGTGGGTCATTCGAGGGTCCCGGGCAGCTCTGAGGGCTGAGGGCGGGTCACTCGGGAGTCTCAGCTGTTACCCCGGGCAGCTCTGAGGGCTCGGGGTGGGTCATTCGAGGGTCCCGCCATCAGCGGGAATCTCTGAGGGCTCACAGGGGGGAGCTCCGAGGGGTCACTCGGGGGGTCCCGCCATCAGCGGGAATCTCTGAGGGCTCGGGGTGGGTCACTCGGGGGTCTCAGCGATACCCCCGGGCAGCTCTGAAGGCTCGGGGTGGGTCACTCGGGGGATATCCCGCCATCAGCGGGAATCTCTGAGGGCTCTGGGTGGGAATCTCTGAGGGCTCAGGGGGCAGCGCCGAGGGGTCACTGGGGGGGTCTCGGAGGTTCCTCCGGGAATCTCTGAGGGCTCTGGGTGGGAATCTCTGAGGGCTCTGGGTGGGAATCTCTCAGGGCTCAGGGGGCAGCGCCGAGGGGTCACTCGGGGGGTCCCGGCGGTACCTGCGGGCGCCTCCGGCGGCCCGGGCGCGGCGGGCGCGGGCGGCGGCGGCGGCGGCGGCGGCAGCGGGGCCGGGGCCGGCCCGGCGAAGATGTCGGGGGCCCCTCGATGCCCGGCTAAAAGCGCGGCGGCGGCGACGGCGGCAGCGGCGGCTGGATCTTCCTCCTCCTCTTCCTCGTCGTCCTCCTCGTCGTCGTCCTCCTCGTCCCCCTCGGACACCGCCATCTCCTCCTCCTCCTCCTCGTCCTCCCTCAGCGGGGACGCCATGGCGGGGTGAGGGGCGGGGGGGACCCTCGGCGTGCGCCGCTCCCGCCGCCCCCAAAGCGCTGAGGGGAGCGGCGGGGAGAGCACCGGGAGAAGGGGGGGGCTCGGCTCGGGCAAGGCGTGAGGGGGATAAAAACTGAGGGAGGGGCGGCCAAGGGGCGACCCCCCCCGGGCCGGGCCCGGCGGGGCCGCGCGGGGGGCGCGGGGGGGGCGGCGGCGATGGGCTGAAAAACGGCCGGATCGGTTAAAAATCGCCTGAGGGCGCGGGAGGCGGCGGGCGGCGGGACGGCGCCGGCAGCGAAAATGGCCGCCCCGGGTGTAATTTTAAAATAAACCCCCCCCACCAACACCAAACACACAAAAAAAAAAAAAAAAAAAAAGAGAGAGAGAGAGAAAAGAAAGGAAAAAAAAATTATAATAATAAAAAACACACCCCGGTAAGTGTTATTTTGAGGGGGGGGGGGGGGAAGGGGTGAAAAATATGGAGAAGGGAGGGGTTAAAAATGAGGGGAAAATGGGGGGGTGGTGCCCCCCCTTCCCTCCTTGAGGGGATATAAAAAAAAAGCGCAAAATGGCCGAATGAAGGGTTTTTTGGGTTTTTCTTTTTCTTTTAAAGTTGCCCCACACACACCTTGGGGGAGGAAAGAGGGTGAAAAAGAGAGGGGGGGAAAAAAGGCGACAAAACGCACAAAAAAAAAAAATAAAAAATATAAAAAGCGACAAAACCCGACCCGCGGAAAGGGGGAGGGGAGTTAAGGAGGGGTGGAAAAAAAATTTAAATTAATATTTAAAAAAAAACACAACAACAACAAAAAGGAAGGGGAAGCTGTTGAGGGGAAAGAATGAAAGAAATAAAGGGTGAGGATTGAAAAAAAAAAGGAGTTAAATTGGAGGGGAGAGGGAGGGAGAAATGAAAAAAAGAGGTGGAAAAATGGAAAAAGGGAGGCAAAAAGGGGTAAAAATCGACATGAAAATTTCAAAAAGGGGGGAGAAGGAACGGGGAGGAAAAAGGAGGGAAATCGAGCCTTAAAAATGGATATGGCAAAAGAGGAGGGTCAAAAATAAACGTTAAGATTTCAAAAGGGAAGGGAATGAAAAAAAAACGTTAAAAAGAAACAAAAATGGAAAGGGCTGAAAAGGGTAAAAATCGACATAAAAAAAAAAAAGTGGCTGAAAACCTTAAAAAAATCAACCGTGCGACGTAAAAAAAAAAAAAAATTTAACAAGACCCACAAAAAAAATTCTTTAAAAACCACTAAAAATCAAAAATCAAACCCTCAAAAAAATATAAAAATACTAAAAACCCAAAGCTCCCCCCAACCCACCCCCCCCCAAAAAAAAAAAAAACACCAAACGATTTCTGCTACAACCCGAGCGGGCGAATAATAATAATCCTCATCCTGCTCATTTTTTAGGGTATTTTTGGTCGCTTTGGGGACCTCATTAATGAGATTTTTGTTGATTTTTTTTTTTGCTTTTTTCCCCCCTCGTCCCGCAGATCTCGGCTCGGCGAGGGACAATATTTGTGCGGGGGGGGAAACCCGAAGCTGAAGATTTTTTTTTTTCTGCATAAAACAAAGATGGCTGCGGTAAATTATTTCTTTTTTTTTTTTTCTTTCTGCTTTTTTTTTTTTTTTTCCTTCTCTTTCTCCTTATTCTTCCTTCCCCCCCCCTCCTTCCTTTCACTCCCATAAAAATATTTCGGGGGGGGATTAATCAGTACTCATGCTCAGTGTGACATCAGCATAAATTGTTAAAGGTTAACTAGTTCCATACTCGTCACGCTTCCCCTTTTTTATTTATTTAAAAAAAAGGAAAAAAATTTACGCGTTTTTCACCCATTTCTCCTCCCCCTTCCCCCTCCCTCGGTGATTTTAAACACGCACTTTAAAAAAAATTATATATATATATATATATATATTAAAAGCAAAATTTTTTAATTTTTTTTGTTCTTTCTCCCTCCCTCCTCGACTTTGAAATACTTGGGAAGGGAGTGGTTTGGTGGGTTGGGTTTTGGGGTTGGTTTTTTTGCTCTTTTTTTTTTTTTTTTTTCTTTTGGGTGTTTTTTTTTTCTCTCTTTTTTTGGAGTTTCTTGAAGGCTGCAGAGAGGAAGAACAAAAAAAAAAAAAAGGAAAAAAAAAGGGGGGGTTTATAAGGATTAAAAAAAAAAGGTTGAGGAAGAGGTTGGAAAGATGGAGGTGGGATTAAAAAAGATTGGGAAAAGAATAAAAAAATGATTGAAAAGGGATAAAAATTATTGAAAAGAAATTTAAAAAAAAAATCAAAAGGAAGTTAAAAAATTGAAAGGGAATAAAAATTTGAAAAGGAATTTTAAAAAATTGAAAAGGGAAAAAGATTGAAAATGGGGAAAAAAAAGATTGGGGAAGGGGAAAAGATTAAAAGGGGGAAAATATTGAAAAAGAGAAAAAACTGAAAAACAGAAAAAGGCTTAAAAAGGGGGGAAAATTGGAAAAGGGAGAAATATTGGAAAAGGGGAAAAAATTGAATAAAAATATTGGAAAAGGGAAAAAAGGAATAAATAATGTTGGAAAAGGGGAAAGGATTTTGAAATATGAAAGAGGAAAAATGTTGAGAAAGGAAAAAAAATGGTTAGGAAATAAAAAAGGTTGAAAAGAAAATTATTTCCAAAAAAAGATTGGAAAAGGAAAGAAGATCAAAAAACTGAGGAGGGAAAAAAAGGAAAAAAAATTAAAAGGGAAAATAAAAAATGGAAAGAAGATTCAAAAGAGGGAAAAATCCTAAAAAACAGGAAAAATACTTTAGAACAGGGAAAAATATTTAAAAAGTGGGCAAGAATCAAAAATAGGGGAAAAGATTCAAAAAGAGTTAAAGGGATGGAAAAATATTCTAAAAAGAGAAGAGAAAATGTTAAATGAAGGAGGAAAAAAGATTGAAAAAGGCACAAATTAAGAAGAAGGGAGCAAAAAAAGCATGAAAAAAGTTTTAAAAATATTGAAAAAGGGGAAAAAATCAAAAAATAAAAAGAAAATATTAAAAAGAGGAGAAAAAAGGGTTTAAAGTTCCCTCAAACTCAGGCCAAACCCTCCCCAAAGGTGAAATGGGTGAATTTGAGGGTTTTTAGGGGGTGAATTTTCCCAAAATGTTCCAAAATCACCCCAAACCCCCCAGGCCGTGCCTGTCCCTCCTCCCCTTGTGGAGCTTTGCTGCTTTTTTTTTTTTTTTTGTCTTCCTGTTCCTTTTTGGGGCTTTTTAGCCCCAAAACTCTGGGGTTGATACATTGGGGGAGCAATTTAACCCCCAGCAGGTGATTTTAGCCCAAAATGGGGTAAAAAACACTCAAAGTTTGGGGGGTTTATCTCATTTGGGTGTTTTTTTTTACCCAAAAGTTGCTCCTGGTTGTTGTGACCCGGCAGGAGGAACCGCCAGTGACCCCAAAATGTCCCCAAATCCTTGTGTGACACCATGAGAACCCCAAAATCCCCCAAAATGTCCCCAAAACCTTCTTGTGACACCCCAAGAACACCTAAATCCTCCCAAATTCCCTCCAAAACCTTCCTGTGACACCCCAAAATCCCCCAAAACCTTCTTGTGACACCCCAAGAACCCCAAATCCCCCCCAAAACCTTCCTATGACACCCCAAGATCTGGGTGACCCCCAGATCCCAAAGGTGACGACATTTTTGAGTCTCTTTGTGGCTTTTGTCACCCTGATCCCTCCCCCAGGGAGATTTTTTGGGATGTTTTCCTCTTTTTTGCCCATTTTTCCCTCTGTTTGGTGGCTCTGCTGCTTCTCACACCCCCTCGGTCACCCGTGTGTCACCATGTCACCATGTCACTGTGTCACCCTGGGGTGTTTCTGTCACTGTCACACCCCGGAGTGACCCCCAGTGGCTCCAGGAGGGTGACACTGTCCCTTGTGGTGTCACTGTGAGATGGTGACAGTGTCACCCACCCGCAGCCTTGGGTCACCTGCCACCACCTGTGTCCTGGTGATGGGGACAGTGACAATGGCCTGGTGGGGACAGTGACGGTGGGGACAGTGACAGTGGGGCCACCGCTGGGTGACAGCTGGAGGTGGACAGGGGACAGGGATGGGGACATGGACAAGGGACAGGGGACAGGGATGGGGGACAGGGCACATGGACAAGGGACAAGGGGACATGGACACAGACAGGGATGGGACAGGGGACAGGGACAGGACAGGGATGGGGACAAGGGACAAAGACTGGACACAATGAGACACAGGACAGAGACAGGGGACAGGGATGGGGGACAAGGGACGCAGACAGGGGACAGGGACAGAGGATGGGGACAGGGGACAGGGATGGGACAGAGACAACAGACAGGGACAGGGCATAGGGACAGGGACAGGGATGGGGACAAGGGACAAAGACAGGACACAGACAGGGGACCTGTACAGGGGATGGGAAAAGGGACCAGGGACAGGGATGGGGACAGGGAAAACAGGGGATAGGGACAAGGGGACAGGGATGGGAGACGAGGGGCACAGACAGGGGACATGGACAGGGGATAAGGGACAGGGGACGGGGACAAGGGACAGGGATGGGGACAGGGGACATGGACAGGGGATGGGGACAAGGGACAGGGACAAGGGACAGGGGACACGGACAGGGACAGGGGATGGTGACAGGGACACAGGATGGGGACAGGGGGACGGGGATGGGGGACGAGTGATGCAGACAGGGGACGTGGACAGGGGATGGTGATGGGGACAAGGGACAGGGATGGGGGATAAGGGACATGGACAGAGACAGGGGACAGAGACGGCACAGGGGACATGGACAGGGGACAGGGACACAGACAGGGGACACAAACAGGGGACACAGGGGACATGGACAGAGGTCACAGCTGGGGGACATGGACAGGGACACAGGGACAGATAAGACGGACAGATGGACACAAGGACAGGTGACACAGTCAGACACAGGGACAGGTGACAGACACAGGGACAGGTGACACGGTGACAGGTGACACACACAGCTGTGGGGACACCTGGCAAGGTCAGGTCAGCCTTGGGGACACATCACCGTGCCCCAGGTGACAATGCCAGCACCTGGCGGCCACCCACGGGGACAAACAGCCGGGGCCACCCCCCCGGGCGGTGTCACCCTCTGTCACCCCCGTGGGAATCACCATTGTCACCCCACCTGCCTGGGGGATGTCCCCAAGGAATGTCCCCAAACGTGTCCCCTCCCCCGAGGCTCTGCCACGCCCTTCTTTGACAAAATCTGATTTATTTTGCCTCCAAAAAGCTCCGATTTGTCCCCATAAATTGGGGGGCACCCCCCGGTGTCACCGGGACAGTGGAGATTTGGGGGAGGGGTCCCCAAAATTGATGGGGGACAGGAGAGTCCCCCCAGGGGACAAGGGACCCGCGCGAAGGGACACAAGGGGGGACCCCCAAAAGTGGGGAGGGGGGGGGTCCTGGTGACCCCCAATGTGTGTGGGGGGGGCTGTGAGCCCCTAATTTGGGGGGGAGGAGGAATTTGGGGACCCCAGACCCCCCTGATATCTTGGGGGGGGGGGGTCCCCCATTCCCGCTCTGGGGGTGACGTCATTACCCGCGGCCTCCAGGACCCCTGGGTGTGTGTGGGGAGGGGGTGTCACGGAGGGGAGACCCCCCCAAAAAAGGGGATCCCCGGTCTCCCCCCATCCCCACGACCCCCAGATCTCCCTTCCAGCCCCTCTGGAGCCCCTCCGGCCCCTCCGGAGCCCCCCCGGCCCCTCAGAGCCCCCTCCCCGCACCTGGGGGCCGCTCGGGCCGGGCCCGGGGTCGCCGCCGAGCCCGCGCCGCCCGTCGCCATGGCAACGCCGCCGGAAATCCCGGCCCTGCGCGCCGCGGGGCGTGCCGGGAAACGGAGTCCTTGGTGCAGCGGCTGTGGCGGCGCGGTGCATGCTGGGAAATGTAGTCACGGTTCGAGACCCGTTATTGCTGCCGATGGCGGCGCGCGGTGCACGCCGGGAGCTGTAGTTTGTAGCTCCGCCCCCTGGGCCGCGCCAGGGCTGCCGGGAAGCGGCGCCATCATGGCGGATCCGCCGGAGGAGGCGGGAGGCGGCCCGGCCGTGAGTGGGGGGCCCGGGGGTGTCTATGAGGGGCTTGGGGGGGGGTCTATAGGGGAGTCTGGGGGGCTTTGGGGGGGGCACAGCCCCCTATGAATCCTGGAGGGGGCGGAGGAGGCGGTGGGGCGGATCCAGAGGCCGTGAGGGGCGGTACGGGGGTCCTGAGGGGAGATATCGGGGGGCTGTAGGGATTTTGGGGGGTCTGACTGGGGCAGGGGGGGCTGAGGAGACTCTGAAAACTGCGGGGGGAGATAAAAGAAGTTCTGGGGGTTGTGGGGTGTTCTGAGGGGGGCTTTATGGGGTGGCCATTGGGACCAAGGGGGGCACAGGGGGTGAGGGGAGATTTGGGGGGCTCAGAGGGGCTGAGGGAGGGTTTGGGGGGCCCATAGGGGCGGGGAGGGGGTTTGGGGAGCCACAGGGACTGGGAATGAATTTGGGGGGGGTCCATAAAGGACTGGTGACGGTTTTGGGGGCGCCCATAGGGACTGGGGGGGGGGGGGGCAAAAGACCTGGGAATGAATTTGGAGGACTCATAAAGGACTGAGGGAGGGTTTAGGGGGCTCATAAGTGACTGGGAATGAATTTGGGGGGGTTCATACAGACTGGGGGGCGCTTTGGGGGGGTCCACAGGGGTTGGGGGAGAATTTAGGGGCCCCATACGAACTTGGGGGGCCCATAAGACCTGGGGGGATCCCCTCAAATCCTCCCAAACCCCATCCTGGAGGTTTGGGGGGTCTCCTCCCCACCCAGGAGCCCGGGCCGGGGGTCTCGGGGCCCCCCCGGGGGCGGCAGCGCCTGGAGGCGTTACTGAACCGCAGCCTCCGGATCCGGATGTCGGACGGGCGGACCCTGGTGGGCGCCTTCCTGTGCACGGACCGCCAGAGCAACGTCATCCTGGGCTCGGCACAGGAGTTCCTCAAAGCCGCAGGTCCGGGGGGCTTCGGGGGGTCCTGGGGGGACTTTGGGGGTCCTGGGGGGATTTTGGGGGGTTCTGGGGGGGTTATGAGGGTCTGAGGGGGGTGGGAGTGTGGTAATTCCTGGGATTGAGACAGGAGTTCCTCAAAGCTGCGGGGCTGGGGGGCTTCGGGGGGTCCTGGAGGAGTTTTTGGGAGTCCTGGGGGGAATTTTGGGAGTTTTGGGAGGTCTTGGGGGGGTTCTGAGGAGGGTGGGAGTGTTCCTAAGCTCTGAGCACCAGAGGTATTTCTGGGATTGGGACAGGAATTCCTCAAAGCTGCAGGTCCAGGGGACTTTGGGGGGACTTTGGGGGTCCTTGGGGGGATTTTGGGGGGGTTATGAGGGTCTGAGTGGGGTGGGAGTGTGGTAATTCCTGGGACTGAGACAGGAGTTCCTCAAAGCTGCAGGTCTGGGGGGTTTTGGGGGGTCCTGGAGGAGTTTTTGGGGGTCCTGGGGGAGTTTTGGGGGAGTTATGAGGGTTTGAGGGGAGTGGGAGTGTTCCTAAGCTCCGAGCACCAGAGGAATTTCTGGGATTTGGGCAGGAATTCCTCAAAGCCGTGGGGCTGGGGGGAGTCTTGGGGGTCTTTGAGTTTTATTGAGGAGAATTTGGGTTTTTTGGGGGAGGATTTGGGGTTTTTGTGGGGGGACTTGGAGTTTTTTGGGATGATTTGTGGCTTTTCTGGGAGGATTTGTGTTTTTTTTGTGAAGGAATTAAGAGTCTTTTGGGGGAACTCCAGAGCAGTGGCACCATTCCTGTCACAGCAGTGTCACCGTGGGGGTCGAGGGGGGGTTTGGGGACACTCGAGGACCCCGATTTGGGGGGTCCTGACCCCGTTTTCCCCCTCCAGACGCTTTCCCGGGCAGCGAACCCCGAGTGCTGGGGCTGGCCATGGTCCCCGGGCACCACATCGTGTCCATCGAGGTGGAGCCCCCCTACCCCTGAGAGACCCCAAAAACCACCCCAGGGACCCCCCAGGGCCTCATGGACCACCTGGATGGACCCCAAAACCCTGAGAGACCCCAAAACCCTGAGAGACCCCAAAACCCTGAGACCCCCAAAATGGACCCCAAAACCCTGAGAGACCCTAAAATGGACCCTCAAAAACACCTGAGGGACCCCCCCAGTGCCTCATGGACCCCCCTGGATGAACCCCCCAAACCCTGAGGGACCCCCCCAAAGCTGGGACCCCTCCCAGAATCCATCTGGGGACCCTTTCAATGCCTCAATGACCCCCCCAGAATTTTGGGGATCCCCCCCCTCCCCAAAATGTCCAGGGGGGTTTGAGGGTCCCCAGGGTGTCATTAAAGCCCCCCCTTGGTGATGTTGTCCCCGTGTGACGTTTGTGTGTCCCCCAAAATTCTTGAGCCTCCCCCACAATTTTTTTTCTCCAAATTCCTGGGCTCCCCCTGAATTTTTTCCCCCAAATTTCTGAACCCCCCCAATTTTTTTTCTCCAAATTTCTGATCCCCCCCCCAAATTTTCTTCCCCTCTCAATTCCTGCCCCTCCCCCAAATTTCTAAGCCCCCCCCCAAATTTTTTTTTTCCCCAAAAAATTCGTGCCCCCCTCCCCCCAGTTTTCCCGATCCCCCCAAAATTCCTTCTCCCCCCCATTTCCTCACCCTCCACCCAAATTTCTGCCCCTCCCCCCCCCAATTCCTGACCCCCTCTCCCCCCTCCCCAATTCCCCTCCCCCACGGAGCCGTCGGGCTTTGCCATTAATTTAATCTCAGGTACAAAATAGCTTCTGGGGGGGGGAGGGGAGGGGGGCACCCGCCCCTCCCCCACCCCCAAAAAAACCACCGGGGGGGTCCCGGCGGGGGGGGAGGGGAAGGGGGGACACGGTGGGGGGGGGGAGGGGAGGGGAGGGGGCGGGGCGGCCGCAGGGCCCAGCACCATGATGGGGGTGGGGGGAGGGGCGAGGGGGGTGGGGTGGGGGGTGAGAACCCTCCCCTCCCCCACACCAAAGGTCAGAGGTCACGGGGGTGACGGGGACAAGGGCGGGGTCACCGGGGTGACCGACCCCCCCCTCCCCCACCCCCCTCCAGACCCCTCCCCCCCCCGCGGGAGTCGGGGACCCCCGGCCCGACCCCCCCAATAAATAAAGCGACCCCTCCCCCACCCCCCTCCCCGCGTATAAATTAAAAAAGAGGAAAAAAAAATTAATAAAACCCAAAGAAAAAAAGAAAAATCATTTACAAAAAAAAAAAAAAATCCCAAAAAAATAAAACCAACCCAAAACGAGGCTCGGGGAGGGGGGGAGGGGCACCCCAAGGCCCCTCCCCCTCCCGCGTTGGGGGGGGGGGCCTCCTGTTGCCCCCCCCCCGTTTTTTGGGGGGGGAGGGGGTAGCACAGGCCCCTCCCCCCTTTGCACCATGG
>NC_139794.1:1113424-1220985 GCF_965231275.1 Zosterops lateralis
AACCACCGAGCTCAGCACGGTGCGGACCTGGGCGGGGGAGGGGCGGGTGGGCGTGGCTAAGGGGGACACACCCACAATAAAGCCACACCCACATAGTGACCACACCCCATTAGGCCACGCCCATCTGCCATTGCCTTTTGAATTCCCACCCCTTTTCCCCAAGCCCCGCCCATTTTCCCAAGCCACGCCCTTTCCCCAAGCCCCGCCCCTCTCTGCTTCACCCATTTCTAGGCCCTGCTCCTTTAATAAGCCCCACCCCCATTTGAGGCCCCTCCCCTTTTAGCCACACCCTTTCCTAAAGCCACGCCCCTCCCTCATTTCCATACCAAGCCCCGCCCCTTTTGCGGTCCCGCCTCTTTTGAGATGCTGCTCTGGCCAAGCCCCGCCCCCAAAAGGCCACGCCCATTTCTGAGTTCCCTCCCTTTCCAGCCACGCCCCCTTTTCCCAGGCCACGCCCCTTTTCTTTCCCACTCTTTTAACCACGCCCACCCTGTTCCATCTTCAGGCCCCGCCCCTTTCTGATCCCCCTTTCCCCAGGCTCCACTCCTTTCTTCAAGCCCCGCCCCTTTTTAAAAGCCCCGCCCCTTTTGACCAACCATTTCCTGTCTCCACCCCTTTTCTCCAAGCCACTCCCCTTTTCTCCAAGCCCCGCCCCTTTTCTCCAAGCCCCGCCCTTTTCTCCAAGCCCCGCCCCTGTGTGAGGCCCCGCCCCTGTGTGAGGCCCCGCCCACCTTGGGGGCGTATCCCGGGAAGAGGCGGCGGGCGATGGGGGGGAGGAGCTCCCGCAGCGCCCCCTGCAGGACCAAATCCAACTGCAGCGCCGAGAGCGGGACCGACCGGGACAGCACCTGGGCAGGTGAGACACACCTGAGACACCTGAGATACACCTGAGATACACCTGAGATACACCTGAGACACCTGAGATACACCAAATCCAACTGCAGCGCCGAGAGTGGGACCGACCGGGACAGCACCTGGACAGGTGAGACACACCTGAGACACCTGAGACACACCTGGGGACACCTGAGATACACCTGGGAGAGACTGCGACAGCACCTGGGCAGGTGAGACACACCTGAGACACCTGGGGACACCTGAGACACCTGAGATACACCTGGGGACACCTGAGATACACCTGGGGACACCTGAGATACACCAAATCCAACTGCAGCGCCGAGAGCGGGACCGACCGGGACAGCACCTGGGACACCTGGGACACACCTGAGACACACCTGGGACACCTGAGACACCTGAGATACACCTGAGATACCTGGGTACACCTGAGATAGACCTGGGGACACCTGAGATACACCTGAGACACCTGGGACACACCTGAGATACACCTGAGATACACCTGAGACACCTGGGACACCTGAGATACACCTGAGATACACCTGGGAGAGACTGCGACAGCACCTGGACAGGTGAGAGACACCTGAGACACACCTGGGATACACCTGAGACACCTGGAACACCTGGGACACACCTGGGATGCAACTGGATACACCTGAGATACACCTGGGGTACACCTGGGACACACCTGGACAGGTGGGATGGGTCAGGGACACACCTGAGATACACCTGGGACTGACCTTGTCACCTGGGACACACCTGAGACACATCTGAGACACACCTGAGATACACCTGGGACACACCTGAGACACCCGAGATTCACCTGGGCCACGCCCACCAGGCCGAGCTCCAATTTTGGGATCCCCAATCCCAGTCCTGGGGTCAAAACCCAAATTTTTGGGATCCCACCCCCATTTTTAGGGTCCCACCCCCCTTTTTGAGGCCACGCCCCCCTTTTTTGGGACCCCATC
Source organism: Zosterops lateralis (assembly GCF_965231275.1). NCBI lineage: Eukaryota > Metazoa > Chordata > Aves > Passeriformes > Zosteropidae > Zosterops > Zosterops lateralis. The sequence goes on from NC_139794.1 coordinate 1,115,248, forward strand.
CCCCATTTCTGAAGCTCCACCTTCATTTTAAGGCCCCACCCCTTTTTTAAGCCCCCCCACCCCTTTTTGAGGCCCCACCCCTTTTGAGATCCCACTCCTCATTTATGGCCACGCCCCTTTTTGAGGCCACGCCCCCTTTCTGGAGGCCCCGCCCACCTCATGATGCTCCGCCCACCCTCCGTGAAGCTCCGCCTCCTCCCGGAGCTCCCGCCCAAACTGAGCCGAGAACAGCGGGAACTGGAACACGTCAGGGCAGGGCTGGAAAACACCCAAAATCACCCAAAATCAGCCCAAAATCAGCCCAAAATCAGCCCAAAATTAACCGAATATCAACCCAAAATCAGCCCCAAAATCAGCCCAAAATCAGCCCAAAATCAGCCCAAAATCACCCCAAAATTCCACCCAAAATCAGCCCAAAATCACCCCAAAATTCCACCCAAAATCAACCCAAAATCAGCCCCAAAATCAGCCAAAAATCAACCCAAAATCAACCCAAAATCACCCCAAAATCAACCCAAAATCAGCCCAAAATCAGCCAAAAATCAGCCCAAAATCAGCCCAAAATCACTCAAAAATCAGCCAAAATTCCACCTGTTCCAACAGGTACCGAAACCACTCAAAATTAATCCAAAAATCAGCCCAAAACACCCCAAAATTACCCCAAAAATCCAAATTTTGAGGCAATTTGGGTTAATTTGGGGTGATTTTTGGGTTAATTTTGGGGGATTTCGGTACCTGCTGGAACAGGTGGAATTTTGGGGTAATTTTGGGATATTTTTGGGTGAATTTTTGGGTTAATTTTGGGTGAATTTTGTGTTAATTTTGGGGTAATTTTGGCTGATTTTTGGGGTAATTTTGGGTTAATTTTGGGTTAATTTTGGCTGATTTTGGGGGTAATTTTTGTGTTAATTTTGGGTTAATTTTGGTTGATTTTTGGGAAATTTTTAGGTGATTTTTTTGTTAATTTTGGGGTAATTTTGGCTGATTTTTGGGACATTTTTTGGTGATTTTTGGGTTAAGTTTTGGGGTAATTTGGGGTGAAATTTGTGTTAATTTTGGCTGATTTTTAGGGTAATTTGGGTTAATTTTGGGTTAATTTTGGCTGATTTTTAGGGTAATTTTGGTTTAATTTTTGGGTAATTTGGGGGTAATTTTTGTGTTAATTTTGTGTTAATTTTGGCTGGTTTTTGGGGTAATTTTGGGTGAATTTTGTGTTAATTTTGGGTGATTTCTGGGACATTTTTGGGTGATTTTTTGGTTAATTTGGGGGTGATTTTGGGTGATTTTTGGGGTAATTTTGGCTGATTTCGGTACCTGCTGCAGCAGCTGGTCCTGGAAGATCCGACTGTGGTTGGGGTGAAGGTACTGCTGGTCCCAGTCCTGTGGAACTGCCGTTACTGGGGGGACTGGGGGGACTGGGAGGGACTGGGGGGGACTGGGAGGGACTGGGAGGGACTGGGAGGGACTGGGGGGGACTGGGAGGGACTGGGAGGGACTGGGAGGGACTGGGAGGGACTGGGAGGGACTGGGACGGACTGGGGGGGACTGGGAGGGACTGGGAGGGACTGGGAGGGACTGGGACGGACTGGGGGGGACTGGGAGGGACTGGGAGGGACTGGGAGGGACTGGGGGGGACTGGGAAGGACTGGGAGGGACTGGGACGGACTGGGGGGGACTGGGACGGACTGGGAGGGACTGGGAGGGACTGGGATGGACTGGGAGGGACTGGGAGGGACTGGGACGGACTGGGGGGGACTGGGGGGGGACTGGGAGGGACTGGGGGGGACTGGGAGGGACTGGGAGGGACTGGGAGGGACTAGGGGGAACTGGGACGGACTGGGAGGGACTGGGACGGACTGGGAGGGACTGGGACGGACTGGGAGGGACTGGGAGGGACTGGGGGGGACTGGGAGGGACTGGGAGGGACTGGGAGGGACTGGGGGGGACTGGGGGGGGATTGGGGGGGACTGGGGGGGGATTGGGGGGGACTGGGAGGGGACTGGGAGGGACTGGGAGGGACTGGGAGGGACTGGGGGGGACTGGGAGGGGTTACTGGTGTTACTGGGAGCACTGGGAGGGTTAACTGGGGGTATTGGGATGGACTGGGATGAACTGGGAGGGACTGGGAGGGACTGGGAGGGGGTTACTGGTGTCACTGGGAGCACTGGGAGGTAACGGGACCACCCAGATGTGTTGATAGTGCTTTATACTGGTCTATACTGGTTTGTACTGGTCTATACTAGTTTATACTGGTTTATAATGGTTTATAGCGGTTTATACCACTCTATACTGGTCTGTACTGGTCTATACTGGTTATACTGGTCTATACTGGTTTACACTGGTCCATACTGGTTCATACTGGTCTATAGTGGTTTATACTAGTTTATACTGGTCTGTATGGGTTTATATTGATCTATACTGGTTTATACTGGTCTATACTGGTCTATACTGGTCCATACTGGTCCCAGACTCACCCAGGGGTTGCGGGGCCTCTCCCAGAGCTCGGGGTGGCCCCTCCCGGAGCCATCAGTGCCCTGTACTGGTTTATACTGGTCTATACTGGTCTATATCACTCTATACTGGTCTATACTGGTTTATACTGGTCCATACTGGTCCATACTGGTTTATACTGGTCCCAGACTCACCCAGGGGTTCCTGGGCCTCTCCCAGAGCTCGGGGTGGCCCCTCCCGGAGCTGTTGAAGCCGTTGGTCACCACGAGGTGCCCGAAGTGTCGCCGGTTGGTGACGTGCAGGAACAGCCCCTGGGGGGGAAAAAAATACACTGAATTTACACAAAATTCAGCCCAAAATACACAAATCTACAGAATTCAGCCCAAAATACCCCAAAACCCCAAAATTCAACCCAAAATCAACCCAAATTTACCCAAAATCCACAGAATTCAACCCAAAATCAACCCAAATTTAAGCAAAATCTATTCAAATTTACCCCAAATCAACAGAATTCAACCCCAAATCCCCAAATTTACCCAAAATCCACCTGAATTTACCCCAAATTCAACCCAAAATACCCAGAATTCAACCCAAAATACTCAAAATCTACAGAATTCAGCCCAAACGTCACAGAATTCAACCCAAAATCCACCCAAAATCCCCCAAATCAACCCAAAATCCCCAGAATTCAGCCCAAATCTACTCAAAATCTACAAAATTCAACCCAAAATCCACAGAATTCTACCACAAATCAACCCAAATTTAACCAAAATCAACAGAATTCAACCCAAATTCATCTAAAATCCCCAGAATTTAACCCAAATTTACCCAAAATCCACCCCAAATACCCCAAAACCACAGAATTCAACCCAAAATCATCCAAAATACCCCAAATTCACCCAAAAAACCCCCAAATTCCACCCAATTTTACCCCAAATTCACCCAAATTCCCTCAAATTTCCCCCAAATTCCCCCAAATTTGCCCAAATTAACCCAAATCCATCCAAAATTCACGTGATTTTGGGGTTCTCCAGATGATTTTGGGGTAATTTTGGGCTGTCCTGGCGCGATTTTGGGTGGTTTGGGGGTTATTTTGGGCTGATTTTGGGTGATTTTTTGGGGTAATTTTGGGGTAATTTTCTGGTAATTTTGGGGTAATTTTGGGGTGATTTTTTGGGATAATTTGGGGTAATTTTGGGGGTAATTTTGGGGTAATTTTGGGCAATTTTGGGGCAATTTTTGGCTGATTTTGGGGTTATTTTGGGTTAATTTTGAGGTTATTTTGGGTGATTTTTTGGGGCAATTTTGGGGGTGATTTTGGGTTAATTTTGGGCTGATTTTGGGGTGATTTTGGCTGTTTTTGTGGTAACTTGGGGGTAATTTTTGGGGTAATTTTGGGTTAATTTTTGGAGTAATTTTGGGCTGATTTTGGATGATTTTTTTGGGTTAATTTTTGGCTGATTTTGGGTGATTTTGTGGGTAATTTTGGGGTAATATTTGGCTGATTTTGGGTGATTTTTTGGCATAATTTTGGGTGATTTTGGGTTTATTTTTTGAAGATTTTTTGGCTGATTTTGGGTTATTTTTGGGTTAATTCTGGGGTTATTTTGGCATAATTTTCTGGTAATTTTTGGGGTAATTTTTGGGCAATTTTGGTGTAATTTCGGGTGATTTTGGGGTAATTTTGGGGTGATTTTTTGGGTTAATTTTGGGTTATTTTTGGGGTTATTTTGGGTGATATTTTGGGGTAATTTTGGGGTTATTTTTGTGTTAATTTTGTGTTAATTTAGTCCGATTTTTGGGTCACTCACCTTGTCCCGGGCCCGGGCACAAAAGGCCATGTCGGGGTCCAGGTGGGCGTGGTCAAACACCGGCCCCTCCCCCAGCGGCCCCCGCAGCGCGGCCCCGCCCACCAGGTAGGCGTGGCTGACGTAGGGCACGTTCCACACGCCCCTGGCCACGCCCAGAACGTGCAGGTGAGACAGGGACACGCCCAGAATGAACCACACCCACCCCTGGCCACGCCCACAGAGCCACACCCACCCCTGGCCACGCCCACAGAGCCACACCCACCCCTGGACACGCCCACAGAGCCACACCCATCACCAGGCCACGCCCACAGAGCCACACCCAACTCAGACCACGCCCCACACCCCCAGGTGTGTCCCAGGTGTCCCAAGGTGTGTCCCCAGGTGTGTCCCCAGTGTCCCTCACCTGTCCTCAGGTGTGTCCCAAACATCCCCAGGTGTGTCCCAAGTGTCCCCACTGTTCCCCCAGGTGTCCCCATTATCCCTCACCTGTCCCAGGTGTGTCCCCAGGTGTCCCCAGGAATCCTCATTGTCTCCCCAGGTGTCCCCATTGTCCCTCACCTGTCCCAGGTGTGTCCCAGACCATCCCAATGTCCCCCTAGGTGTCCCAGGTATCCCCAGGTGTCCCCAGACCATCCCCAGACCATCCCCAGGTGTGTTCTGGGTGTGTCCTACTTGTCCAGGTGTGTCCCCAGATGTCCCCAATGTCCCCCCAGGTGTCCCCAGGTGTCCCCAGGTGTGTCCCCAGGTGTGTCCCAGGTGTCCCAGGTGTGTCCCCAGGTGTGTCCCCAGGTGTGTCCCAGGTGTGTCCCCAGGTGTCCCAGGTGTCCCAGGTGTGTCCCAGGTGTGTCCCCAGGTGTCCCCAGGTGTGTCCCCAGGTGTCCCAGGTGTGTCCCAGGTGTGTCCCAGGTGTGTCCCAGGTGTCCCAGGTGTGTCCCAGGTGTGTCCCAGGTGTGTCCCCAGGTGTGTCCCCAGGTGTGTCCCCAGGTGTCCCAGGTGTGTCCCAGGTGTGTCCCAGGTGTGTCCCCAGGTGTGTCCCCAGGTGTCCCCAGGTGTGTCCCAGGTGTGTCCCAGGTGTGTCCCCAGGTGTGTCCCCAGGTGTCCCCAGGTGTGTCCCAGGTGTGTCCCAGGTGTGTCCCCAGGTGTCCCCAGGTGTGTCCCAGGTGTCCCCAGGTGTGTCCCAGGTGTGTCCCAGGTGTGTCCCCAGGTGTGTCCCCAGGTGTCCCCAGGTGTGTCCCAGGTGTCCCCAGGTGTGTCCCAGGTGTGTCCCAGGTATCCCCAGGTGTCCCCAGGTGTCCCCAGGTGTGTCTCACCTGCGCCGGCCCTGCACGATCTCCACGTAGTCGGGGGCTCGGGCGTAAAACCCCTCGGGGCTCAGGGCCCCCCAAAAATTGGACCAGAGGTGACCGGGGCGGGTCAGGAGCGGGGCCAGCACCTGCCTGGGGACACACGGGTCACCTGGGGGGAGCTGGGGTCACCTGGGGACACCTGGGGGTCACCTGGGGGGAGCTGGGGTCACCTGAGGGTCACCTGGGGGTCACCTGGGGGGAGCTGGGGTCACCTGAGGGTCACCTGGGGGTCACCTGGGGGGAGCTGGGGTCACCTGAGGGTCACCTGGGGGTCACCTGGGGGGAGCTGGGGTCACCTGGGGGTCACCTGGGGGTCACCTGGGTGGGTTTTGGGTCATTTTGGGAACATCTGGGGGGATCTGGGGGGATTCTGGGGGGTTTGGGGTCCACCTGCAGTCACCTGGGGGCATCTGAGGTCATGTAAGGTCACTCAGGGTCAGTGGTCAGTGGTCACTCAGTGGTCACTCAGTGGTCAGTGGTCACTCAGGGGTCAGTGGTCACTCAGTGGTCAGTGGTCAGTGGTCACTCAGGGGTCAGTGGTCACTCAGGGGTCAGTGGTCACTCAGTGGTCAGTGGTCAGTGGTCACTCAGTGGTCAGTGGTCACTCAGGGGTCAGTGGTCACTCAGTGGTCAGTGGTCAGTGGTCACTCAGGGGTCAGTGGTCACTCAGGGGTCAGTGGTCACTCAGTGGTCAGTGGTCAGTGGTCACTCAGTGGTCAGTGGTCACTCAGGGGTCAGTGGTCACTCAGTGGTCAGTGGTCAGTGGTCACTCAGTAGTCAGTGGTCAGTGGTCACTCAGGGGTCAGTGGTCAGTGGTCAGTGGTCAGTGGTCAGTGGTCACTCAGTAGTCAGTGGTCACTCAGTGGTCACTCAGGGTCAGTGGTCACTCAGTGGTCACTCAGGGGTCAGTACCTGTTCTCCCTGAGCAGCTCCAGCAGCGCCCCGGGGTCACTCAGGGTCAGTGGTCAGTGGTCAGTGGTCACTCAGTGGTCACTCAGTGGTCACTCAGGGTCAGTACCTGTTCTCTCTCAGCAGCTCCAGCAGCGCCCCGGGGGTCACTCAGGGTCACTCAGGGGTCAGTCAGTGGTCAGTGGTCACTCAGGGGTCAGTGGTCAGTGGTCAGTGGTCACTCAGTGGTCACTCAGTGGTCAGTGGTCAGTCACTGGTCAGTGGTCAGTGGTCACTCAGGGTCAGTACCTGTTCTCTCTCAGCAGCTCCAGCAGCGCCCCGGGGTCACTCAGGGTCACGTCGGCGTCCAGGCTCAGGTAGTGATCGCACTGCGGGGCCCGGCGGCACAGGGACCTGGGGACACCAAAAATACCCCAAAAACTGACACGGGGACCCAAAACCACCCCAAAATACCCCAAAAACTGACACGGGACACCCCAAAACACCCCAAAAACTGACCTGGGGACCCAAAAACTGACCTGGGACACCCCAAAATATCCCAAAAACTGACACAGGACACCCCAAAAACTGACCTGGGGACCCCAAAATACCCCAAAAATATCCCAAAAACTGACCTGGGGACCCCCAAAACTGACCTGGGACACCCCAAAACACCCCAAAAACTGACCCGGGGACTCAAAAACTGACCTGGGGACCCCAAAATACCCCCAAAACTGACCTGGGGACCCTAAAAACTGACCCGGGACACCCAAAAACTGACCCGGGACCCCCCAAAAAAGCCCAAAAATGGACCTGAGCCCCTCCCCCCAACCCCTCACCCAGGAACGTGCCCCCACCCCTCCCCTCCCCCCACCACCCCCCTTTGCCCCTCCCCCATAACCCAAGCCCCTCCCCTTCCCATTTGCCCCTCCCCCCTTTTGCCCCTCCCCCCGCCCCTCCCCCCCCGTACATTCCAGCCTCCCGGGCGGCCCCTCCCCCCATTCCCGGCCCCTCCCCCCATTCCCGGCCCCTCCCCCATTCCCCTCCCCCCTCTCACATTCCGGTGTCCCGGGCGGCCCCTCCCCCCATTCCCGGCCCCTCCCCCCATTCCCGGCCCCTCCCCCATTCCCCTCCCCCCTCACATTCCGGTGTCCCGGGCGGCCCCTCCCCCCATTTCCGGTCCCTCCCCCATTTCCGGCCCCTCCCCCATTTCCGGTCCCTCCCCCCATTCCCCTCCCCCCCTCTGCCCCTCCCCCCATTCCCGGCCCCTCCCCCATTCCCCTCCCCCCTCACATTCCGGTGTCCCGGGCGGCCCCTCCCCCCATTTCCGGCCCCTCCCCCCCTCACATTCCGGTGTCCCGGGCGGCCCCTCCCCCCATTTCCGGCCCCTCCCGGTGGGCGGAGCTGAAGCGTTTCCGGAGGCGGGGCCAGGCGGCCTCGATTTGGGCCGAGTGGGCGGGGACCTGGGGGGGGAAATACACCAAAATCAGCCCAAAATCAGCCCAAAATCAGCCCAAAATCACACAAAATATACCCAAAAATCACATAAAATATACCCAAAATACAGCCCAAAAATCACCCCAAAATCTGAAAAAATACACCCAAAATCAGCCCAAAAATCACCCAAAATAGAGCCCAAAAATATCCAAAAATCAGCCAAAAATACTCCCAAAAATCAGCCAAAATACAGCCCCAAAATCACCAAAAATATACCCCAAAATCACCAAAAATATACCCCAAAATACAGCCCCAAAATCACCCAAAATATACCCAAAAATCAGCCAAAATAGACCCAAAAATCAGCCCAAAAATCACACAAAATATACCCAAAAATCAGCCCAAATACACCCAAAATACAGCCCAAAAATCACCCAAAATCAGCCCAAATATACCCCCAAAATCACCAAAAATATACCCCAAAATACAGCCCCAAAATCACCCAAAATATACCCAAAAATCAGCCAAAATAGACCCAAAATACAGCCCAAAAATCACCCAAAATATACCCAAAATTACCCAAAATACAGCCCAAAAATCACACAAAATACACCAAAAAATCACCCAAAATATACCCAAAAATCACCCAAAATATACCCAAAAATCAGCCCCAAAATTCACATTAAATACACCCAAAATACAGCCCAAATCAGCCAAAATACAGCCCCAAAATCACCCAAAAATCACAAAAAATTCACACAAAATACACCCCAAAATCACCCGAAATACACCCAAAATCAGGCCAAATACAGCTGAATATCACCCAAAATAGAGCCCAAAAATCACATAAAATATACCTAAAATATATCCCAAAAATCACCCCAAAATCAGAGAAAATTCACATTAAATACACCCAAAATACAGCCCAAAATCAGCCCAAAAATCACACAAAATATACCCAAAATACATCCAAAATATACCCAAAATTACCCAAAATACAGCCAAAATATGGCCCAAAAATCACACAAAAATCAGCCCAAATATGGCCCCAAAAATCACAAAAAATCAGCCGGATTTTACCCAAAAATCAGCCAAAATACAGCCCCAAAATCACACAAAATATACCCCAAAAATCACCCCAAAATCAGAAAAAAATCACAGCAAATACACCCAAAATCAGCCCAAAAATCACACAAAATACACTCAAAATATACCCCAAAAATCACCCCGAAATCACCCAAAATTCACCCAAAATTTGCCCGAAAATCTCCCAAAAAATCACCAAAATTTGGGGAAAATTTGGGAGAAATTTGGAAAATCTTCAGGAGAATTTGGGGAAAATTCAGGGAAAATTCAGCAAAAATTGGCGCAAATTCCCACGAAAATCCAGTTAAAAATTCACCCAAAAATCACCCAAAATTTTGGGGGTTTCGGGTGATTTTTGGGGTGAATTTTGGGTTATTTGGGGGTAAATTTGGGTCATTTTTGGGTTATTTTTGGGCTGAATTTTGGGTTATTTTGGGGTGAATTTCGGGTTATTTTTGGAGTAATTTTTTGGTGATTTTAATAGTATTTTGGTTTATTTTTTGGTAATTTTTTTGGCATTTTTGGTGTATTTTTGGTGTGAATTTTGGGTCATTTTCGGAATAATTTTTTTACTGATTTTTGAGATGATTTTGGGTTATTTCGGGCTGTATTTTGGGGTTATTTTGGGGTGAATTCGGGTTATTTTGGGGGGTTATTTTTTGGGTTATTTTTGGGGTGAATTTGCGGGATTTTTGGGTTATTTTTGGGTGAATTTTTGGGGTGATTTTTGGTAGTTTTGGGGTCCTTTTGGGGTGATTTTTGGGGTGAATTTGGGGGTATTTTTGGGGTGAATTTTGGGTTATTTTTTGGGTGATTTGGGGTCATTTTTGTGTTATTTTTGGGATGATTTTGGGTTATTTTTGGGATGATTTTGGGTTATTTTTGGGGTGAATTCTGGGCATTTTGGGGGCTATTTTTGGGTGATTTTTGGGGTGAATTTCAGGTTATTCTTGGTGTATTTTTGGGGTGATTTTGGTGTATTTTTGGGGCTATTTGGGGGGTATTTTTGGGTTATTTCTGGGTTATTTCAGGGTTATTTTTGGTGTATTTTTGGGGTGAATTCTGGCCATTTTGGGTGATATTTTTGGGATGATTTTGGGTTATTTTTGGGGTATATTTTTGGTGATTTTGGGTGATTTTTGGAGCAAATCTGGGTCATTTTTGGAGTAACTTTTTTACCGATTTTTGGGATGATTTTGGCTTATTTTTGGCTGTATTTTTGGCTGTTTTGGGCTCTCACTCCCAGCGTTGTGCAGGAACAATCCCATCCTGTCCCTGGGGTAGCTCAGCCCCCGCAGGATGATTTGGGGCATTTTTGGGCTGATTTTGGGTTATTTTGGGTGTATTTTTGGGGTGAATTTGGGTTATTTTTGGGGTTATTTTTGGTGTGAATTCTGGGCATTTTGGGGGATATTTTTGGGGTGAATTTTTGGTTATTTTTGGGGTGATTTTGGTGCATTTTTGGGGTTATTTTTGGTGTATTTTTGGGGTTATTTCTGGGTTATTTTTGGGGTGAATTTTGGGTTATTTTTGGAGTAATTTTTTGGTGATTTTGGTGTATTTTCGGGGTAATTTTTGGTGTATTTTTGGGTCATTTCTGGGTAATTTTTGGGATGATTTTGGGTCATTTTTGGAGTAATTTTTTTACTGATTTTTGGGTTATTTTTGGCTGTATTTTGGGGTAATTTTGGGTTATTTTGGGCAGTATTTTTGGCTGTATTTTGGGTTATTTTGGGCTCTCACTCACAGCGTTGTGCAGGAACAGCCCCAGCCTGTCCCTGGGGTAGCTCAGCCCCCGCAGGATGATTTTGGGGTTATTTTGGCTGTATTTTGGGGTGAATTGGGATTATTTTGGGCTCTCACTCACAGCGTTGTGCAGGAACAGCCCCAGCCTGTCCCTGGGGTAGCTCAGCCCCCGCAGGCGCCGCAGGAACCGGGGCAGGAACGGCGTCGGCTCCGACACGAACACCCCCAGCAGGACCCAGGGCAGGGGCTCCCCCTGGACACACAAAACGGGGGCAGGGGAGGGGGAAAAATAGGAGAAAAACAAAAAAAAACAGATAAAAATTTCTGAAATTGTCCTGGAAAAATAAACAAAAAAATACACCAAAAAAACCCCCAAAAAACCCCACCCAAAAATATCCCAAAATTCCCTGAAATCATCTCAAAAAAACCTCCAAAAATCCCTGACTCTCCAAAAAAAACCAACCAAACAAACAAAAAAACCCCCAAATCCCTCCAAAAAAAACACCCCCAAAACACTCCCAAGAAAACCACCCAAAAAAACCTGAAATCATCCCAAAAAACCCTCCCAAAAAACACACCAAAAACCCCCAAATCCCCCCAAAACCCACCCAAAAAATCCCTGAAATAATTCCACAAAACCCAAACCCAAATCCCCCCCAAAAAACCCCAAAACCTCCCCAAGAAAACCACCCAAAAATCCCTGAAATCATCCCAAAAAAACCCCCAAATCTCCCCCTTCCCCCCAAATCTCCCCCAAAACTCACCCTAAATCCTTCCAAATCCATCCAGGACTCCCCAAAATCCCCCCAAATCTCCCCCAACACCCCCCCCCAGGACCCCCCAAACACCCCCCAGGACCCACAACATCCCCCAAAATCCCCCCCAGATCTCACCCTAAATCCCACCCAGGACCCCCCAAAATCCCCCCTAAACCCCTCCAGGGCCCCCCAAATCCCCCCCATTCCCCCAATCCTCACCTGTGTCCCCCCCAGGGGTCTCAGTTCCCTGTCACAGTCCCCGCAGCCCCTCGGGACCCCCCAAAATCCCCCCAAACCCACCCAGGACCCCCCAAAATCTCCCAAATCCCCCCAAATCCCCCCAAATTACCCCAACCCCCCCCAAATCCCTCCCAGAACCCCCCAAGATCCACCCAGGATCCCCCAACCCCTCTGAGGATGCCCAAAAATCCACCCCAAGAACCCCCAAAATCCCCCCTGAAACTCACCCTAAATCCCCCCAAACTGCCCCAGGACCCCCCAAAATCCCCCCAACCCCCCAAAATTACCCCAAATCCCCCCAGGACCCCCCAAATCCCCCCCAAATCCTCCCCAAATCCACCCAGGACCCCCAATCCTCACCTGTGTCCCCCCGAGGTCTCTCCTGTCTGTGTCACAGTCCCCGCAGCCCCCCAGGACCCCCCAAAATCTCCCCAAATCCCCCCAAAATTCCCCCAAACCCCCCCAGGACCCCCCAAAATCCCCCCAAACCCCCATTTCTCACCTGTGTCCCCCCCAGGTCTCTCCTGTCCGTGTCACAGTCCCTGCAGCCCCCCAAACCCACCCAGGACCCCTCAAATCCCCCTAAAATCCCCCCAAAATCCCCCCTAAACCCTCCCAGGACCCCCCAAAATCCCCCCCAAACCCTCCCAGGACCCCTAAATCCCCCCAGGACCCCCAAATCCCCCCCCAAACCCCCAATCCTCACCTGTGTCCCCCCGAGGTGTCTCCTGTCCCTGTCACAGTCCCCACAGCCCCCCAGGACACCCCAAAATCCCCCCTAAACCCTCCCAGGACCCCCCAAATCCTCCCCAAATCCCCCCAAACCCCCATTTCTCACCTGTGTCCCCCCCAGGTCTCTCCTGTCCCCGTCACAGTCCCCGCAGCCCGAGGGGCTCCAGCCCCGGGGAACGTAATTCCCCAGAGAGTTCAGGGCCACCTAAAGGGGGTTGGGGGGTTTTTGGAGGGTTTGGGGATGTTTGGGGACGGCCCCAAAATCCCCAAAAATTTCCCTAAAAGTTCCCGGCCGAAATCTGCCAATTTGAGCCCAAAAATCCCCAAAAGGCTATTTTGGTACCTTTGTGGGCCCATTCCCATGGACCACCATGGGCAGCTTTGGGATGTTTTAGGGGTGAATTTTGGGGGTTTTGGGGTGGATTTTGGGATTTTTTTTTTTTTTTTTGGGATTTTTGGGGGATTTTTTTGAGGGATTTTTAGGTGGATTTTGGGATGATTTGTGGGGATTTTTTGGGGGATTTTAGGAGTGAATTTTGGGATATTTTTGGGATAATTTTGGGATGTTTTTTGGGGTGAATTTTGGGATATTTTTGGGGTGGATTTTGGTGGATTTTTGGGATATTTTTGGGGGATTTTTAGGGTGAACGTTGGGATATTTTTGGAGTATTTTCGGGGTGAATTTTGGGATACTTTTGGGGTGAATTTTGGGGCAGGTTTGGGATATTTTTAGGATATTTTGGGGGGGAATTATGGGGATTTTTTGGGGATTTTTGGGGTGAATTTTGGGATATTTTTGGGATAATTTTGCGATATTTTTGGGGTATTTTTTGGGTAAATTTTGGGATATTTTTGGGGTGAGTTTTGGGATATTTTTTGGGTGAATTTGGGCTGTTTTTGGGGTATTTTTGGGCTGTTTTGCACCTTTGTGGGCCCGTTCCCGTGGATCACCACGGGCCAGGCCCCGCTGAGCTCGTTCCTCACTCGGTTCCCGTCGGGCTCGAAGCGAATGGTCACCTCATCTGGGGGAAAAACCCAAAATCACCCCAAAAACACACAAAAACACCCAAAATCACCCCAAAAACACCCAAAATTAACCCAAAAACACCCAAAATTAACCCAAAAACACCCAAAAATGCCAAAAATTACCCCCAAAACACCCAAATCCCCCAAATTTTCCCCCAAAATCCCCAAATTCCCCTCCAGGACCCCCCAAAAATCCCCAAAATTTTTCTTTTTTCCCCCTCAAATCCCCCAAATTTTCCCCAAAATTCCCAAAAAATCCCCAAAAAATCCCCCCAAATCCTCAAATTTTCCCCCCAAATGCCCCAAAAAATCCCCAAATTTTCCCCCAAATCCCCCCAAAATCCCAAAAATCTCCAAAAATCCCCCAAATTTCTCTTCCAGGACCCCCAAAATCCCCCAAAATTTTCCCAAAATATCCCAAAAAATCCCAAAGAAATCCCCCAAAAATCCCCCAAATCCCCCAAAATCCCCGAAAATCCCCAAATTTTCCCCCAAATTATCCCAAAATGTCCAAAAATCCCCAAATTCCTTCAGGACCCCCCAAAATCCCCCGAATTTTTCCCAAAATCCCCAAAAAATTCCCCAAATCCTCAAATTTTCCCCCCAAATGCCCCAAAAATCCTCAAATTTTCCTTTTTTCCCCCCAAAATCCCAAAAAATCCCCAAAATCCCCCAAATTTCTCTTCCAGGACTCCCCAAAATCCCCCAAAATTTTCCCAAAATTCCCAAAAAAATCCCAAAAATCCCCCAAAAAATCCCCCAAATCCTCAATTTTTCCCCTCAAATCCCCCAAAAATCCCCCAAATCCCTCCAGAAACTCCCAAAATCCCCCCAAAATCCCCCAAATTTTTCCCAAAATCTCCCAAAAATCCCCCCAAAAATCCCCCAAATCCTCAAATTTTCCCCCCAAATGCCCCAAAAATCCCCAAATTTTCCTTTTTCCCCCAAAAAATCCCCAAAAAATTCCCAAAATCCCCAAAATTTTTCTTCCAGGACCCCCAAAATCCCCCAAAATTTTCCCAAAATTCCCAAAAAATCAAAAAAAAATCCCCAAAAAATCCCCCAAATCCCCAAATTTTCCTTTTTTTCCCCCCAAAATCCCCAAAAATTCCCCAAATTTTCCCCCAAAATCCCCAATTTTTCCTCCAGGCCCCCCCAAAATCCTAAAAAATCCTAAAAATTCCAAAAAAAATCCCAATTTTCTCACCCAGGGCCCCGTTGAGGTTCTGGAAGATTCTGGAATGATGGTCCAGGGCCAGGGACAGATCAGACTGCGGAAAAAATAAAAATTTTTGGGGAAAAAATAAGATTTTTTGGGGGAAAAAATTAGAATTTTGGGAAAAAAAAAATTCGGGGGAGAAAGGAAATTTTTTGGGAGAAAAAAGGGGTTTTTTTGGGGAAAAAATGACATTTTTTGGGGAAAAAAAAGGGGTTTTTTGGGGGAAAATGAGATTTTTTTCAGGAAAAAATGGAGATTTTTTTGGAGAAAAAGGAAATTTTTTTTTTTGGGGAAAAAAGGAGATTTTGGAAAGGAAAATGTATTTTTTTTTGAGGAAAAAAGGAGATTTTTGGGGGGAAAAAGGAAATTTTTTTGGGGGGAAAGGAGAATTTGGGAAAAAAAGGAGATTTCCGGAAATAAAAATATTTTTTGGGGGGAAAAATGGACATTTTGGGGGATTTTTTTTGGGGAAAAAAAGAGATTTTTTTGAGGAAAAAAAGATTTTTTTGGGGAAAATTTGAGATTTTTTTGGGGGGAAAAAGGAGATTTTGCGAAGGAAAAAAAGATTTTTTGGGGGAAAATTTGAGATTTTTTGAGGAAAAAGATTTTTTGGGAGAAAAAAAAGGAGATTTTGAGGGAGAAAAAGGAGATTTTGGGGGATTTTTTGGAGGGGAAAATGGAGATTTTGGGGGTTAAAAGAGATTTTTTTGGGGGGGGAAAAAAGGAGATTTTTGGGGCGATTTTTTTGGGGAGAAATTGAGATTTTTGAGCTGATTTTGGGTGTTTTTGGGGCTCACCCTGAGCTCAGGATCAAGGCACAATTTGCTATAAAATAATTGATAATTTTGGGTGATTTTGGGACATTTTGGGGTCATTTTAAGAGTATTTTGGGCTGATTTTGGGCTGATTTGGGTGGGATTTTGGGATAATTTTGGGTGGAATTTTGGGGATATTTTGGGTGGGATTTTTGGGACAATTTTGGCTGATTTTGGGGGGGATTTTGGGGATATTTTGGGGATATTTTGGGGAGATTTTGGAATAATTTTGGGGTAATTTTGGGTGGGATTTTGGGCTGATTTTGGAATAATTTTGGGCTGATTTTGGGTGGGATTTTGGGGATATTTTGAGGACATTCTGGGGAGATTTTGGGGTGATTTTGGGGTATTTTTTGGCTCACCCTGAGCTCAGGATCCAGGTACAGTTGGGTATAAAACAATTGATAATTTTGGGTGATTTTGGGTGGGATTTGGGTAATTTTGGGTGGGATTTTTGGGATAATTTTGGCTGATTTGGGGTGGGATTTTGGGGATATTTTGGTCGGAATTTTGGGGATATTTTGGGCTGATTTTGGGGTAATTTTGGGTGGGATTTTGGGATAATTTTGGGGATAATTTTGGGGATATTTTGGGGATATTTTGGGGATATTTTGGGTGTTTTTGGCTCACCCTGATCTCAGGATCCAGGTACAATTTGCTACAAAACAATTGATAATTTTGGCTGATTTTGGGCTGATTTTGGGGTAATTTTGGGTGGAATTTTGGGGATATTTTAGGGTGATTTTGGGATAATTTTGGGGTAATTTTGGGCTGATTTTGGGTGGAATTTTGAGATAATTTGGGGCTGATTTTGGGTGGGATTTTGGGGTAATTTTGGGGTAATTTTGGGGTAATTTTGGGGATATTTTGGGTGGGATAATTTTGGGCTGATTTTGGAATAATTTTGGGCTGATTTTGGGGTAATTTTGGGTGGGATTTTGGAATAATTTTGGCTGATTTTGGGTGGAATTTTGGGGATATTTTGGGGATATTTTGGGTGTTTTTGGCTCACCCTGAGCTCGGGATCCAGGTACAATTTGCTATAAAACAATTGATAATTTTGGGTTATTTTGGGCTGATTTTGGGGGGGATTTTGGGGATATTTTGGGCTGATTTTGGGGCCATTTTAAGGGTATTTTTGGGTGATTTTGGGTGGAATTTTGGGGATATTTTGGGCTGAATTTGGGGGGGATTTTGGGGATATTTTGGGATAATTTGGGGATAATTTTGGGGATATTTTGGGGATAATTTTGGGCTGATTTTGGGGATATTTTGGGGTAATTTTGGGTGTTTTTGGCTCACCCTGAGCTCAGGATCCAGGTATAACTGAGTATAAAACAATTGATCGTCGTCGTCGTCCCGGAAATGCCAACGCTCAACCAGAGCCCAGAGAGCCGGGGCGTAGCCAATGAACCCTGAAACGGCCAAAAAACCCAAAAATCAGCCCAAAAATATCCCAAAAATATCCCAAAAATAACCCCAAACCCACCAGGGCTGGGGCATAACCAATGAACCCTGAAATGACCCAAAAACACCATAAATAACCCCAAAAATATCCCAAAAATATCCCAAAAATATCCCAAAAATATCCCAAAAATATCCCAAAAATATCCCAAAATACCCCAAAAATATCTCAAAAATATCCCCAAACCCCCCAGGGATGGGGCATAACCAATGAACCCTAAAACCAGCCCAAAACTCCCAAAATAACCCAAAAAACACCCCCAGGACCCCCCAAATCCACCCAGGACCCCCCAAAACCCCTTCAGGATCCCCCGAAACCCCCAAATCCTCCCCAGGATCCCCCAAATCTCCCCAAAATCCCCCCAAATCTTCCCCAGATCCCCCCAGGACTCCCGAACTTCCCCCGATTTCCCCCAAAACACCCCCAGGACCCCCCAAACCCCCCCCAAAACCCCCCAGGACCCCCCAAATCCCCCCCAAACCCCCTCGAAACTCCCCTCAGGACCCTCAGATTTCCCCTCCTGTACCCCCAGAGTTGAGGAAGGGTTTCCCCCCGGGTGGGGCAGGGGGATAAAGCCCCCCCAGCCCCTCCTGGGGCCAGCAGAGCCTCCCAAACACCCCCAGGACTCCCCAAATCCCCCCAAACCCCCCCAAATCCCCCCCAAACACCCCCAGGACCCCCCAAATCCCCCTAAACCCCCCCAGGACCCCCCAAACACCCCCAGGACCCCCCAAATCCCCCCAAATTCCCCTCAAACCCCCCCAGGACCCTCCAAATCCACCCCAGGACCCCCCAAATTCCCCCCAAACCCCCCCAGGACCCCCAGCTGACCCCCAGAGTTGAGGAAGGGTTTCCCCCCGGGGGGGGCAGGGGGGTACAGAGCCCCCAGCCCCTCCTGGGGCCAGCAGAATCCCTCGGCAGCGAACACGACCCCGGCCCCGAAATCCCTGAACTTGGCCAGGAGCTCCCGGGGGCCCCCCGCGAACACCACGTCGTAACTGGGGAGAAAAACAGAGAAAAACAGCTCCAAAATCAGCCCAAAAATGGGGAAAATCAGCCCAAAAATTACCCCAAAATCATCCAAACCCATCCCAAAAAACTGGCCTGAAAATTACCCAAAAATCACCCCAAAATCACCCCAAAAACCTCCCAAAAGTAACTCCAAAATCACCCCAAAAAACCCCAAAAATCAGCCGAAAAATCAGCCCAAAAATGACCCCAAAATCATCCAAACCCACCCCAAAAAAACGGCCCAAAAATCGCCCAAAAATCACCCCAAAAAGCCCTGAAAATCAGCCCAAAAAACCCTGAAAATCACCCCATAAACCACCCAAAAATCACCCCAAAACCCCCTGAAAATAACCCAAAAAAAAACCCCAAAAATCACCCCAAAAAACTGCCCAAAAATCAGCCCAAAAAACCCTGAAAATCACCCCAAAAATCACCCCAAAATCACCTCAAAAATCTCCCAAAATCACCCTAAAAAATCCTGAAAATCACCCCAAAAAACCTCCAAAATCATCCCCAAAAACTCCCAAAAATCACCCCAAAAATGACCCCAAAATCAGCCCAAAACACCACGTCGTAACTGGGGAGAAAAGGGGGAAAATCAGCCACAAAATCAGCCCAAAAATGGGGAAAATCAGCCCAAAAATGGGGAAAATCAGCACAAAACGCCACGTCATAACTGGGGAGAAAAGGGTGAAAATCAGCTCCAAAATCAGCCCAAAATCATTCAAAGCCACCCCAAAACTCACCCTTAAAACCACTCAAAAATCACCCTGATAATCACCCCAAAAACCTCCCAAAATCACCCTAAAAATGGGCAAATTCAACCCCAAACCTCCTCAAAAGTCATCCCAAAAAACACCCCAAATCACCTCAAAAACTCTCCCAAAAATCACTCAAAAAATCCCGCCAAATCAAGCCAAAGAATCCCGAAAATCACCTTAAAAATCACCTCAAAAACTCTCCCAAAATCACCCAAAAATCAGCCAAAAAAACTCCTGAAAATGACCCCAAAATCATCCCAAAAATCACCTCAAAACTCTCCCAAAATCACCCCAAAAAATCCTGAAAATCATCCCAAAACCCTCCCAAAATCAGCCCAAAACAGCACGTCATAGCTGGGGAGAAAATGGGGAAAATCAGACCCAAAATCAGCCCAAAAATGGGGAAAATCAGCCCAAAACAGCACGTCGTAACTGGGGAGAAAATGGGGGAAATCAGGCGTAAAAATACCCAAAATCAGCCTGAAAATCATCCCAAAAAACCCTGAAAATCACCCCAAAAACTGCCCAAAAATCACCCCAAAATCACCCAAAAATCACCCCAAAACCCCTGAAAAATCACCCCATAAACCACCCAAAATTCAGCCCCAAAAATGGGTAAAATTGGCCCCAAAATGACCCCAAAAATCAGCCCTAAACCCGCCCAAAAATCACCCCAAAAATCACCCCAAAAATCAGCCCAAAAATGACTCCAAAATCATCCCAAAAAAACCTGAAAATAACCCCAAAAATCCCCAAAATCACCCCCAAAACCTCCCCAAATCATCCCAAAATCCCCAATATTCTCCCCAATATTCCCCCAAATCTCCCTGAATCTCCTGAATTTTCCCAAATTTCCCAAATTTCCCCCAAATTTCCGTCACCTGTCGACGAAGAGCGCGACGAGGCCGCCCCTCCCCCGCAGGGGCCCCAGAGCCCCCCGGAGCCACCGAACCTTCTGTCCCCCCCCGGGGACACGGGCGATGTCCCCTCCCCGCCAGGACTGGCCCAGGCCCAGGGTCTGCGGAGAAATGGGGAAAAAATTAATAAAAACAGTGAAAAAATGGCAAAAAAATGATGAAAAACGGTGAAAAAATGATGAAAAACGGTGAAAAAAGGGTGAAAAACAACTGAAAAATGAGGGGGAAATGGGGAAAATGGGCCAGGGGTGATGTCACTGCCCAGGCTCAGAGTTTGGGGAGAGAAAATGGGAAAAAATTAATGAAAATGGGAAAAAACAGCAAAAAAATGGTGAAAAACCGTGAAAAAACGGGGAAAAAATGACAAAAACCAGTAAAAAAACGGCAAAAAAAAGACCAAAATTGGGTGGAAAATGGGAAAATGGGCCAGGGGTGATGACCCCAACCAGGCTCAGAGTCTGGGGAGAAAAAAATGGGAATTTGGGACAAAAATTTAAAAAAACAACAAAGAACAGTGAAAAACAGTAAAAAGAGGCGAAAAAATAACAAAAAAATGTCCAAAATTGGGTGAAAAGGGGGAAATGGGACCCGGGCGATGTCCCCTCCCAGCCACGACTGGCCCAGGCCCAGGGTCTGCGGAGAAATGGGGGAAATTAATGAAAATGGGAAAAAACGGAGAAAAAACGGTGAAAAAATGACGAAAAACGGCGAAAAAATGACAAAAAAATGACCAAAATTGGGTGAAAAATGACAAAAAAATGGGAAAAAAAAAGGAATAAAAAAAAAAAAAGAGAAATAAAAATGGAATAAAAAAGGATTAAAAATGAATTTAAAAATGAGTGAAAAAAGGAAAAAAAGAGAAAAAGAAAAATAAAAAAGAGATTAAAAAAATTCAAAAGGGACAAGAAAATGAATTTAAAAAGGAACAAAAAACGGAATAAAAAGTGAATAAAGAAAGAATAAAAGGCAAACAAAAAATTACTAAAAAAGGGGAAAAAAAACCAAAAAAGGGATAAAAAAAATTAAAAAAGGAACAAGAAAGTGAATTTTAAAAAAATCCAAAAAATGAATAAAACAGGAACAAAAAAAGGAATAGAAAGTGATTAAGAACAAATAAAAAGCGAGTAAAAATAAATAAAAACTGAACAAAAAAAGGAATAAAAAAGGATTTAAAAAGAATAAAAAAGGAATAAAAAAAGGGAATTAAGGCCCAGTTTGCCCAGCCCCGCCCATACACGAAGCCACGCCCCCTCCTCGAAGCCACACTCCCTGATTGGCCCTGCCCACCTCCCTGACCACGCTCCCTCATTGGCCACGCCCCTCCCAGACCACGCCCCTCATTGGCTACGCCCCCCTCAGGCCCCGCCCCCTCCCTGACCACGCTCCCTCATTGGCCACGCCCCCTCCCCGTCCACGCTCCCTTATTGGCCACGCCCCTCCCAAACCCCGCCCCATCCCAGGCCCCGCCCCCTCAGGCCCCGCCCCCACCGTGACGCTGTAGTTGAAGGCGCGGGCGGAGCGCAGGAACCGCCGGTAGCCGTCAGTCAGCTCCGTGGCCACCGTCAGCACCAGCAGAGGGGCTGGGGGCGACAGGACCACCCTGAGACCCCCCTGAGACCCCACAGTGACCCCTGAGACCACCCAGTGACCCCTGAGCCCACCCTGAGACCCCACAGTGACCCCTGAGACCACCCAGTGACCCCTGACCCATCACAGTGACCACTGATCCACCCCAGTGACCACCGTGAGCACCAGCAGAGGGGCTGGGGGCGACAGGACCACCCTGAGACCCCCCTGAGACCCCACAGTGACCCCTGAGACCACCCTGAGACCCCTGAGCCCACCCTGAGACCCCACAGTGACCCCTGAGACCACCCTGAGACCCCACAGTGACCCCTGACCCTGCCCAGTGACCCCTGAGCCCACCCTGAGACCCCACAGTGACCCCTGAGACCACCCAGTGACCCCTGACCCATCACAGTGACCACTGATCCACCCCAGTGACCACCGTGAGCACCAGCAGAGGGGCTGGGGGCGACAGGACCACCCTGAGACCCCCCTGAGACCCCACAGTGACCCCTGACCCTGCCCAGTGACCCCTGAGCCCACCCTGAGACCCCACAGTGACCCCTGAGACCACCCAGTGACCCCTGACCCATCACAGTGACCACTGATCCACCCCAGTGACCACCGTCAGCACCAGCAGAGGGGCTGGGGGCGACAGGACCACCCTGAGACCCCTGAGACCACCCTGAGACCCCTGAGCCCACCCTGACCCCACCCCAGTGACCCCTGAACCAACCCTGGGATCACTGACCCATCACAGTGACCACCGTCAGCACCAGCAGAGGGGCTGGGGACAGGGACAGGACCACCCTGAGACCACCCTGAGCCCACCCTGAGACCCCCCTGAGACCCCACAGTGACCCCTGAGACCCCTGAGCCCACCCTGAGCCCACCCTGGGATCATTGAGCCCACCCTGACCCTCCCAGTGACCCCTGACCCTGCACTGACCCCTCCCAGTGACCCCTGACCCTGCACTGACCCCTCCTTGTGACCCCTGACCCCCCCAGTGACCTCTGACCCTCCCAGTGACCCCTGACCCTGCACTGACCCCTCCTCGTGACCCCTGACCGCTCCCAGTGACCTCTGACCCTCCCAGTGACCCCTGACCCTGCACTGACCCCTCCCTGTGACCCCTGACCCCTCCCCATGACCCCTGACCCCACTCACCATTCCCAGGCTCAGTCTCGAAGCTCTCGAGGGAGTTTTTGGGGCAAATTTCGGGGTTTTCGGGGTAATTTTGGGAGTTTTCGGGGCAGTTTTGGGCGGTTTTAGGGCAATTTTGGGAGTTTTTAGGGCTGTTCTGGGAGTTTTGGGGGGAGTTTTGGGGGTTTTCGGGGCAGTTTTGGGAGTTTTCGGGGCAGTTTTGGGGGTTTTCAGGGCAGTTTTGGGCGGTTTCGGGGCAGTTTTGGGGGTTTTCGGGGCAGTTTTGGGGGTTTTCAGGGCAGTTTTGGGCGGTTTCGGGGCAGTTTAGGGTGTTTTTTGGGCAGTTTTGGGGGGTCCCGGGGGTCCCCAGCAGCAGCAGCAGCAGCAGCAGCGGCAGCGCGAGCGCGGCCATGGCGCGGCGGGGGCGGGGCTTAGAGCGAGGGGCGGGGCTTCATACAGCGCCTCAGCCAATCCCCGCCCGCCGCTCCGCCCCTCCCACCAATCAGCGCCAAGGGGGCGGGGCTAAGGGGCGGGGCTGCCACGTTGCCAGGAGTGAGAAAAGGGGGCGTGGCTTCGCTTAGGGAAGAGAGCGCCACACTCAAAATGGCGGCGGGCGGGGAAAGGGGCGGGGCTTCGCGCCGCGCTCAAAATGGCGGGAAGCTATAAAAGGGCGGGAACGGAAGTGACGTCAGGGGAGGGCGGCCCGACCGGAAGTCGCCTCATGATGGGGGAGAAGAAGACGTCGGGTGAGGGGAGCGGGACCGGGGCGGGTTCGGGGGTTCTGGGGCCGGTTCGGGGGTCCCGGGGCCGGTTCGGGGGTCCCGGGGCTCTTTTGGGGGCTCCAGGGGTCGGTTCGGGGGGTCCAGGGGGGTCCCGGTGCCGGTTCGGGAGATTTTGAAGGGTCCCGGAGCCCTTTTGGGGGGTTTTGGTGCCGTTTTGGGGGTCCCGGTGTCGGTTCGGGAGGTCCTGGTGTCAGTTCGGGGGGTCCCGGTGTCGGTTCAGGACAAAAGTCCCGATTTTTTGGGAATTTTGGGGGGATAATTCCTGATTTTTTGGCGGAAAATTCCTGATTTTTTGGGGGATAATTCCCGGATTTTTGGGGGGATTTTGGGAACATAATTCCTGATTTTTTGGGGGATAATTCCTGATTTTTGGGCGGAAAATTCCTGATTTTTTGGGGATAATTCCCGATTTTTTGGGGGGATTTTTTAGGGATAATTCCCAGATTTTTTGGTGGAATTTTCAGGGATTTTTGGAGGATAATTCTTGATTTTTTGGAGGAATAATTCTCGATTTTTTGGGGGGGACTTTTGGGAAATAATTCCTCATATTTTGGGGGGGATAATTCCTGATTTTTCTGTGACAATTCCCAATTTTTGGCGGGGGATTTTTGGTGACAATTTCCCATTTTCAGGGGGGATTTTTGGGGGGATTTTTTTGGGATAATTCCCAGATTTTTGGGTGTATTTTTGGGTTTAATTCTGTATATTTTTTACTCCCCCAGGCCGTGTCCCCGAGGGCGCCCCGAGGCGGGTCCTGGACGCCCCGACGCGGCAGCGCCGCCTGCACCGGCAGCTCGAGGCCCTGGAGAACGACAACTTCGGGGACGACCCACAGGCCGGGCTGCCCCGGCCAGGGAAACGCCTGCCCCACTTCAGCGACACCGCCGAGACTGGTATGGGGGTTTGGGGGGCATTTGGGGGGTCCTGGGGGAATTTGGGGGTTCTAGGGGGCATTTGGGGGTTCTAGGGGGCACTTGGGGGGTCCTGGGGGGGATTTGGGGGGTCCTGGGGCGGATTTGGGGGGTCCTGGGAGGGATTTGGGGGGTCCTGGGGGGATTTGGGGGGTCCTGGGAGGGATTTGGGGGGGATTTGGGGGCTCCTGGGGGGGATCTGGGGGGTTCTGGGGGGATTTGGGGGTCCTGGGAGGGATTTGGGGAGTCCTGGGGGGGATTTGGGGAGTTCTAGGGGGATTTGGGGGGTCCTGGGGGGATTTGGGGGCTCCTGGGGGGGATTTGGGGGGTCCTGGGGGGATCCTGGGGGGATTTGGGGGCTCCTGGGGGGGATTTGGGGGTCAGGAATGGGAATTTAGGGGGACCTTGGGGCGGTTTAAGAGGTCCTGGGGGGCATTTAGGGGCTTCTGGGGGGGATTTGGGGGGTCCTGAGGGGTTCTGGGAATTGGGAATGGGGGATTTGGGGGATCCTGGGGGGGATTTGGGTGGTCCTAAGGGGGTTTGGGGGCATTTAGGGGTTGGGAATGGGGGATTTGGGGAGCCCCAGGGGGGGTTTAGGGGGTCCTGGGGGGGATTTGGGGGTCTTGAGGTTTGGGAATGAGGATTTGGGGGGTCCTAGGGGGGTTTAAGGGGTGCTGGAGGTCAGAAATGGGGGATTTGGGGGGTCCAGGGGGGTTTGGGGGTCAGGAATGGGGGATTTGGGGGGTCCCAGGGGGGTTTAGGGGGTCCCAGGGGGGTTTAGGGGGTCGGGAATGGCGGATTTGGGGGGTCCTGGGGGGGTTTAGGGGATCCAAGGGGATCAGTTTTGGGGTGATTTTGGGGTCCCAAGGATGTGGGGTCAGTTTGGGGTGATTTTTGGGGGTCCCAGGGCTGTGGGGTCAGTTTTGGGGTGATTTTGTGGTGATTTTGGGGTGATTTTTGGGGTTTCAGGGAAGAAGAAGAAGAAAACTCGGGGGGATCATTTCAAGCTTCGCTTCCGCAAAAACTTCCAGGCCCTGCTGGAGGAACAGGTGGGAAATTTGGGGGAAATTTGGGGGAATTTGGGGAAATTTGGGGAATTTAGGGGAGTTTGGGAAAATTTGGGGAAATCTGGAGGAATTTGGGGGAAATTCAAGGGGAGTTTGGGGGAAAATTCAGGAGAATTTCGGAAAATTTGTGGGAATTTGGAGGAAAGTTTGGGGAAATTTTGGGGGGAAATTGAAGGAATTTGGGGGAAATTTTGGGATTTTTGGGGGCTGAAATTGGGGTGAATTTGGGGTATTTTTGGGGTGAATTTCTGGTGATTTTGGGACTAAATTCTGCATTTTGGGGCTAAAATTCTGTAATTTTGACCCGGATTTTGGAGCTGGTTTGGGGCATTTTGGGTCAGATTTGAGGCTGATTTTGGGACTAAAATTCTGCATTTTGAGCTGGATTTTGGGGCTGATTTTTGGGACTAAATTCTCCATTTTGGGGCTGATTTTGGGGCTAAAATTCTCCATTTTGACCTGGATTTTGGGGCTGATTTGGGGCATTTTGGGTCACATTTGGAGCTGATTTTGGGGCTGATTTTGGGTTGATTTTGGAACTAGAATTCTCCATTTCTGGGCTGGATTTGGGGCTGATTTTGGGACTAAAATTCTGCATTTTGGGCTGATTTTGGGGCTGGTTTTGGGGGTTAAAATTCTCCATTTTGAGCTGGATTTGGGGCTGATTTGGGGACTGATTTTGGGGCTGATTTTGGAACTAAAATTCTCCATTTTTGGGCTGATTTTGGAGCTGATTTTGGGAACTAAAATTCTGCATTTTGAGCTGAATTTTGAGGCTAATTTTGCCCATTTTGGTTCAGATTTTGGACTAAACTCTGTCTCTGTTCCTTCCTCCCCTCCCTGACCCCCCAAAAACCCCCCAAAAACCCCCCAAAACCAGAACCTGAGCTCGGCCGAGGGCCCCAATTACGTCTCGGCCGGGGCCGCCCCGTCGCGGCTCCCCCAGCGCCATTTCTGTGCCGTCTGTGGCTTCCCCTCGGCCTACACCTGTGTCACCTGTGGGGCCAGGTACTGCTGCACACGCTGCCTGGGGACACACCAGGACACCAGGTAGGAGAAAAACACCAAAATCCCTGAAAAAATAAAAAAAAAAATGGGGCAAAAATGCGAAAAAACGGTGAAAAAATGGCTAAAAACGGCCAAAAAATGAGAAAAAACGACCAAAAAATGGGAAAAAAATGGGGAAAAACGGCCAAAAAATGAGAAAAAACGGCCAAAAAATGAGGAAAAAATGGCCAAAAAATGGGAAAAAACAGGCAAAAAATGAGAAAAAAACAGCAAAAAAAAAGAGAAAAAATGGCAAAAAAATGGGGAAAAATTGGCCAAAAATGGGGAAAAAAAAGCCAAAAAATTTAAAGAATGGCAAAAGAATTGGGGGAAAAAAATTGAGGTTAATGGGGAAAAAATGAGAAGAAAAAATCTGGGAAAAAATGGTAAAAAAATGGGTTATTTGGGGCTGGGGACATACCTGTGTCACCTGTGGGGCACCAGGGATGGAATAGACCCAAAATCCCCAAAAAAATGGGATAAATGGGGAAAAAACAGCAAAAAAATGGGAAAAAAATGGCCAAAAATTGAGAAAAAACCGATCAAGAAATGGGAGAAAACGGCAAAAAAAATGGGGAAAAAAGGGCCAAAAAATGGGGTAAAAGGGCCAAAAAATGGGAAAAAACGGGCAAAAAATGGGGAAAAAAATGGCCAAAAAATGGGTGAAAACAGTCAAAAAAATGTGGAAAAATCCGGAGTCATGTGCAGGTCAGGTGAGCCCCAAATTTGGGGTCACACCCTGGTGACCTTTGACCTTTCCCTTCCCTTCCCCATTGCAGGTGCCTGAAGTGGACGGTGTGACCACGCCCACAATATGGCGGCTGAGACCACGCCCACAAAAATGGCCGCCATGACTCCACCCACAACATGGTTGTCGTGACTCTGCCCCCAAAATGGCCGCCGTGACTGCCCACAAAATGGCCGCTGTGACTGTGCTTTGTGTGATCCCGCCCCTAAAATGGCTGCCATGGCCACATCCCCAATATGGCTGCATTGGCCATGTCTCCAAAATGGCCACACCCCAAAATGGCGGCCATGGCCCAACCCACAAAATGGCGACACCCATAGATGGCGGCTATGGCCCCACCAACAAAATGGTTGCCATGGCAACATTCCCAATATGGCGGCCCAGGATCCTCCCACAAAATGGCTGCCATGGTGGCACCCTCAAAAATGGCTGCCAAGACTCCACCTACAAAATGGCAACCTCCATAGATGGTGGCCATGGCCCCAACCACAAAATTGTTGCCATGGCAACATTTTCAATATGGTGGCCAAGGATCCTCCCAGAAAATGGCTGTCAAGGCTCCACCAACAAAATGGTGACCCCCATAGATGGCGGCCATGGCCACATCCCCAATATGGCTGCCTTGGCCCCACCACAAAATGGTTGCCATGGCAACATTCCCAATATGGCGGCCAAGGCTCCACCTGTAAAATGGCCACCATGCCCCACCCACAAAATGGCTGCCATGGTTCCAGCCACAAAATGGTTGCCATGGCAACATCCCCAAAATGGCTGCAAAGGCCACACCCCCAAAATGGCTGCCACAGCTATACCCACAAAATGGCTTCCATGGTCCCACCCACAAAATGGCTTCCACAGCCATACCCACAAAATGGCTGCCATGGTGACACCCCAAAAATGGCGACCCCCATAGATGGCGGCCATGGTCCCTTCCCCAAGATGGCGGCGGTTGCACCTCCTTGGAATCAAAATCTGCGTTTTTTTCCTACCAAAATCTTTGGGATCGATTTTATTGAGTGGGGGAGGGGCGGGGGAGGAGCTACAGCGGAGGGGGAGGGGCAGAGGGAAGGGGGCGGGGCCTCGGGAATGGGAGAAAAAATGGGAAAAATGGGGGAGAAAACAGGGAAAAAACAGGAAAACCAAACCAGAGCCCCAAACCCACGCTGGCCCTTTAAGAGCGGAGCTGCGCCGCCATTGGCTGGCGCTGGGGGTCCAAAATGGCCGCTCTGGGCTTTGATTGGACAAACAACTCCCCCCCCACCCCCAGGGGCTCCGCCCCTTTGTGAGAGTCGAGATCCTATTGGCTGCTGGGGGCCCTGCCCTGGGACCAAGCCACGCCCACTTTTATATAAGCCCCACCCATAAATGCAAATTGAGCCAAGCCACGCCCCATATTGTGCCAAGCTCCGCCCATTCAAACCAAGCTCCGCCCCTTTGTCCCTTTGTTGTGCCCAGGCTCCGCCTCCTGTGACGTCACCAGGGCGGGATCCCTCGGCGGCCAATCAGCATCGGCTCCGCCCCTCAGGGGCGGGGCGAGGCCACCTGTGGCTGTGGAGATAATGAGATGCAAATGAGATGCAAATGAGCTGGGGACGGGACAGGTGAACAAAGGGGTGGGTGTAGTCAGGGTGGGCGTGGCCAGGTGAAGGGCGTGGCCAGTGTGTCTTAGCTGGGGTGGGGCTCACCTGAGGGGCGTGTCCTACCAGGGGGTGGGGTTTGTCCCACCTGGTGGGTGTGGCCACATTCACCTGGTGGGTGGAGTTCTCCTCACCTGTGTGGGCGTGGCCTAGTGGGGGCGTGGTTTATCCCCAGAGGGCGTGGTCACTCCCTTGGTGGGTGGGGCTTACTATGGACGGGGTTTATCCCCCTGGTGGGCGGAGCTATGGGCGTGGTTTAACCAATAGGTGGAGCTATGGGCGGTGTTTATCCAATGGGTGGAGCTGTGGGCGTGGTTTCTCGCCAGTGGGCGTGGCCACTCCCCTGGTGGATGGGGTTTAAGGGTGGTGGGTGGGGCTGAAAGGGGGCGTGGTCTCCCCGGTGGGCGTGGCCACTGACCTGGTGGGCGGGGCTATTTCAGCACCTGGCCCGGCCGCGCCTTCTCCAGCTTCCGCCGCCGCTCGGCCGGGATCTCGTCCAGGCTGATCCCGTGGTTGCTCGCACTGCCGTGGGGAAAATTCCCCGAAATTTGGGATTTTTCGGGGAATTTGGGGGATTTGGGGATTTTTTGGAGGTTTTTTGGGGTGTTTTTAGGGGGTTTTGGGGGTCTCCACCCCCTCGTTGTGTCCCTGGGCTCAGGAGCTCCTGTGCCTCCCCTCCCCCACCCAGGGACCTCCCCGCAAATTCCAATTCCAAGGGATCCCCCCAAAATTCTTGATGTTCCCCCGAGACCGCCTGAAGTTCCCAGGGACCCCCCAGGGGTAATAACCCCATCCCGTAACCCCACCCCATATTCCTGCCCCATAACCCCACCCCATATTCCTGCCCCATAACTCCTCCCCACCCCACAAACCCATAACCCTGTAACCCCATACTCCATTCACCCCATAACCGCCCCACCACCCCATAACCACCTCATAACCCCACCCCATAACCGCCCCCACCCCATAACCCCACCCCATAACTCCACAACCCCATAACCCCATAGCCCTGCCCCATAACCCCATAACCCCATAACCCCATAACTCCACCCCATAACCCCATAACCCCTCCCCACTCCATAACCCCATAGCTCTACCCTATAACCCTGCCCCATAACCCCAAACTCCATAACCCCAAACCCCATAACCCCACCCTATAACCCCATAACTCCATAACCCCACAACCCCAAAACCCCATAACCCCTCCCCACCCCATAACTCCTCCCCATAACCCCATAATCCCACCCCACAACCCCATAACCCCACCCCATAACCTCACCCCATAACCCCACCCTCTAACCCCATAGCCCCACCCCATAACCCCACCCCATATTCCTGCCACACAACCCCATAACCCCATAGCCCCACCTCATATCCCCACCCCATAACCCCATAACCCCATACCTGCCCCACTGGCCCCACACCCACCCCATAGCCCCACACCCGCCCCATAACCCCATAACAACCCCACTCACCCCGGCAGGAGGTCGGGGGGGGTGGGGATGGGTTTGGTGAATCCCTCACGCCCCACGAGCCAATAGGTGTCCTCTACTCCCTTTCCCTATGGGGTCAGTTATGGGGTCAGTTATGGGGTCAGGGGTCAAGTGTGGGGTCAGGGGTGGGGGACAGCCAGTAGGTGTCCTCTACTCTCTTACTCTGTGGGTTATAGGGTCAGTTATAGGGTATGGGGTCAGTTATGGGGTCACTTACGGAGTATGGGGTCAGTTATGGGGTCAGGGATCATTGATAGGGTCAGGGGTCACTTATGGGGTCAGTTATGGGGACAGGGATCAGTTATGGGGTCAGGGGTCACTTATGGGGTCAGTTATGGGGGCAGGGATCAGTTATGGGGTCAGGGGTCAGTTATGGGGTCAGGTGTGGGGTCAGGAGTCAGTTATGGGGTCAATTATAGGGTATGGGGTCAGTTATGGGGTCAGGGGTCAGTTATGTGATCAGGAGTCAGTTATGGGATCAGTTAAGGGGCTGTGGGGTCAATTTGGGGTGTTTTGGGCTGTATTTTCATGGTTTTACACCATTTTGGGGCGATTTGGGCCGTATTTAGGGTTTCTCAGCTGTTTTAGCGTGTTTGGGGCTGTACTTGGGGTTTTCCAGGCAGTTTTGGGCTCCATTTAGAGTTTTTTGGGGTGTTTCGGGGCAGTTTGGGGCTGTATTTGGGGTTTTCCAGGCTGTTCTGGGCAGTTTTGGGCTCTATTTAGGGTTTTTGGGGGCGGTTTGGGGTGTTTGGGGCTGTATTTTGGGGGATTTGGGGTGTTTGGGTCTGACCTTGAGCTCGGTCTTGCCGCGGATGTCGACCTTGAAGCCCTCCTGCAGCGAGAGCAGGATGGCCACGGTGCGCTGGTTCACATGGATGCGATAGGCTGGGGGGCAGGACAGGGGGGGTTAGAGACCCCAAAACCACCCCAAAATATCCCCAAAACACCCCAAAAACACCCCCCAGCCCGTCCCCAGTGCTCCTGTGCTGGTTCACGTGGATGCGATAGGCTGGGGGGCAGGACAGGGGGGGTTAGAGACCCCAAAACCACCCCAAAATATCCCAAAAACACCCCAAAAACACCCCCCAGCCCGTCCCCAGTGCTCCTGTGCTGGTTCACGTGGATGCGATAGGCTGGGGGGACAGGGGGTTAGAGACCCCAAAACCACCCCAAAATATCCCAAAATATCCCAAAAACACCCCAAAACCCCCCCCAGCCCGTCCCCAGTGCTCCTGTGCTGGTTCACGTGGATGTGATAGGCTGGGGGTCAGGACAGGGGGGTTAGAGACCCCAAAACCACCCCAAAATATCCCAAAAATCAAAAAATTCACCTCAAATCCACCCCAGAAATCCCTAAAACCACCAAAATTACCCCAAAACACCCCTAAAAACCCTAAAACCACCGAAAACACTCCCAAAACAATTCCAAAAAAAACCCCCAAAACACCCCAAAAAACCTGGATGAATGTGTCCCTGTCCCTGTCCCTGTCCCCATGGTGTCCCCATGGTGCTCCCTGTCCCTGTCCCCATCCCTGTCCCCGCAGTGTCCCCACGGTGTCCCCTGTCCCCAGTGTCACTCACTCAGGCTGGTGGACTCCATGCGTGACGTGGTGTTGACGGTGTCCCCACCCCTGTCCCCGTGGTGTTGATGGTGTCCCCACCCCTGTCCCCATGGTGTCCCTGTCCCCACAATGTCCCCACGGTGTCCCCAGTGTCACTCATGCAGTCTGGTGGACTCCATGCATGACGCGGTGTTGACAGTGTCCCCTGTCCCTGTCCCATCATTGTCCCCATGGTGTCCCTGTCCCCTGTCCCCATCATTGTCCACATGATGTCCCCAGTCCCATCATTGTCCCCACAATGTCCCCACAGTGTCCCCAGTGTCACTCATGCAGTCCGGTGGACTCCATGCGCGACGCGGTGTTGACGGTGTCCCCTGACCCCTGTCCCTGTCCCATCCCTGTCCCCACAGTGTCCCCATGTTGTCCCTGACTGTCCCCGTGGTGTCCCCAGTGTCACTCACGCAGTCCGGTGGACTCCATGCGTGATGCGGTGTTGACAGTGTCCCCAGCCCTGTCCCGTGTCCCATTATTGTCCCCATGGTGTCCCCCTGTCCCCGTGGTGTCCCCGGTGTCACTCACGCAGTCCGGTGGACTCCGTGCGTGACACAGTGTTGATGACGTCCCTGTCCCTGTCCCCTGTCCCTGTCCCTGTCCCCATGATGTCCCCAGTCCCATCCCTGTCCCCACAGTGTCCCCACGGTGTCCCCGGTGTCACTCACGCAGTCCGGTGGACTCCATGCGCGACGCGGTGTTGACGGTGTCCCCGAACAGGCAGTACCGCGGCATCGTCAGCCCCACCACGCCCGCCACGCACGGCCCTGGGGGCGGGGCCACGTCAGGGGGCGGGGCCAAAAAGGGGCGTGGCCACAGATGGGGCGGGGTCATGGAAGGAGTTTGGGTCAACAGGCAATGAGCATTCAGGGTTGGCCAAGGAGCTGGGTGTGGCCAAATTGGGTGTGGCCAATATGGGTGTGGTCATTGATGGGTGTGGTCACAAAGGGGCGGGGTCAAAAAGGGGCGGGGTCACACAGGGGTGGGGTCAACAGGCAATGCGCATTGAGTGTTGGCCAAGGAGTTGGGTGTGGCCAAATTGGGTGTGGCCATAGATGGGCGTGGCCTATTTGGGTGTGGTCATAGATGGGCGTGGCCTATTTGGGTGTGATCACAGAGGGTGTGGCCTTTGGGGCGTGGCCCAAAAGGGGAGTGGCCCAAATGGGGCCAACGCGTCACGACCACGTTGAGCGTTGACCAAGATTGGCAAGTTGGGCGGGGCCAAGATAAAAAAATCGGGCATGGCCAACAAGGGGCATGACCATCAAGCCAACACCAGGTGGGCGTGGCTTTTAAGGGCGTGGCCAACACCTCACGATCAACAAGCACCACCCAACCCCACCCATCACCCAACACAAGGCGCCAACCACCCACCACCCAACGCGGGGCGACAACCCCCGAGGGCGTGGCCGGGGCGTGCCGGGGGCGTGTCCGAGCTGACCAATGGGACACAGGGGGCGGGGCCGTACCCGAGTGCAGCCCGATGCGGATCCGCACGGGCACCTCGGGCATGTGGCGCATCTTGAAGGTGCCGACGGAGCTGAGGATGTCCAGGGACATGTTGGCGATCTCACCGGCGTGCCGGTTCCCGTTGCGCTTGGGCAGCCCCGAGGCCACCATGTAGGCGTCGCCGATGGTCTCCACCTGGCGGGGAGGGCGGGGTCAGGGCTGGACACGCCCACTGGGACACGCCCACCTCCCTCAGGAACCTCAGGTGATCTTCATGTGGTGGGCGTGTCGCTTCTTGGTGGGCGGGGCCAAAGGCATGGCTTGGAGTACCATGGGGACACCTTGGCCACGCCCATGGGGCCACCTTGGGCCGGTCCTTGGGGTCACCATGACCACGCCCATGGAGTCACCTTGGGCAGGTCCTTGGGGACACCTTGGGCCGGTCCTTGGGGTCACCATGACCACGCCCATGGGGTCACCTTGGGCAGGTCTGTGGGGACACCTTGGCCACACCCACAGGGTCACCTTGTGCAGGTCCTTGGGGACACCTTGGGCAGGTCCTTGGGGCCATCTTGACCATGGCCACCACCTTGTAGCCACCACCACTGACCCCAACCCCCTTCCTGAGGTGACCACCCATGACCCCACGCCCCCATGACCGAGTGACCACCCCTTGACCGCTGTGGCCACTGTGGTCACCTTGTAGATGCCACCACTGACCCCAACCCTCACCCTGAGGTGGCCGCCCACGACCCCATGACTGAGTGACCACAGCCACCATTATCATGGTCACCTTGATGATGGGACCCCAACTGGCCATCCTGAGGTGACCACCCACGACCCCATGACCGAGTGACCGCCCCTTGACCGCCGTGGCCACCGTGGTCACCTTGTAGACGTCGTGGGAGCCGATGATGGCGTCGAAGAGCGTGTAGAGGTCGTTGAGCAGGTCGACCACCTCGATGGGCTCGCTCATGGCCGAGATGGTGGTGAAGCCCACGATGTCGCTGAAGTAGAGCGTCACCTCCTCAAAGTACTCGGGCTCCACCGGCGTCCCCATCTTCAGCGCCTCGGCCACCGACCTGTCCGGGGGGCAGACAGGGGTCAGCAGGGGTCAGTCAGGGTCAGCCAGGGTCAGTCAGGGGTCAGCCAGGGTCAGCCAGGGGTCAGCAGGGGTCAGTCAGGGGTCAGCAGGGGTCAGCCAGGGTCAGAAAGGGTCACCCGGAGTTTCCAGGGGGTCTTGGTGGTCAAAGAGTGGCCAATGTGGTCATTGGGACGTTCTGGTGACCCCATGGAACCCCATGGAACACCATGGACACCCCAGAGACATCCCATGGAACATCACGGAACCTCATGGAACACCATAGAACACCATGGAACATCCTGGAAACCCATGGAACACCATTGAACATCATGGAACACCATGGAACATCATGGAACACCATAGAAACCCATGGAACATCATGGAACCCCATGGAACACCATAGAACACCATGGAACCCCATAGACACTCCATGGAAACCCCATGGAAAATCATGGAAACCTGTGGAACAACATGGAACACGGTGGAAACTCATAGAACACCATAGAACACCATGGAATCCCATGGAAACCGCATGGAACATCATGGAACACCATAGAAACCCATGGAATCCCATGGAACACCATGGAAATCCATGGAACACCATGGAACCCCACAGGACACCATGGAACACCATTGAACATCATGGAACACCATGGAACACTGTGGAACACCATGAAAACCACATGGACACTCCATGGAAACCCATGGGAACCCCATGGAACACCGTGGAGACCCATGGAACATCATGGAACACCATGGAAACCCATGGAAACCTGTGGAAACTCCACGGAAACTCGTGGGAACCCCATGGAAACCCCATGGAACATCATGGGAACCCCATGGAAAACCATGGAGCATCATGGAATCCCATGGGGTCGATGATGTTGGTGGGGTGAGTGGGGTCGAGGTTGACCACAGGGGTCTCCAAGGGTGGCTTTGACCATCTGCTGACCCATAGGGCTGGGGGGGTCAGTTGGTCAAAGGGTGACCACAACCAGTGACCACTTTGACCTTCTCAGTGATCACCTTGACCTTCTCCTGACCCAGAGGTCTGAGTGGGTCAGTTGGGCAGTTGGTCAAGGTTGACCACAACCAGTGACCACCTTGACCTTCTCCTGACCCACAGGTCTGGGTGTGGTCAATGGGTCAAGGTTGACCCCAATCTGTCCCCAGTGACCACCTCGACCTTGTCCAGCCCCATAGGTCCAGAGGGTGGTCAATGGGTCAAGGTGGTCATTGGGTCAACCTCCTCCTGGTGACCCTCCTCGACCTCTCCTGCCCCACATCTCCCCCCACTGTCCCCTCCTGCCCCACAGACCAGGGCCAGCTCCACACCTGAATGTCCCTCCAACCTTCCACCCCAAACCTCCCATGGGGTGACACCCATGGGGTGACCCCCAGCCCCCTGACCCCCCCCAGCCCCCCTGACCCCGCCCGGCCCCCCGGGGTGACCCACGGCGGCAGCATCTGGGTCAGGAGCTTGTCGGTTTTCTGCTTCTCGATCTCGAGCTCCTCGGTCCTCTCGCGGATCAGGTCCTCCAGGTTGCTGCTGTACTGCTCCAGCATGCGCAGCATCGAGTCGATGATGTTGGTCTTGCGGCCCTTGTTGATGCCCTTGAACTGCCCCACGGGGGATGGAGATGTGGGTCAGACCCACAGAAACCCAAAGAATCCCATAGAACCCCATGGAAACCCACGGAATCTCATGGAATTCCATAGAATCCCATTGAAACCCATAGAATCTCATGGAAGTCCAAGGAACACCATGGAAACCCCATGGAACCCAAAGGAACACCATAAAGACCCATGGAAACCTATAGAACCCCATGGAATCTCATGGAACCCCAGAAAATCCCATAGAATCCCATGGAACCTCGTGGAACCTTATGGAACCCCACAGAACCCCCATAGAACCCCATGGAACCCCACAGAACCCAATGGAATCCCATGGAACCCCATGGAACATCATGGAACCCAATGGAACATCATGGAAACGCATGGAAACCCATGGAGCCCCATGGGTTGGATGATGTTGGTCTTGCGGCCCTTGTTGATGCCCTTGAACTGCCCTGCGGGGGATGGAGATGTGGGTCAGACCCATGGGACACCATGGAGACCGCAAAGGATCCCACAGAACCCCTTGGAACATCATGGAACCCCATGGAACACCATAGAACCCCATGGAACCTCAGAGAATCCCATAGAACCCCATGGAACCCCATGGAAACCTCATGGAATCTCATGGAACCCCAGAGAATCCCGTAGAACCCCATGGAACCCCATAGAACCACATGGAACCCCATAGAAACCTCATGGAACCCCATGGAATCCCATGGAACCCCATGGAACCCAATGGAACCCCATAGAACCCCATGGAACCCCATAGAAATCCCTAGAACCCCATAGAACCCCATGGAACCCCATAGAACCCCATGGAACCCCATAGAAACCCCATGGAACCCCACAGAATCTCATGGAACACCATAGAACCCCATGGAACATCATGGAAACATATGGAAACCCATGGAATCCCATGCGGTCGATGATGTTGGTCTTGCGGCTCTTGTTGATGCCCTTGAACTGCCCCACGGGGGGAGGAGATGTGGGTCAGACCCACAGATACCTCAGAGAATCCCATGGAACCCCATGGAAGCCCATGGAACCCCATGGAACACCATGGAGCCCCATAGAAACCCCATGGAAACCCCATGGAAATCCATAGAACCCCATAGAAACCCCATGGAACTCAATGGAACCCCATAGAATCCCATGGAACTTCAGAGAATCCCATGGAACCCCATGGAACCCCATAGAACCCCATGGAAACCCCATGGAAGACCCACAGGTGTCTCACCTGGTCAAACACCTGGTTAATGGCGGATCTCTTCTTGGGCTGCTCCCTCCAACCCACACCAGTGCCACACCTGCCCCATACTGGTCCCATTGCCCCATACTGGTCCCATACTGGTCTCACCTGTCCCAGGTGTGTCTCACCTGTCCTGCAGGTGTCTCACCTGGTCGAACACCTGGTCGATGGTGGGTCTCTTGTCAGGCTGCTCCCTCCAGCCCACACCAGTCCCATAACCCCATACTGGTCCCAGTGTTCCATACTGGTCTCACCAGTCCCATACTGGTCCCATAAAGGTCTCACCTGTCCCAGGTGTGTCTCACCTGGTCAAACACCTGGTCAATGGTGGGTCTCCTCTCGGGCTGCTCCCTCCAGCCCACACCAGTGCCATAACCCCATACTGGTCCCATACTGGTCTCACCTGTCCCATACCAGTCTCACCTGCCCCAGGTGTGTCTCACCTGGTCGAACACCTGGTCGATGGTGGGCCGTTTCTCGGGTTGCTCACTCCAGCCCACACCAGTCCCATACCTGTCCCATACTTGTCCCATTGCCCCATACTGGTCTCACCTGTCCCGCAGGTGTCTCACCTGGTCGAACACCTGGTCGATGGTGGGTCTCCTCTTGGGCTGCTCCCTCCAGCCCACACCAGTCTCATAACCCCACACTGGTCCCATACTGGTCTCACCTGTCCCATACCAGTCTCACCTGCCCCAGGTGTATCTCACCTGGTCGAACACCTGGTCGATGGTGGGTCATTTCTAGGGTTGCTCACTCCAGCTCACACCAGTCCCATAATCCCATACTGGTCCCAGTGCCCCATACTGGTCCCATACTGGTCTCACCAGTCCCATACTGGTCTCACCTGTCCCGCAGGTGTCTCACCTGGTCGAACACCTGGTCGATGGTGGGCCGTTTCTCGGGTTGCTCACTCCAGCACTCCTTCATCAGGTGGATGCACTCGAGCGGGGCCTGGTCGGCCGAGACCGCGGGGCGGCACAGGGGGGGCGGGCGCTGCACCTTCTCGATGATCTCTGTGGGGTCAGGTTTGGGTTTGGGGTCAGGTGTGGGGTCAGTGTGGGGTCAGTTATGGGGTCAGTGTGGGGTCAGTGAGGGGTCAGGTTTGGGTTTGGGGTCAGTGTGGGGTCAGTGTGGGGTCAGTTATGGGGTCAGTGTGGGGTCAGTGTGGGGTCAGTTATGGGGTCAGTGTGGGGTCAG
This sequence comes from Zosterops lateralis, assembly GCF_965231275.1. Taxonomy (NCBI): domain Eukaryota; kingdom Metazoa; phylum Chordata; class Aves; order Passeriformes; family Zosteropidae; genus Zosterops; species Zosterops lateralis. The sequence continues at coordinate 1,153,564 of NC_139794.1, forward strand.
TGAGGGGTCAGGTTTGGGTTTGGGGTCAGTGTGGGGTCAGTGTGGGGTCAGTTATGGGGTCAGTGTGGGGTCAGTGTGGGGTCAGTGTGGGGTCAGTGTGGGGTCAGGTTTGGGTTTGGGGTCAGTGTGGGGTCAGTGTGGGGTCAGTGTGGGGTCAGTTATGGGGTCAGTGAGGGGTCAGTGTGGGGTCATTTGGGGTCAGGCTTGTGGTCATATTTGGGGGGACAAGGTTAGTTATGGGGTCAGCTCTGAGGTCAATTTGGGGACAGTTTTGGGGTCAGGTTTGGGGGTCAGGATCAAGGGCGGGGTCAGCTTTGGGGTCAAGTCATGGAGTCAGTTTTGGGGTCACTTCTGGGGTCAGTTTGGGGGGGTCAGTTTTGGACTCAGGGGGGTTCAGGGGGGTTTTTGGGAGTCAGGAACTCGTTTTTGGGGTAAGTTTTGTGGTCCTCACCCTCGGGGAGCACCCCCAGCACACAGTAGGGGCTATGGGGGGTTTTGGGGGTCAGGAACCCGTTTTTGGGGTCGGTTTTGGGGTCCTCACCTTCGGGGGGCAGCCCCAGCATGCAGTAGGGGGGGCTCCTGCAGATCACCTCCTGCATGATGATGCCGATGCCGTAAACGTCCCCCCGGAAGGAGCCGCGGCGCTCCAGGGCCTCGTCCCGCAGCAGCTCCGGCGCCGTCCACAGCCGCTCTGGGGGCGGGGCCACGTTTGGACACGCCCACCCAGTCATGGCCACGCCCACCTCCCCAGTAGGCCACGCCCACTCCAAGCCAGGACCCAATGGGAGGTGGTTTGAGGGTGTGTCCGCCTTTAAGCCACGCCCATATCAGATATGGGGTGTGGCATTCTCAGGCCACGCCCCCTACACTATAAACCACGCCCACCATTCAGAGGAGGTGACATCACTGAATGGACAGGCCACGCCCACACACGAGGCCACGCCCCTTTAAGGAGACCCTGCCTTGATTGGGTGGGGTTGGTTCTGGCCACACCCCCTTTTTCCAAGCTCCACCCTCAGGCTGTGAAGCACCACCCACAACTTTGAGGCCACGCCCCCAGTGTAAGCCCCGCCCCAATGCCCCACCCTCACCTATAGGCCACGCTCCAATCTAAAATACAGATCCCCAAATCAAAGGCCACGCCCCTTTCCCTGGGCCACACCCATTCCCAAGGCCACGCCCCTTCCCTTTGGGAAGCCACGCCCCTTCCCTTTAGAGCTGTCCAATTTGCCACACCCAGAGCCACGCCCACCCCAAAGCCACACCCCCTTATGGAGCCCCCATTGATTTCCCTATGGCCACACCCACGAGGCCACGCCCACACGCCCACACCCCCAGCCCCGCCCTCACCGTGGGGCTGCGGGGGCGGGGCCGGCACGCGCTGGGCCTCCAGCAGTTGGTTGTAGCCGTGGTCGGTGACCTTGAGCACGAACCGCCCGTCCACCACGCAGTTCCGGGACTTGAGCCGCCCGTGGACAACGTCCCGATGGTGCAGGTACCGCACGCCCTGCGGGGACAGCGACCGGCGGTCAGCGGCGCGGTGGTCAGCGATGGGGTGGTCAGTGCCGTGGTCAGCCATCGCCGTGGTCAACAATCAACGTCATGGTTGACCATTGTCTTGGTCAACCATCGTCATGGTTGACCATTGCCATGGTCAACAATCAACGTCATGGTCAGCCATTCCCAGGGTCAGCAACACTGTGGTCAACAATCGTCATGGTCAACCATCATCATGGTCAACCACTGTCTTGGTCAACCATTGTCATGGTCAATAATCAACGTCATGGTCAGCCATTCCCAGGGTCAGCAACAGCATGGTCAACCATTGTTGTGGTCCATCATCATCATGGTCGACCATTGCCTCGGTCAACATCATCATGGTCAACCATTGTCATGGTCAGCAATCATTGTCGTGGTCAACAATCAATGCCATGGTCAACCATTGTCATAGTCAACAACGGCATGGTCAACAACGCCATGGTCAGCAATGCCATGGTCAACAACTTCATGGTCAACAACGCCATGGTCAGCAATGCCATGGTCAACGACGCCATGGTCAACAACGCCATGGTCAGCAATGCCATGGTCAGCAATCAACACCGTGGCCACCACCACCCCAATGACCACCAGACCTCCGTGGCCACCCCACGGTCACCAAGGCCACCCCCGTGGTGGTGACCACCTTGATGAGGTCGATGAGGAGCGAGGACTTGAACATCCAGTCGAGCTTCATGTCCTCGTTGCGCAGCAGGTCCTCCAGGCTGCCGCGCGAGCAGTGCTCCGACACGATGGCGAAGATGCCGCAGTCGTGGAAGAAGCCCAGGAACAGGTTCACGTTCTCGTGGCGCAGGTCCCGCAGCTGCCGGGGACACCGGGGGACATCGGGGGACATTGGGGGGACATGGGAATGTGTAGGGTGGGGACAGGTGGGACAGAGCATGAGCCAACAATGTCACATGGCACAATGTCTCCATGACTCAACAATATCCCCAAGACCCAACAATGTCCCATGCCCCTCAATGTCCCCATGGCCCCTCAATGTCCCCAAGATCCCATAATCTCCCATGACCCCTCAATGTCCCCATGACCCTTCACTGTCCCCAAGACCCAATGATGTCCCAATGATGCCCCATGACCCCTCGATGTCCCAATGACCCCTTGATGTCCCCATGACCCAACAATGTCCCCATGACCCTGAATGTCCCCATGACCCTTCAATGTCCCCATGACCCTCAATGTCCCCATGACCCCTCAATGTCCAATAATCCAACAATGTCCCCATGACACAATGATGTCCCCATGACCCCTCAGTGTCCCCATGACCCTTCAATGTCCCCGAGACCCAACAATGTCCCCACGACCCCTTGATGTCCCCATGTCCCAACGATGTCCAATGACCCCTCGATGTCCCCATGACCCAATGATGTCCCAACGATGTCCCCAGCCCCCTCGATGTCCCCAGCCCCTCGGTGTCCCCTCACCTTGCAGAAGGTCAGTTTGGTGGCCGGTTTCAGCTCCGTGTGTTGGTCCCCCGGGAACTTCTTCAGCCACACCCAGTCACCCTGTGGGGGAGGGGAGGGGGGTGAGGCCTCCTCACACCTGGGGACACCTGGGGACACCTGGGGACACTCGGGGACACTCGGGGACACTCGGGGACACACGGGGGACACACAGGGGACACACAGGGGACACACAACACACACCTCAGATCCCACCCGAATTTCCCCCCTTCAAATGGCAGGTGGGAGGAGGGGGAGGGGCGAGGCCGAGGGTGGGATTTTGGGGTCACTCGGGGGGATTTTGGCTCCAGGACTTACCTGCACGGAGGCGACAAGGCCCTGCTGGTTAAACAAGAGCAGGAGGAGGGGGAGGTTGCTGTTGCCCTTCGCGTTATCCTGTGGGAAAGCAGCTGTCAATCAGCGCCCGGGGGCGGGGCCTGGCTGTCAATCAGCGCCCAGGGGCGGGGCCTGGCTGTCAATCAGCGCCCGAGGGGGCGGGGCCTGGCTGTCAATCAGCGCCCCGGGAGGCGGGGCCTGGCTGTCAATCAGCGCCCGAGGGGGCGGGGCCTGGCTGTCAATCAGCGCCCGGGGCGGGGCCTGACTGTCAATCAGTGCCCGAGGGGGAGGGGCCTGGCTGTCAATCATCACCCAGGAGGGCGATGTCAATCATCAGCTGGGGGTGGGGCTGGGAGCAGCTGTCAATCATCCCTCATAGGTGGGATCAGCTGTCAATCATCGCCTCGGGGGCGGGGCTATGAGCCCATGGGCTCATGTCAATCATCTCTCAGGGGCGGGATCAGCTGTCAATCATTGCCTGAAGGGGGTGGAGATTATCTGTCAATCATCACCCAGGGGCGGGGCCATGATCAGCTGTCAATCATCACCCAAGGTCCCCAAGTTGGGGACAGCGGGGTCCCTCCGGAGGTGGCCTCGCCTTGTCGCCCCCGCAGGTGGGGAGGGGGGAGGGGGAGGGGAGGGGGGAGGGGAGGCGGGGAGGGTGGGGGAGGGGCGGGGGAGGGGCAGGGGGCGGGGGGCGGGGTCTCACCTCGGCCACGGCCACGTTGGTGGTGTCGGGCCCGGGGGTGGCGCTGCGGACGCTCTTGTTGTCACCCCCGCTCTGACCCGCCAGGCTGGCGTGGCTGCTGTCCACCTGCGGGGACACCGGGACAGCGTCACTCGTGGGGACAGGTCACACATCCATGTGGCACCGGGGTGTCACTCATGGGGACAGGTCACACATGGGGACAGTGCAGTGACACCCATGGGGACACCAAAGTGTCACTCGTGGGGACAGGTCACACATGGGGACACCAGCAGGGACATGTCACCCATCCATGGGGCACCGGGGTGTCACTCATGGGGACAGGTCACACATGGGGACACCAGGGTGTCACCCACAGGGACAGGTCACCCATGGGGACAGCGCCGTGTCACACATGAGGACAATGTGGTGACACCCACAGGGACATCTGTGTGTCACTCATGGGGACAGTGGGGTGACACCCACAGGGACACCAGGGTGACACCCATGGGATACGTCACCCATCCATGGGGCACCAGGGTGTCACTCATGGGGACAGCGTGGTGACACCCACAGGGACAGCAGGGTGACACTCAGGGGACATGTCACTTGTGGGGACAACAGGGACAGCTGGGCACAGTGTCACTCAGGGGACAGGTCACCCATCCACAGGGACACCAGGGTGTCACTCATGGGGATAGGTCACTCATGGGGACAGCGGGGACAGCGGTGACATGCCGTGTCACTCAGGGGACACGTCACACATGGGGACAGGTCACCCACGGGGGCACCAGGTGTCACCCACAGGGACAGGTCACACATGGGGACAGCGCGGTGACACCCATGGGGACATATCACCCACAGGGACAGGTCACTTGTGGGGACACCAGGGTGTCACTCGTGGGGACAGCAGGGACAGCACCCTGTCACTTGTGGGGACACGTCACCCATCCATGGGGACACTGGGGTGTCACTCATGGGGACAGGTCACACATGGGGACAGCTCCTTGTCACACATGGGGACACCTGGGTGTCACTCATGGGGACAGCGTGGTGACACCCACAGGGACACCAGGGTGTCACTCAGGGGACATGTCACACATGGGGACAGTGTGGTGACACCCACAGGGACACCAGGGTGACACCCATGGGATACGTCACCCACAGGGACACGTCACCTGCGGGGACACCGGGGTGTCACTCATGGGGACAGGTCACACATGGGGACAGCGCCATGTCACTTGTCGGGACATGTCACACATGGGGACACCAGGGTGTCACCCACAGGGACAGGTCACACATGGGGACAGCTCCGTGTCACACGTGGGGACACCTGGGTGTCACTCATGGGGACAGCGTGGTGACACCCGCAGGGACACCGGGGCATCACTCGTGGGGACATGTCACACATGGGGACAGCTCTGTGTCACTCGTGGGGACAGTGTGGTGACACTCACAGGGCACCAGGGTGTCACACAGGGGAAACGTCACCCATTGGGGACCCACCAGTCCATGGGGACACAACAACCACTGGGGACACACCAGCCATGGGGACACGTCACCCCTTGGGGACATGCCAGCCCATAATGTCACCCCAATATTCCTGCTGATGTCCCCATTTTTCCTCCCCACTGTCCCCAATCCCTCCATTGCCCCCCCACTGTCCCCGTTGTCCCCGTGTCACCTGTTTGCTGCTCTGGGTGTTGATGAAGGTCAGGTCCTCCATGGTCAGGATGATTTTGTTGGGGCCCTTCATGAGCTGAGCCTGCTGGATACGGCGCCTGTGGGGACAGCGGGGACATTGGGGACAGTGGGGACAGCGGGGACATTGGATACAGTGGGGACAGTGGGGACATTGGGGACATTGGGGACATCGGTGACATTGGGGACAGTGGGGACATTGGGGATAGTGGGGATGTTGGGGACATTGGGAGCATAGGGGACATCAGGGACAGTGGAGACATTGGGGACATCGGGGACAATGGGGATAATGGGGACATTGGGGATAATGGGGATAATGGGGACATTGGTGACATTGAGGACATCAGAGACACCAGGGACATTGGGGATACTGGGGACACTGGGGACATTGGGGACAGTGGGGACATCAGTGACATTGGGGATATCAGGGACACCAGGGACATTGGGAACATTGGGGACACTGGGGACAGTGGGGACATTGGGGACAGTAGGAACACCAGGGACATTGGGGACACTGGGGACAGTGAGGACACCGAGCTGCCACCAGGGCCACCAGGTGGGGACACAGAACTGCCGAGGTGCCACCAGGGCCACCAGGGCCACTCACCGGATGTGACAGGCCAGGGCGGCGCCGGCCGCGATCAGGGCGGCGATCAGGAGGAACATGAAGAAGACAAAGCCGGCGTCCATCCCTGGGGAGAGACCAGAGTGACCGGGAGTGACCACGGGAGTGACCATGGGAGTGACCATGGGAGTGACCACGGAGTGACCACAGGAGTGACCACAGGAGTGACCACGGGAGTGACCAGGAGTGACCACGGGAGTGACCGGGAGTGACCAGGAGTGACCACGGGAGTGACCTCGGGAGTGACCACGGGAGTGACCACGGGAGTGACCAGGAGTGACCAGGAGTGACCACGGGAGTGACCACAGGAGTGACCATGGGAGTGACCACGGGAGTGACCACAGGAGTGACCATGGGAGTGACCAGGAGTGACCACGGGAGTGACCACGGGAGTGACCCAGGGATGGCCCAAGGGTGACCAGGAGTGACCAGGGGGTTGTGGTCACCTGGTGGAACTGATGTCACCCGGTGGGTGTAGCACTGGAGGTCACCCGTGGGTGGATGTGGGCGGAGCCAAGAGAGGATGGATGGATGGACACATGTGGATGGACAGATGGACACGGTGGACATGGGTGGGTGGTCGGGTGGACACACGGATATGGTGGACATGGGTGGATGGACAGATGGATGGATGGACATGGTGGACATGGATGGATGGATGGACATGGATGGATGGATGGATGGACGTGGTGGACATAGATGGACAGATGGACATGGTGGAGATGGATGGATGGATGGATGGATGGATGGATGGATGGACATGGATGGATGAAGATGGTGGACAGGGATGGATGGACAGATGGACATGGTGGACACAGGTGAACGGTTGGGTGGACACGGGTGCTGGACCACAGCTGGTCCAGAACTGTGGTGACACCACAGCTGACCCAGGACCATGAGTGTCACCACCATGGCCATTCCAGTTCCATGGTGGCACCACCACCACAGAGGTGACACCACAACCACCCCACAACCACGGCCATTCCAGCTCTGTGGTGACACCATGACCATGGTGACACCACAGCTGACCCAGAACCATGAGTGTCACCATCACCACCATGGTCATTCCAGAACCATGAGTGCCACCACCACCATGACCATTCCAGTTCCACAGTGACACCACAACCATGGAAGTGACACCACAACCCTGGAGGTGACACCATACCCACCTCACAACCTCTGACCACCACCACCGTGGCCATTCCAGTTCCACGGTGACACCACGACCACAGAGGTGACACCACACCCACCCCACAACCTCTGACCACCACCACCACCATTCCAGTTCCACGGTGACACCACAACCATGGAGGTGACGCCACACCCGCCCCACAACCTCCCACCACCACCACGGCCATTCCAGTTCCATGATGTCACCACCACCACAGAGGTGACACTCACCGCCGTTGCAGATGGCGCCGGAGTCGAACCAGCAGCCGGCGTCGGTGGCCGGGCTGGCGCTGTGGGGCCAGTGGGGGCTGTGGCTGCGGTAGCTGAGGCCGCGCGTGCCGGGCTCCAGCCCGTAGACCGCCCACAGGTGGTGGCCTTTGCCGTCCGTGTCCAGCACCACGTAGGGCACCGAGACCTCGCCGTCCTGGTCCACGGTGAAGGTCTGGCTGAAGCCCTCCAGGCGGAAGTCGCGGGCGTGGTCGGCCACGCTGGTGCCCATCACCCAGCGGCCGCTGCGGCGCGTGGCCTCCACCGCCGTGGCCAGGAAGTAGATGGAGTTGTAGATGGTGGAGAAGAGAGGGTGGACCTGGTTTGGGGGGGAAAAAGGTGGTGGGCGTGGTCAGGGGATGGTGGTGGGTGGTGCTGGGGTGGGGGGTGGTGGGTGTGGTTGTGGTGGGTGTGGTTATTGCGGGTTGGGTGTGGTCAACTATGATGGTGATGGTCAACCAAGATGGCCATGGTCGTCTCTCATTGGCCATGGTCATCTCCCATTGGCCGTGGTCAAGTCCCATTGGCCATGGTCAAGTCCCATTGGCCATGGTCAACCGAGATGGCCGTGGTCACCTCCCATTGGCCGTGGTCAACCAAGATGGCCATGGTCACCTCCCATTGGCCGTGGTCAAGTCCCATTGGCCATGGTCAACCAAGATGGCCAGGGTCATCTCCCATTGGCCATGGCCATGTCCCATTGGCCATGGTCAATCAAGATGACCATGGTCATCTCCCATTGGCTGTGGTCATATTCCATTGGCCATGGTCAACCAAGATGGCCATGGTCCTCTCTCATTGGCTGTGGTCAACCGAGATGGCCACGGTCATCTCCCATTGGCCGTGGTCAATACAGATAGCCGCAGTCATCTCCGATGACTGACCATTGCCATGGTCATCTCCCATTGGCTGTGGTCACCTCCATCCTAAGTTGGTGGCCATGGCCATCTGTACCCAACCCTCTGGAGATGCCTCCAACCCCCTGGAGATGCCCCCAAATCCCCTGAAGACACCCCAAAACCCCCTCAGGAAACCCCAAACCCCTCCAGACCCCCCTCAAACCTCTCCAAATCCTCCTCAAACCCCTAAAGACACCCCCAAACCCCCTTGAGATACTCTCAAACCCTCTCAAGACACCCCCAAACCCCTCCAGACACCCCCAAACCCCTCCAGACCCTCCCTAACCCCCCCTGTAGACCCCCTCCCCACCTCGGCGGGGTCGAGGTCAGCGGGGACCTCGTAGGCTTTCTTGGCCTCCTCGAAGGCGTCGCGGAAGGAGGCGTCGGGCGAGTCGATGGTGACGGTGAGGACGGCGTCGTAGGCCAGGCGCAGCTTGGTGTTGTTGGCCAGCACGGGGTAGGGCACGCGGCGGTAGGGCAGCGCGAAGGTCAGCGCGTCGTAGGGGATGAAGACGAAGGTGCCGTCGGTCATGCCCAGGTCCTCGGCCTTCTCCAGGAGGACCTTCTGCTCGCGGCCGCCCAGGAGCACCGAGTGCATGCACATCACCACCACTGCGGGGACACGGGGACACGGGGAGGTGGGGAGGTGGCACCGGGAAGTGTCACCTCCCCACACTGAGTGTTGGGGTTGTGGTGGTGGGTTTTGTCTGTGCTGTTTGTTTGTCTGTCTTCATCCATCTGTTCATCCATGTCCGCCGTCTTTGTCCATGCCATCCGTCCGTCTGTCCATCCGTCCATCCATCTGTCTGTCCATCCATGTCCACCATCTTCATCCATGCCATCTGTCCATCTGAGTCCATCTTGATCCATCCTTCATCCATCCATCATCCATCCATCCGTCCATCCATCATCCATCATCTATCCATCATCATCATCCTCATCCATCCATCCATCCATCCCTCTGTCCATCCCTCAATCCATCCATCCCTCAATCCATCCATCCATCCATCCCTCTGTCCATCCATCCCTCCATCCATCTGTCCATCCATGTCCACCATCTTCGTCCATCCATCCGTCTAACTGAGTCTATCTTCATCCATCCTTTATCCATCCATTTGTCCATCTGTCCATCTGTCTGTCTGTCCATCCATCCATCCATCTCCACCATCTTCATCCATCCTTCCCCCTCCCATCTCCGTCCATCCATCCATCCATCCATCATCCATCATTCATTCATCCATCCATCCGTGTCCGCCATCTTCATCCATTCCGTCTATCTGTGTCTGTCTTCATTCATCATTCATCCATCCATTTGTCCATCTGTCCATCCTTCCTTCCTTCCATCCATCCATCCATCCATCCATCCATCCATCCATCCATCCATCCCGGTGTCCATCCATCCCATGTCCACCATCTTCATCCTTCTTTCCCCTCGCATCTCCATCCATCCATCATCTGTCTATCCGTCTGTCCATCCCTCCCTCCTCCATCTCTTCATTTCCACCCCATCCCCATCTCCATCTCCATCTCCATCTCCCTCTCCATTTCCATCTCCATCCCCATCATCTCCACCATCCCCATCATCTCTATCACCTCCATCATCCCCACCATCTCCATCCTCCCCATGCGCACCCCATGCCCACCCCACCTCCATCTCCCACCCCTCACCTCTCACTCCGTCCGCCCTCTGCACCCTCCTCAGCGCCGCCTCCGCCTCCTCCTCGTCCTCTCCGGCCGCGGTGACCACGGTGACCGGCAACCCCCTCGCCCTCAGCTCCCTGGCCAACTCCTGCCCGGTGTCCACCCACAGGTCCTGCGGCGCCGCCACCACGGCCACGTGGGCCCAGCGGAAATACCGCAGCACCGCGTGCAGCACGGCCGCCGGCTCCGGCAACGGCCGCACCAGAGTGACCGCCCCGGCCCCTCCGCACGCCCACGACACCAAGGGCTTGTTCCATGCCGCGGCCAAGAGTCCGGCGGCGCCGCAGGCCGCGGGGTTCAGCGGGCCCACGATGGCGCTGGCGTAGCGCTCCACGCTGACCAGCCCGGCCACGGCCTGCGGCGTGGAGCAGGCTTCGGCCAGCACCACCGCGTCCCACCAGTAGCCGGCGGTCAGCGCCGGGTCGCGGTTGAGCCGAGCCACCGCCAGGCGCGAGGCCACGTCCGGCAGGGCCCGCGCCAGCACCGGGTCGCAGCTCCAGGGGCCCAGAACGCCCACCTTGAAGGTGGCGGCCAAGGAGGGTTGGGGACAGGGGACGAGGAGGAGGAGGAGCAGGAGGAGGAAGGGGACGGGGGACAGCGGGGAAGGCCACCGGGGGTGGTGGGACAGCAGCAGGAGCAGGAGGGGAGGGGGCGTCAGGCGGGAGGGGGGGAAGGGGTGGGTGGTGTCACCACCATGGTGGGAGGTGTCACCATTGTGGGAGGTGTCACCATCATTGGAGGTGGCAAAGCTACAGGAGGTGTCACCATGGGAGGTGACACCATGGTGGGAGGTTCCAAAGCCATGGGAGGTGTCACCATGGTGGGAGGTGTCACCATCTTTGGAGGTGTCACCATTGTGGGAGGTTCCAAAGTCATTGGAGGTGTCACCATCATTGGAGGTGCCAAAGCCATAGGAGGCGTCACCATGGTGGGAGGTGTCACCATGGGAGGTGACACCGTGGGAGGTGACACCATGGTGGGAGGTGACACCGTGGGAGGTGACACCATGGTGGGAGGTTCCAAAGCCATGGGAGGTGTTGCCATCACAGGAGGTGGCAAAGCCACAGGAAATGTCACCATGGTGGGAGGTGTCACCATCATTGGAGGTGTCACCATTGTGGGAGATCCCAAACCCACAGGAGGTGTCACCAGAGGAGATGTCACTGTCATAAGAGATGTCACCGTCACGGAAAGTGTCACTGTGGGAGGTGCCACCACGGGAGGTGTCACTGCTGTCAGAGATGTCCCTGTTGTCGGTGTCACCACAGGACGTGCCACCACCATTGGAGGTGCCACCATGGCAGATGTCCCTACTGGAGAGGCCACCACCATCATGGGAGATGTCACTGGGGGAGGTGGCACCGTGGGAGGTGGCACTGTAGGAGATGTCACCATTGGAAATGTCACCGTTGGAGGTGCCACCACCATGGGAGGTGTCACCATTGGAGGTGACACCGGAGGAGATGCCACCACGGCATGTGATATCACAGGAGCTGCCACCACCATGGGATGTGTCACTGTGGGATGTGACGCCACCATCAGAAATGTCATTGTTGATGTCACCAGTGGAGATGCCACCATTCTTGGAGATGTCACTGCTGGAGATGCCACCACGGCAGATGCCACCACAGTGGGACACGTCCATGTGGGAAATGTCACCATTGGAGATGTCACTCTTGGAGATGTCACCACCATGGGAGATGTCACCATTGAAGATGTCACTGCTGGAGATGTCACCACGGCAGATGCCACCATGGCAGATGCCACCACAGTGGGACATGTCCGTGTGGGAAATGTCACCATTGAAGATGTCACTGCTGGAGATGTCACTGCTGGAGATGCCACCACCACGGGAGGTGCCATCATGGGATGTCACTGGAGGAGAGGTGCCACCACCGTGGAAAATGTCATTGTGGCTGATGTCACCCTGCGAGATGCCACCACGGGATGTGTCACTTCTGGAGATGCCACCGTGGCAGGTGGTGGCACAAGAGGTGTCACCACTGTTGGAGATGTCACCATGGGAGATGACGTCATGAGCAGAGCCACCAACATGAGAGTTGTCACCCTGAGAAATGTCACTGTGGGAGATGTCACCTTGGCAGGTGCCACCATGAGAAATGTCACCATGAGAGATGTCACCTTGGCAGGTGCCACCATGAGAAATGTCACCATGAAAGATGTCACCACCAGTGTTGGAGATGTCACCGTGTGAGTTGTCACCGTAGGAATTGTCACTCTTCTGAGAGATGCCACCATGGCTGAGGCCACCAGAGAAAGTGTCACCACCATGAGAAATGTCACCGTGGGAGGTGCCACCACCGTGGGAAATGCCACTGCAGGAGATGCCACCATCATGGGAAATGTCACTGTAGGAGGTGCCGCCACCATTGGAGATGCCACCACCATTGGAGATGTCACTGCTGCAGGTGCCACCATGGGAGACGATGCCACGGGAGGTGCCACCATCATGGGAAATGTCACTGTGGGAGGTGCCACCACTGTGGGAAATGCCACCACTGTTGGAGATGTCACCACGGGAGAGGCCACCATGGGAAATGTCACCACAGGAGATGATGCCACCACTGTTGGAGATGTCACTGCTGCAGGTGCCACCGTGGGAGACGATGCCACAGGAGGTGCCACCACTGTGGGAAATGTCACTGTGGGAGGTGCCACCACCCTGGGAGATGATGCCACCACTCTTGGAGATGTCACCATGGGAAATGTCACCGTTGGAGGTGCCACCACCATTGGAGATGTCACTGCTGCAGGTGCCACCCTGGGAGATGATGCCACCACTCTTGGAGATGTCACCGTGGGAAATGTCACCATGGGAAATGTCACCACTGTTGGAGATGTCCCTGTCGGAGGTGCCACCACCGTGGGAAATGTCCCCACAGGACGTCCCGGTGTCCCCACAGGACGTCCCGGTGTCCCCACAGGATGTCCTGGTGCCACCTCGGCCGCTGTCCCCGCTGTCCCCAGCGCTGTCCCCAAGGCGCCGCATGTCCAGGCTGTGCCGGGGTGTCCCTCAGGCCCGGGGGTGGCCGGAGGTGTCCGGAGATGTCACCATGGTCACCGTGGGGGTCACCTGGGGGACACACGGTGGTCAGTGGGGGGGTCAGGGGTCCTGGGGGGGTCAGTGGTCGGGGCAGGGGTCAGTGGGAGAGGTCAGTGGGGGGTCAGTGGTCACTCAGTGGTCAGTGGTCACTGGGGGGGTCAGTGGTCAGTGATCAATGGCCAATGGGGGTCAGTGTGAGGGGTCAGTGGTCACTGGAGGGCCAGTGGTCACTCAGTGGTCAGTGGTCATTCAGTGGTCACTGGGGGATCAATGGTCAGTGGTCACTAGGGCGTCAGTGGTCACTCAGTGGTCACTGGGGGGTCAGTGGTTACTGGAGAGCCAGTGGTCGCTCAGTGGTCAGTGGCCATTCAGTGGTCACTGGAGGTCAATGGCCAGTGGCCACTCAGTGGTAACTGTGTGGTCACTGGGGGGTCAATGGTCACTCATTGGTCACTCATTGGTCACTCATTGGTCACTCAGTGGTCACTGTGTGGTCACTGGGGGGCCAGTGGTCACTGGGGGGTTCAGTGGTCACTCAGTGGTCAGTGGTCACTCAGTGGTCACTCAGTGGTCACTAGGGGGTCAGTAGTCAATGGTCATTTAGTGGTCACTCAGTGGTCACTCATTGGTCACTCAGTGGTCACTGTGTGGTCACTGGGGGGTCAGTGGTCACTCAGTGGTCACTCAGTGGTCCCTCAGTGGTCACTCAGTGGTCACTGGGGGGTCAGTGGTCACTCAGTGGTCACTCAGTGGTCCCTCAGTGGTCACTCAGTGGTCACTGGGGGGTCCTGACCACGTTCCCATTCCCGGGGGGAGGAGGGGAGGGGGGGGGTCAATGATCCTGCCCCCCCCATTCCCATAATCCCCCGCGGCCCCGCTAATCCCGGGGGGGGGGGGAGGGGCTAAACCCGGGCTAATCCGCCCCTCCCCCACCTCGGGCGGGGCCACCTGAGGGGACACGGGGGGGAGGGGACACACCTGAGGGGGGGGACACACCTGGGGAGGGGACACACCTGGGGACACACCTGGGGGGGGGCACACCTGGTGTCACTTGTCTGTCCTGTATCACCTCTGCCCACTGTCACCTATGTCACACACCTGGTGTCACCTGTGCCCTGTCTCACCTGTGTGACACACCCAGTGTAACCTGTCCCCATTGTCACCTGTGCCAGGTGTCCTGGTGTCCCCTGTGAGTGTCAGGTGTCCATCCCCACTGGTGTCACCCCTGGCCTGGTGTCACCTGTGTGACACACCCAGGATCACCTGTGCTCATTGTCACCTGTCCCCAGTGTCACCTGTCCCCATTGTCACCTGTCCCAGGTGTCCCCCTGTCCCCTGTGAGTGTCGGGTGTCTGTCCCCCTCGGTGTCCCCCCCTGGCCCGGTGTCACCTGTGTGACACAGCCAGTGTCACCTGTGCCCATTGTCACCTGTGCCAGGTGTCCCCTGGTGTCCCAGGTGAGTGTCGTGTGTCGATCCCCCCCGGTGTCCCCCCTGGCCCAGTGTCACCTGTGTGACACCTGTGCCCTGCCTCACCTGTGTGACACACCTGGTGTCACCTGTCCCCATTGTCACCTGGGCCAGGTGTCCCCTGGTGTCCCCGTGAGTGTCGAGTGTCTGTCCCCCCCGGTGTCACCCCCTGGCCTGGTGTCACCTGTGTGACACACCTGATGTCACCTGTCCCCATTGTCACCTGTCCCCACTGTCACCTGTGCCAGGTGTCCCGGTGTCCCCCATGTGTGTCGTGTGTCCATCCCCCCCGGTGTCCCCCCTGTCCCGGTGTCACCTGTGTGACACACTCAGTGTCACCTGTGCCCTGTCTCACCTGTGTGACACACCCAGTGTCACCTGTCAGTCCTGTGTCACCTGTGCCCCATGTCACCTGTCCCAGGTGTCCCCAGTGTCCCCTGTGAGTGTCGTGTGTCTGTCCCCCCCGGTGTCACCCCCTGGCCCGGTGTCACCTGTGTGACACAGCCGGTGTCACCTGTCCCCATTGTCACCGGTCCCCATTGTCACCTGTGCCAGGTGTCCCGGTGTCCCTGATGATTGTCGTGTGTGGGTCCCCCCGGTGTCCTCCCTGTCCCGGTGTCACCTGTGACACACCCCGTGTCACCTGTGTGTGTCACCTGTGCCAGGTGTCACCTGTGTGACACACCCAGTGTCACCTGTGCCCATTGTCACCTGTGCCAGGTGTCCCCCGGTGTCCCTGGTGAGTGTCGTGTGTCGGTCCCCCCCGGTGTCCCCCTGTCCCGGTGTCACCTGTGTGACACACCAGGTGTCACCTGTGCCCACTGTCACCTGTCCCTATTGTCACCTGTGCCAGGTGTCACCTGTGCCAGGTGTCACCTGTCCCAGGTGTCCCAGTGTCCCCTGTGACTGTCATGTGTCGGTCCCCCCGGTGTCACCCCCTGGCCCAGTGTCACCTGTGTGACACACCTGGGGTTACCTGTCCCTATTGTCACCTGTCCCCACTGTCACCTGTCCCAGGTGTCCCCAGTGTCCCCTGTGTGTGTCGTGTGTCTGTCCCTCCTCATGTCCCCCCTGTCCCGGTGTCACCTCTGTCCCCAGGCCCCGCCCTAATCCGGCCCGGCTATTCCGGGCTCCTTCATCCCCCGGGCCAGGACAGGGACACGTCACCTGTGCGTCACCTGCGCGTCAAACGCCACGTGTCACCCGCCCTGTCACCCGGCCCCGTCACGTGTCACCCGTCACACGTCACCCGTCAAGTGTCACCCGTCAAATGTCACCTGTCAAATGTCACCTGTCAGTGTCACACCCACCCGTGTCACACGTCACCTGTCACACGTCACCCGTCAAGTGTCACTTGGCAAATGTCACCTGTCAAATGTCACCTGTCAAATATCAGCTGTCAAGTGTCACCTGTCAAGTGTCACCTGTAAAATGTCACCTGTAAAATGTCACCTGTCAAAGGTCACACCTGCCCATGTCACCCGGCCCTGTCACACATCACCCATCAAATGTCACCTGTACAATGTCACCTGTCAGTGTCACAAGTCACCCATCAAATGTCACCTGTCAAATATCACCTATCAAATGTCACCTGTCAATGTCACACCTGTCACCCATCAAATGTCACCTGTCAAATGTCACCTATAAAATGTCACCTGTCAAAAGTCACACCTGCCCGTGTCACCCAGCCCTGTCACACGTCACCCATCAAATGTCACCTGTACAATGTCACCTGTCAATGCCACACCTGCTTGTGTCACCCACCCATGTCACACATCACCTGTCACACGTCACCTGTCAAATGTCACCTGTCAATATCACCTGTCAAAGGTCACCCATCAATGTCACATCTACCCCTGTTACATGTCACATCTCAAATGTCACCTGTCACCTGCCCGTGTCACACCTGTCATGTCACACCTGTACCTGGCACACGCCACATCTCAAATGTCACCTGTCAAATGTCACCTGTCAATGTCACACCTGCCCGTGTCACACCTGTCACAGCCCATGTCACACCTGGACATGTCACACCTGTTCCTGTCACACCTGCAGTGTCACACCTGCAGTGTCACACCTGTCCCCGAGCACCCCATTGTTCCTTTAGCCCCCCCCAAGACCCCAAAGGGACCCCCAGGTGTGAAAGGGGGGACCCCAAAATCTCCTCAGGTAACTCAGGTGTCACCCCAAAACCTCCCCAGGTAACTCAGGTGTGAAAGGAGGGACCCCAAAAACCCTCAGGTAACTCAGGTGTGAAAGGGGGGACCCCAAAACCCCCCAGGTAACTCAGGGGTCACCTTAAATCCCCTCAGGTAACTCAGGTGTGAAAGGGGGGATCCCAAAACCTCCTCAGGTAACTCAGGTGTCACCCCCAAACCCCCTCAGGTAACTCAGGTGTCACCCCAAAACCCCCTCAGGTAACTCAGGTGTGCAGGGGGATCCCAAAACCTCCTCAGGCAACTCAGGTGTCACCCCAAAACCCCTCAGGTAACTCAGGTGTGAAAGGAGGGACCCCAAAATCCCCTCCAGGTAACTCAGGTATGAAAGGAGGGACCCCAATTCCCCCCAGGTAACTCAGGTGTCACCCCAAAAACCCCTCAGGTAATTCAAGTGTCACCCCAAGCCCCCCCAGGTAACTCAGGTGTCACCTCAAAACCTCCCCAGGTAATTCAGGTGTGTTTGGGGGGGTTCCAGGTGTATTTTTGGGGGTCCCGGGTGTGTTTGGGGGGTCCCGGGTGTTTTTTGGGGGTCCCAGGTGTTTTTGGGGTGTCCCAGGTGTGTTTTTGAGGGTCCCAGGTGCCTTTGGGGTGTCCCAGGTGTGTTTTTGGGGCTCCCAGGTGTGTTTTTGGAGGGTGCCAGGTGTGTTTGGGGGGTCCCAGGTGTTTTTGGGGGGTCCCAGGTGTGTTTGGGGGGTCCCAGGTGTTTTTGGGGGGTCCCAGGTGTGTTTGGGGGGTCCCAGGTGTTTTTGGGGGTCCCTTAATTAGAGGGAATCACTTAATTAGGGGAGTCCGTTAATTAGGAGGGATGTCTTAATTGGGGGGGTGTCCTTAATTGGGGCAGGTCACTTAATTGGGGGAAGTGTCTTAATTGGGGGAGGTCATTTAATTGGGGGTCTCTTAATTGAAGGGGGTCCGTTAATTGGGGGGAGTGTGTTAATTGAAAGGTCCCTTAATTAGGAGGGGTCTCTTAATTGGGGGGGCGTCCCTTAATTGGGAGGAGGTTCCTTAATTGGGGGGACCCGTTAATTGAGGGGATCCCTTAATTGGGAGAGGTTCCTTAATTAGGGGGACCTGTTAATTGGAGGGATCCCTTAATTGGGGGGAGTCCGTTAATTGGGGGGACCCGTTAATTGGGGGGATCCCTTAATTAGGGGGGAGGTTCCTTAATTAGAGGATCCGTTAATTGGGGAGAGTCCGTTAATTGGGGAGGAGGTTTCTTAATTAGGGGATCCGTTAATTGGGGAGAGTCCATTAATTGCGGAGGTCCGTTAATTGGGGAGAGTCCCTTAATTGGGGAGATCCCTTAATTAGGGGTGAGGTTCCTTAATTGGGAGGGTCAGTTAATTGGGGAGAGCCCATTAATTGGGAGGAGTTCTTTAATTGGGGGGTCCGTTAATTGGGGGGATCCATTAATTGGGGGGAGGTTCTTTAATTAGAAGATCCGTTAATTAGGCGGAGTCCCTTAATTGGGGGGAGTTCGTTAATTGGGAGGAGTCCCTTAATTGGGGGAGGTTCCTTAATTTGGGGGAACTCGTTAATTGGCGGAGTCCATTAACTGGGGGAGAGGCTCCTTAATTAGGGGATCCGTTAATTGGGGAGAGTCCATTAATTGGGAGGGGTTCCTTAATTGGGAGGGGTTCCTTAATTGAGGGGAGTCTGTTAATTGAGGGGACCCGTTAATTAGGAGGATCTCTTAATTAGAGGGGAGAGTCCATTAATTGGGGGGGTCCGTTAATTGGGGGGGTTGAGCCCTTGGGGGGGCGGTTCCTTAATTGAGGGATCCCTTAATTAGGGGGGGGAATCCCTTAATTGGGAGGGGTCCCTAAATTACCCCAAAGAGGGGGGGGATGGGGGGGATCCCTCACTTGGGGGGGGTCTCAGGTCCCGGGGGAGGTTTAGGGGGGTCCCGGGGGGATTTGGGGTGTCCTGGAAGGTTTTGGGGGGTCCTGGGGGGGTCCAAGGGGTCCCGGGGAGGGGAGTTGGGGTCCTGGGGGGGTCTCGGGGGGGATTTGGGGGGTCTTGGAAAGGTTTGGAGGGTCCTGGGGGGATTTGGGGTGTCCTGGAAGGTTTTGGGGGGTCCTGGAGGGGTTTGGGGGGTCCTGGGAGGGTCCCAAGGGATCCCGTGGGAGTTCCAGGGGGGATTTGGGGGGTCCTGGGTATTTGGGGGGGGGTCTCTTACCTCTCCTGAGGTCCCGGGGGGGGGTCCCGGGGGGATCCGGGGAGATTTAGGGGGTCCTGGGGGGATTTGGGGAGTCCTGGAGGGGTTGAGGGGGTCCTGGGGGGGGGGGTCCCAAGAGATCTAGGGGGTCCTGGAGGGGTTTGGGTGGGGATTTGGGGAGGGTCTCTTACCTGTCCTCAGGTCCCGGAGGAGTTTTGGGGGTCCCGGGGGGGATTTGGGGGGTCCTGAGTATTTGGAGGGGGGGGTCTCTTACCTCTCCTGAGGTCCCGGGGGGTCCCTGGGGTATTTAGGGATCCCAGGGGGGTCCGGGGGGGGTCCCAGGGGGGTCCCGGGGGTATTTAGGGATCCCAGGGGGGGTCCTGGGGGGGTCCTGGACGGGTTTGGGTGGGCTTTTGGGGGGGTTGGGGTGTCTCTTACCTGTCCTCAGGTCCTGGGGGGGTCCCGGGGGTATTTGGGGGTCCCGGGGGGGTCCCGAGGTATTTGGGGGGGTCCCGGGGGGGTCCCGGGGGGGTCCCGGGGTGTGGGCGCTGCCCCCAGGGAGCCCGGGCCGTTCTGGCCCCGGCGCGGCCGCTGCGGGGGGGGGGGCGCGGGGGGGGCCCTAATCCCCCCCTCCCCCACCCCGCCCCTCCCCCACCCCCGGGAAAATCGGATTAACGGGGGGGGAGGGGGAGGGGGGAGGTGACACCGGGGACACGATGGGGGGGGACACGAGGGGACATTGGGGGGGGGGCGGGGGTGGCACTGGGGGGGTCCTGGGGGGGGTTGGGGACATGGAGGGGACATTGAGGGGACATTGGGGGGGTCCTGGGGACGGGGGGGGGGGACATTGGGGGGACAGGGGTGACACTGAGAGGGGACCTGAGGTTTGGGGGGGACATTTCGGGGACATTGGGGACACCCCTGGGGGGGGTCCTTGGGATGGGGGGACATGGGGGGGACATGGGGACACCCCTGGGGGGGGGGTCCTGGGGACGGAGGGGGACATTGGGGGGACAAGGGTGACACTGAGGGGGGTCTTGGGGAGGGGGCGGGACATGGGGGTGACAGGGGTGACACTGAGGGGGGACCTGGGAAGTGGGGGGGAGGACATTTAGGGGGGTCCTGGGGAGGGGGGGGACATGGGGACACCCCTGGGGGGACTCTGGGGGGGCTCAGGTGGGTGGGGGACACACGAGGGGACATTGTGGGGCTCCTGGGGATGGTGGGGGACATGGGGGGGACATTGGGGACATCCCTGGGGGGGGTCCTGGGGACGGAGGGGGACATGGGGGGGACAGGGGTGACACTGAGGAGGGACATGGGGAGTAGGGGGGGACATTTAGGGGGGTCCTGGGAGTGGGGGGACACACGAGGGGACATCGGGGGGGGTCCTGGGGAGGAGGTGGGGACACAAAGGGGACATTGAGGGGGGGACACGAGTGACACTGGGGGAGTCTGGGGAGGGGGGGGACATTTGGGGACACTCCTGGGGGGACACTGGTGACACTCGTGGGGGGTGGGAATTGGGGGGTGGGCACAGCCCGGTGGTATCCGAGGGGACAATTTGGGGACACGAGGAGACTTTGGGGGCTCCGCGGTCCCAAAATGCCCCAAAAATGCCCCAAAACGGCCCCAAAATGCCCCAAAACGTGGCCCAGATCACGCCCACCGCGCCTCGGAGGTGTCAATCAACGCTAAACCACGCCCCCAGGGAATAACCACGCCCCTTCTACGGCTTATATGGACATGTCCATATGTGGTTAAACCACGCCCACAGCGGCACATGTCAATCAACGCTAAACCACGCCTTCCTCAGAGATAACCACGCCCCTTCTAATCCTTAAATGGGACATGTCCATATATGGTTAGACCACGCCCATCTGGAGTTTGACCACGCCCACTCCGCTGTTTTCCCGCTTCGCCGCCATGATGGATTTGGGCGGAAAGCGGAAGTGACGTCACGGAAGGCGCCCAGGTCGGGCGGAAGTGAAGGCGGTGAGAAGGAGGTGAGAGAAACTGGGATGGAACTGGGGGGGACTGGGGGGACTGGGGGGGACTGGGAGGGACTGGAAGGAACTAGGGGGACTGGGAGGGACTGGGGGGAACTTGGAGGGACTGGGGGGACTGGGGGTTACTGGGATTGCTGGGACTGGTCATACTGGGAGTTACTGGTGCTGGTTGTACTGGGAGCACTGGGATTGGTTATACTGGGAATTACTGGGCGATACTGGGAGCACTGGGACGGGTTGTATTGTGACTTACTGGGAGCACTGGGATTGTTGGGACTGGTTTATACTGGGAGTTACTGGGGGGAGCACTGGGGAATACTGGGACTGGTTATACTGGGAATGCCGGGGGTTACTGGGAGCACTGGGACTGGTTATACTGGGAGTTACTGGGGGGATACTGGGAGCACTGGGACTGCTTATACTGGGAGCACTGGGATTGGTTATACTGGGAGCACTGGCGGATACTGGTGCTGGTTATACTGGGAGCACTGAGGGTTCCTGGGACTGGTTTATACTGGAACTTACTGGGAGCACTGGGACTGATTATACTGGGAGTTACTGGGAGCACTGGGACTGGTTATACTGGGAGTTACTGGGAGCACTGGGACTGGTTATATTGGGAATGCCGGGGGTTACTGGGGGATACTGGGAGGGGATACTGGGACTTACTGGGAGCACTGGGACTGGTTTATACTGGGGGTTACTGGGAGCAGTGGAACTGGTTTATACTGGGAGCACTGAGGGTTACTGGGGCTGGTTATACTGGGAGCACTGAGGGGGATACTGGGAGTTACTGGGAGCACTGGGACTGGTTATACTGGGAGTTACTGGGGTAGACACCAGGGGTTACTGGGGGCACTGGGACTGGTTATACTGGGAGCACTGGGAGCACTGGAACTGGTTTATACTGGGAGCACTGGGGGTTACTGGTGCTGGTTATACTGGGAATTACTGGGGGGGATACTGGGACTTACTGGGAGCACTGGGACTGGTTATACTGGGAGCACTGGGGGTTACTGGTGCTGGTTATACTGGGAATTACTGGGGGGGATACTGGGGGTTACTGGGAGCACTGAACTGGTTCTACTGGGAACGCCGGGGTTACTGGGGGATACTGGGAGCACTGGCGGTTACTGGGAGCACTGGGACTGGTTTATACTGGGGGTTACTGGGGGCACTGGGACTGGTTCTGCTGGGAGCACTGGCGGTTACTGGGACTGGTTTATACTGGGAGCACTGGGGGTCACTGGGGGCACTGGGATTGGTTATACTGGGAATGCCAGGGGTTACTGGTGCTGGTTACTGGGAGCACTTGGAGCATTGGCACTGGTTATACTGGGAGAACTGGGGAATACTGGGACTGGTTTATACTGGGGGCACTGGGATTGGTTATACTGGGAGGGATTCTGGGACTTACTGGGAGCACTGGTGGATACTGGAGCCGGTTGCACTGGGAGCACTGGGACTGGTTATACTGGGAGTTACTGGGAGCACTGGGACTGGTTATACTGGGAGTTACTGGGAGCACTGGGACTGGTTATACTGGGAGTTACTGGGAGCACTGGGACTGGTTATACTGGGAGTTACTGGGAGCACTGGGACTGGTTATACTGAGAGCACTGGGGGTTACTGGAGCTGGTTTATACTGGAAACGCTGGAGGATACTGGGGGTTACTGGGAGCACTGGGGGGGATACTGGGACTTACTGGGGGTTACTGGGAGCACTGGCGGTTACTGGGAACACTGGGACTGGTTTATACTGGGGGTTACTGGGAGCACTGGGACTGGTTTATACTAGGAATGCCGGGGGTTACTGGGAGCACTGGGACTGCTTATACTGGGAGCACTGGGAGCACTGGAACTGGTTTATACTGGGAGTTACTGGTGCTGGTTATACTGGGAGTTACTGGGGGGATACTGGGGGCACTGGGAGTTACTGGAACTGGTTTATACTGGGAACACTGGGGGATACTGGGACTGGTTTATACTGGGAGTTACTGGGAGCACTGGGAGCATTGGGACTGGTTTATACTGGGAGCACTGGTCTAAACTGGTCTGTACCAGTTTGTACTGGTCTATATTAATCTATACTGGTCCATACTGGTTTGTACTGGGAGCTCTGGTCTGTACTGGTTTATACTGGTCTGTATGACTCTATACTGGTCTATATCGATCTATACTGGTCCATACTGGTTTATACTGGGAGCTCTGGTCTGTACTGGTTTATACTGGTCTATCCCAGTCCATACTGGTCCGTACTGGTTTATACTGGGAGCTCTGGGTGGATTTTTGGTTCTCCTGAAATATTTTTTTTTTGGGATCTTCCCTTAAATTTTTTGGGGATCCCGGAAATTTTGGGATCCCGGATTTTTTTGGGATTTTCAGGGAATTTTTTTAGGATTTTTTTGAGAATTTTTTTTGGGAATTTTGGGGAATTTTCAGGTTTAAAATTTGTTCTAAAATCGGAATTTTTTTCCTCTTTCCCACAGGATTTTTGTCCCCAATCCCAGAATTTTTTGGGGTCCCTGTTGGAATTTCAGAATCCCGAATTTTTGTGGATTTTTTTGGGATTTTTTTGAGATTTTTTTGAGATTTTTTGAGATTTTTTTGAGATTTTTTTTTTTTTAATTTTGGGAAAATTTTGAGAATTTTTTTGAGAATTTTTTGGGAACTTTTTGGGCACTTTTTTGGAATTTTGGGAGAATTTTTTGGGAATGTTTTTGGAATTTTTCGAGATATTTTTGGGAATTTTTTTGGAATTTTTGGGGATTTTTTTGGGGATATTTTTGGATTTTTTTTGGCTTTTTCTTGAATTTTTTTGGGGATTTTTGGGGATTTTTTTTGGATTTTTTTGGGATTTTTTTGAGAATGTTTTTGAAATTTTTTAAGATTTTTTTTTTGAATTTTTTGAGAATTTTTGGGGAATTTTTTGGGAGGGATTTTGAGGAATTTTCAGGTTTAAAATTGGCTCTAAAATCGGAATTTTTCCTCTTTCCCACAAGAATTTTTTCCCCTTTCCTGGATTTTTTTTGGGGTCCTGTTTGAATTTTGTGATCCCCGAATTTTGGGGAATTTTTTTGGGAATTTCTTGGGAATTTTTTGAGAATTTTGAGGGGATTTTTTTGGGAAATTTTTTCTTTTAATTTTTGGGAATTTTTTTTGATTTTTTTTGAGAATTTTTAAAGATTTTTTTTTGAAATTTTTTTTGGAATTTTTTTGGATTTTTTTGGGAATTTTTGGGGATTTTTTGGGGAATTTTTTGGGAATTTTTTGGGAATTTTTTGGGGAATTTTTTTGAGATTTTTTTTGTAATTTTGGGGGTAATTTTTTTGGGATTTTTTGGGGAATTTTTTGAGAATTTTTTGGGAATTTTTTTGGGGAATTTTTTTTTGTAATTTTAGGGGAATTTTTTGGGGGGAATTTTTTGGGGATTTTTTTGGAATTTTTGGGGAATTTTTTGGTTTTTTTAAAAATTTTTAGGAATTTTTTGGGAATTTATTCAGGAATTTTTTTGGGGAATTTTTTTGGAATTTTTTGGAAATTATTTTGGAATTTTGGGAAAATTTTCAGGAATTTTTTGGGGAATTTTCACATTTAAATTTCACTCTAAAATCTGAATTTTCTCTCTTTCTCACAGGAATTTTTTCCCATTTTGAAAATTTTTTTGATTTCCCTGTTTGGATTCCAGAATCCCGAATTTTTTAGGAATTTTTTTGGGATATTTTAGACCTTTTTTGGGGATTTTTGGTGCCTGTTATGACCATCCACAACCTTTACATCTTCGACCGGGGCGGCTCCTGCCTCTTCTACAGCGAATGGCACCGGCGCAGACCCCCCGGGATCCCACAGGAGGAGGTGAAAATAAATTGGGAAATTTGGGAAAATTTGGGAAATTTGGGGATTTGGGGATTTGGGGGGATTTGGGGAATTTTTGGGATTTTTTTGGGATTTTTTGGGGAATTTTTGGGGATTTTTTCAGATTTTTTTGTGATTTTTTTGGGATTTTTTGGGGATTTTTTTGGGGTTTTTTTCAGATTTTTTTGTGATTTTTTTGTGATTTTTTTGGATTTTTTTGGATTTTTTTCTGATTTTTTTGGGGATTTTTTTGGGATTTTTTGGGGATTTTTTTTTGGGATTTTTGGGGGGATTTTTTGGGATTTTTTTGGGAATTTTCGAGGATTTTTTGGGGAATTTTTTGGGGATTTTTTTCAGATTTTTTTGTGATTTTTTTCTGATTTTTGGGGGGATTTTTTCAGATTTTTTTGGGATTTTTGGGGGGATTTTTGGAGACATTTAGGGGGATTTTTGGGGACTTTTTCAGATTTTTTGGGGATTTTTTGGGATATTTTGGGAACATTTGGATGGAGACCCCCTGGGATCCCGCAGGAGGAGGTGACACTAATTGGGGGAATTTGGGAAAATTTGGGAAAATTTGGGTGTTTTGGGATTTGGGGGGATTTGGGGAATTTTTGGGAATTTTTTGGGATTTTTTGGGGAACTTTTGGGATTTTTTTGGGATTTTTTAGGGAATTTTTGGGATTTTTTGGGGAATTTTTTTGGAATTTTTTAAATTTTTTTTTCTGAATTTTTTTTTAATTAAAAAAAAATCTTGGATTTTTTTGGACTTTTTAAATTATTTTTGAAATTTAAAATTTTTTTTGAATTTTTTTTCAATTTGGGGGAATTTGGGGGAAATTTTGGGGGATTTGGGGGATTGGGGGAATTTGGGGAATTTTTTTTGGATTTTTTTTTATATTTTTTTATTATTTTGGGTTTTTTTTGAATTTTTTTTGGATTTTTTTGTTTTTTTTTTTAATTTATTTTTTATTTTTTTGAATTTTTGGGATTTTTGGGATGTTTTGAGAATTTTGGGGAATTTTGGGGGATTTTGGGGGAAATTTTGGGGATTTTTGGGGATTTTTTTTCTTTTTTTTTAAATTTTTTCAAATTTTTTTGAATTATTTTTGATTTTTTTTTTAATTTTTGGAAATTTTGGGATTTTTTTGGGAATTCTGGGGAATTTTTGGGGATTTGGAGAATTTTAGGGGATTTTTTGGGGGGGGAATTTTTGGGAATTTTTTGATGATTTTTGGGCAGTTTTGGGACAATTTTCGGGGTTTTAAAAATAATTTGGGAGGTTTGGGAATTTTGGGGAATTTTTTGGGAATTTTTTAGGGGTTTTTTTTTGTTGGTTTTTTTTATGTTTTGGGGAAATTTTTTTAATTTTTCCTGAATTTTAATGGTTTTTTTGGGGAGATTTGGGGATTTTTGGGGATTTGGGAATCTCCCAAATTCCCTAAAATTCCCCAAATTTCCCTAAAATTCCCAATTTTTTCCCATTTCAGGAATTCAAGCTGATGTTTGGGATGCTTTTCTCTCTTCGCTCCTTCGTGGCCAAGATGAGCCCCACGGACATGTATCCAAAACCCAAAAAACCCCAAAAAACCCCAAAAAATCCACCAAAATTGGGAATTTTTTGGGAATTTTGGGAATTCGGGGCCCTGTAAAACACCAACCCCTCCCTGAAGGGTTTTGGGTGGATTTTGGGTGGATTTTTGGGAATTTTGGGGCAGATTTTTGGGAAATTTGGGGCAGATTTTGGGGCAGTTTTTGGGAATTTTGATGCAGATTTTGCGTAATTTTTTTGGAATTTTAGGCAGATTTTTGGGCAAATTTTTGGGATTTTTGGAGCAGATTTTGAGTAAATTTTTGGGAATTTTGGAGCAGATTTTGGGTAAATTTTTGGGAATTTTGGGGCAGATTTTGGGGCAGTTTTCGGGAATTTTGATGCAGATTTTGGGTGGATTTTTGGACAGATTTTGGGCAGATTTTGGGGGATTTTGATGCAGATTTTTGGGCAGATTTTGGGTAAATTTTTGGGAATTTTGAAGCAGATTTTGGGGCAGATTTTGGGTGGATTTTTGGGAATTTTGGGGCAGATTTTTGGGATTTTTTTGGCCGATTTTGGGGCAG
Source organism: Zosterops lateralis (assembly GCF_965231275.1). Classification (NCBI taxonomy): domain Eukaryota; kingdom Metazoa; phylum Chordata; class Aves; order Passeriformes; family Zosteropidae; genus Zosterops; species Zosterops lateralis. Next base: position 1,180,838 of record NC_139794.1, read on the forward strand.
ATTTTGGGGAAAAATTGGGGCAGATTTTTGGCACATTTTGGGCAGATTTTGGGTGGGTATTTGGGGCAGATTTTGGGGCAGATTTTGAGTAGATTTTTGGTAGATTTTTGGTAGATTTTGAGCAGATTTTGGGCAGATTGTGGATGGATGTTTTGGAATTTTGGGGCAGATTTTGGAGCAGATTTTGAGCAGATTTTGGAGTGATTTTGGGACAGATTTTGAGTAGATTTTTGGCAGATTTTGGGTGGATTTTTGGGAATTTTGATGCAGATTTTGGGGCAGATTTTAGACAGATTTTGGGCAAATTTTTGGGAAATTTGGGGCAGATTTGGGGTAAATTTTTGGGCCAGTTTTTGGGTTTTTTTGGAGCAGATTTGGGGCAGATTTTGGGGGATTTTGATGCAGATTTTTGGGCAGATTTTGGGGCACATTTTGGATAAATTTTTGAGGATTTTGGGGCAGATTTAGGGCAGATTTCGGGAGGTTTTTTGGGAATTTTGGGTGGATTTTGGGCAGATTTTGGGCAGATTTTGGGCAGATTTTGGGGCAGATTTTGAGTAGATTTTTGGCTGATTTTGGGTGGATTTTTGGGAATTTTGGGGCAGATTTTTGGCAGATTTTGGGAATTTTGGGGCACATTTTGGGGCCAATTTTAGGCAGTTTTTGTGCCAATTTTGGGGCAGATTTTGAGCAGATTTTGGGGCATGTTTTGGGCAAAATTTGGGAATTTTGATGCAGATTTTTGGGCAGATTTTTGAGAATTTTTATGCAGATTTTGGGGAGATTTTGGGCAGATTTTGGGGCAGATTTTAGACAGATTTTGAGTAGATTTTTGGCTGATTTTGGGCAGATTTTGGGTGGATTTTTGGGAATTTTGGGGCAGATTTGGGGCAGATTTTGGGTGGATTTTTGGGAATTTTGGGACATATTTTGGACATATTTTGGGAATTTTGGGGCACATTTTGGGGCACATTTTGGGGCAGATTTTGGGGCCAATTTTAGGCAGTTTTTGTGCCAATTTTGGGGCAGATTTTGAGCAGATTTTGGGGTGATTTTGGGTGGATTTTTGGGAATTTTGGGACATATTTTGGACATATTTTGGGAATTTTGGGGCACATTTTGGGGCAGATTTTGGGGCCAATTTTAGGCAGTTTTTGTGCCAATTTTGGGGCAGATTTTGAGCAGATTTTGGGGCATATTTTGGGCAAAATTTGGGAATTTTGTTGCAGATTTTGGGCGGATTCTGAGAACATTTTGGGCACATTTTTGGCAATTTTGAAACAGATTTTTGAGCAAATTTTGCCCAATTTTCATCAATTTTTGCCCCAATTTTCAATCCGATTTCACTCTCCTGCTCCAGGCGCTCCTCCCCCGGGCTGGGAAAGGCGGGGAATTTTTGGGAATTGCGGGAATTCCATGATTTTTTAGCCTCCTGAGCTGGGCCAAGGCGGGACGGGTTCGTGTCGTTCCACACCAGCAAATACCGGCTCCATTACCTGGAGACGCCGTCGGGGCTGCGCCTGGTGCTCAACACCGACCTGGGGGTGCCCAGCGCCCGAGAGGCCCTGCAGCACATCTACAGCAACGTGAGAGCAAAATAACCAAAATCCCAAAAATCCCGACCCCAAAAAACCCAAAAACACGAAATTCCCACCCCAAAATTCCACCCGGAAGCCGAAAAATCCCGTCGCGAAATATCGAAATTTGTCCAAGTTTTAAAGTCCCCAAAACTGCCAAAAATCCCCAAAATTTGCACCTCAAACTGCTCTGAACCTCAAGATTGGGTTCCCCAAATCCCCCAAATCCCCAAAATCCCGGCCCCAAAAACCCAAAATCCCGAAATTCCGACCCCAAAATTCCACCCGGAACCTGAAAAATGCCCCAAATCTGCCCCAAAAATCCCCAAAATCCCCCAAAAATCCTCAAAAATTCCAAGGGAATCCCCCAAAAAAATCCCCCAAATCCCACCAAAAATCTCGACCCCAAAATCCCCAAATCTCGACCCCAAAATTCCAAATTTTAACCCCAAAATTCCACCCGGAAGCCGAAAAATCCGACCCTGAAACACCAAAACCCACCTGGGTTTTGAAGTCCCAAAAATGGCCCCAAATCCCCCTTGGAAACCCAAAATTGAAGCCCCAAAGAATCAGAATCCTGAAATTTGAATCCTAAAATCAAAAAATTCCCAAGTTCTGGCACCGAATCCCAAAATTTCAGCCCCAAAATCCCAAAATTTCGACCCCAAAATTCCAAATTTCAGCCCCAAAATCCAAAATTTCGACCCCAAAATTCCAAATTTTGGCCCCAAAATTCCACCCGGAACCTGAAAAATCTGACCCTGAAAAACCAAAATTTTCCCCCAAAATTGTGGGGATTTTCCTCAAATTTATTGGAATTTTCCCCCCAAAAAAATGGATTTTTCCCCCAAAAAAATGGATTTTCCCCCCAAATTTATGGGATTTTTCCCCCCAAAAAAGTGGATTTTTCTGCCAATTATGAGATTTCCCCAAAATAATGGGATTTTCCCTTTAATTTTATGGGATTTTCCCCCCAAATAAAAGGATTTTTCCCCCCAAAACAATTAGAATTTTTCAAAATTTGTGGGATTTTCCCCCTAAAATAAAAGGATTTTCCAAAATTAATGAGATTTCCACAAAATAACTGGATTTTCCCCAAAAATAATGGGATTTTTCCCCAAAATAACAGGATTTTTTCCCCAAAAAAATGGATTTTTCCCCCAAAAAATGGATTTTCCCCCAAATTTAGGGAATTTTCCCTCAAATAACAGGATTTCTCCCAAATTTTTGGGAATTTTCCCAAAAATAATGAGATTTTTTCCCCAAAATAACAGGATTTTTCCCCCAAATAACTCGATTTTTCCCCCAAATTTATGGGATTTTTCCCTAATTTTGAGGGATTTCCCCAAAATAATGAGATTTTTCCCCCCAAATAATGGGATTTTCGCGTGAATTTATGAGATTTTACCCCCAAAATCATGGGAATTTTCCCCAAATTTTTTGGAATTTTCCCCAAAATTTGTGGGATTTCCCCCAAATAATTGGATTTTCGCCCCAAAATAATGGAATTTTTCCCAAAAGTAATGGGATTTTTACCCCAAATAACTGGATTTTCCCCGAAAATCATGGGAATTTTCCCCAATTTTTTGGAATTTCCCCAAATTTTTGGGAATTTCCCCAAAATAATGAGACTTTTCGCCCAAATATGGATTTTTCCCCCAAATAATGAGATTTTTCCCCAAAAAACCTGGATTTTTCCCCGAAAATCATGGGAATTTTCCCCAAATTTTTGGGAATTTTCCCCAAATTTTTGGGAATTTCCCCAAATTTTTGGGAATTTCCCCAAATTTTTGGGAATTTTCCCCAAATTTTTGGGAATTTTCCTCAAATTTTTGGGAATTTCCCCAAATTTTTTGGGAATTTCCCCAAATTTATGTGATTTTCCCCCTTTTTTTCCAGCTGTTTGTGGAGCTGGTGGTGAAGAACCCGCTGTGCCCCCCCCGGGCCCCGGTGCAGAGTCTCCTGTTCCGGCAGCGCCTCGACGCCTTCGTCCGCAGCCTGCCCTACTTCGGGCCCAGAAACCCCAACTCATGAGCTAAAAAACCCAAAAATGACCCCAAAATCTGACTCTGGACCCCCAAAAACCCCAAAATTCCGACTGAGACCCCCAAAATCCTGATTTATGTCCCCAAAAACCCCAAATCCCGCAGCCTGCCCGACTTCGGGCCCCGGAACCCCAACTCATGAGAAAAAAATCCCAAAATGGACCCCAAAATCTGACTCAGGACCCCCAAAAACCCCAAAATCCGGATTGGGGGTCCCAAAAACCCAAAAAACCCAAAATAAACCCCAAAATCTGAATGGGGGGTCCCAAAAATCCCAAATCCCGCAGCCTGCCCGACTTCAGGCCCAGAAACCCCAATTCATGAGCAAAAAATCCCAAAACTGACCCCAAATCCTGACTCGGGACCCCCAAAAACCCCAAAATAGACCCCAAATCTTGATTGGGGGGCCCCAAAAACCCCAAAATCCCGACTGAGAAACTCAAAAAACCCCAAAATTCTGACTGAAAACCCCAAATCCTGACTGAGACCCCAAAATCCTGATTTACGGCCCCAAAACCCCCCAAAAACCCAAAATAAACCCCAAATCCTGACTCAGGACCCCCAAAAACCCCAAAATCCCGACTGAGAAACTCAAAAAACCCCAAAATTCTGATTTACGGCCCCAAAAATGCCCAAGTTCTGACTGAAAACCCCAAAATGTGACTGAGGAACCCCCAAAAAACCCCAAAATCCTGATTGAGACACAAAAACCCCAAAATAAATCCAAAATCCTGACTGAAAACCCCAAAATTCTGACTAAAGTCCCAAGAATCCCCCAAAATCCAGATTGAAACCCCAAAAATCCCCCAAAAATCCCCCAAATTCTGACTGAGACCCCAAAATTCAAACTAAAACCCCAAAAATCCCCCAAAATCCAGACTGATACCCCAAAAATTCCCCCCAAATCCCCCAAAATCCCCCAAAATCCAGATTGAAACCACAAAATCTGGACTGAGACCCCAAAAATCTCCCAAAATCCCCCCAAAATCCCCCAAAATCCAGATTGAAACCCCAAAAATGCCCCAAAATCCCCCAAAATTCAGATTAAAACCCCAAAACTCCCCCAAATCCACCTGAAACCCCAAAAACCCCAAACTCCCCCTGGGACCCCCCAAAAACCCTTTTGCGGATTATTTTTCCCCCCTAATTTAAATAAATTTGCATAAAAAGCCTTTTTTTGGTCATTTGATGTTTGGGGGGAGGGGCTGGGGGGGGAGGGGGGATCCAAATTTGGGATTTTTCTCCCAAAAATTAAATTTTCCAAAAAACTTTTCACTTTCCCCCCCCAAATTTCTCTTTTTTTTTCCCCCAAATTTCACCTTTTTTACCCAAAAAATCCCCTTTTCCCCTCCTCCTCATTTACATACACAGTGGGCGGGGCCTCATATGCAAATCAACACTGGTGGGCGTGTCCTCATTGGTGGATGTGTCCTCATTGTGGGCGTGGCCTCTTCTCACCTTTGCCCCGCCCCTTTCCCCACCCCATTGGTGCATTGCCATTGAGGGGGCGTGGCCTCTCTATTTACCCCGCCCCTTTCCCCACCCAATTGGCTGTATGTCACTTGAGGGGGCGTGGCCTCTTTATACCTTTTGTGGCCTCTTTACACCTTGCCCCGCCCCTTTCCCACCCCATTGGTGCATTGCCCTTGAGGGGCGTGGCCTCTTTATTTGCCCCGCCCCTTTCCCAACCCATGACTGTGTTTCCCTTGTGGGGGCGTGGCCTCTCTGTTTACCCCGCCCCTTCCTCACCCCATTGGCTTATTGTCAATGAGTGTATTTCCCTTGAAAGGGCGTGGCCTCTTCATTTACCCCGCCCCTTCCCCACCCCATTGGCTTATTGTCCTTGTGGGGGCGTGGCCTCACTATTTGCCCTGCCCCTTTCCCCACCCCATTGTCGCATTGCCCTCGAGGGGGCGTGGCCTCATTACTTAGCCCCGCCCCTTTCTCCCTTTGCCATATTGCCATTGAGGAGGCGTGGCCTCTTCATTTGCCCCGCCCCTTTCCCCACCCCATCGGCGTATTACCCTTGTGTGGGCGTGGCCTCTTTATTTTGCCCCGCCCCTTTCCCCACCCCATTGACTGTATTGCCATTGAGGGGGGCGTGGCCTCTCTATTTTCTCCGCCCCTTCCCCATCCCATTGACTCTATTTCCCTTGTGGGGGCGTGGCCTCTTTACACCTTTGCCCCGCCCCTTCCCACCCCATTGGTTGTGTTGTCATTGAGGGGGCGTGGCCTCTTTGCACTTTTCCCCGCCCCTTTTTCAACCTCAATGATTGTATTTCCCTTGAGGGGGGCGTGGCCTTTCTATTTGCCCCGCCCCTTCCCCACCCCATTGGCTTATTGTCAATGAGGGGGCGTGGCCTCTTTTCACCTTTACCCCGCCCCTTTTTCACCTTCAATGGGCTCCTTGTCCAGGAGAGGGGGCGTGGCCTCATTGGTGGGCGTGGCCTATTTCCTTTTTCCCCACCCCATTGGCTTATTGCCCATGTGGGGGGGCGTGGCCTCTTTATTTACCCCGCCTCTTCCATTTAAACCCCGCCTCCTTTTTTGCTGGGCGTGTCCTTTAATGGGCGTGTCCCTTTTTCCCCCACCCCTTTTAATTTTTTTTTAATTTTTTTTTTCTCTTCCGCTCCGGGGACGCCGCGACCCCTCCGCTCGCCCCTCCCCCCCCTTTTTTCCCCCCCCCCTTCCAAATTAATTAATTAATTTTATATTTTTTTAAATTGGGGGGTGGGGGGAATTAAACCCCGCCCCCCCAGGCCCCTCCCCCCCCTCGCCCCTCCCCCATGCAGGTCTCCATCGCCTGCACCGAGCAGAGCCTGAGGGGCCCCGGCCCGGGGGGGGGAGGGGCGGGCCCCGGGGGGGGTGGGGGAGGGGCAGGGGGTGGGGGTGGGAAAGGTGGGGGGGGAGGGGCGGCCAGGGGAGCCCCCCAAAAATCGGGGGGAAAAGGAGGAGGAGGAGGTGGGGGAGGGGGTGGGGGAGGGGGTGGGGGAGGGGCGGCGGCACCGAAACGGGACCAGCCCGGAGCGACCCCCGGGCCCGGCATGAAGTACCGGTATGGGGGAGGGGCCGGGGGGAGGGGGCGGGGGGCCCTGGGTGGATTTGGGGGGTTCCTGGATCCCTTTTGGGGGTCCCCGGGTGGATTTGGGGGGTCCCTGGGATGGTTTGGGAGGGGGTCGGGTCCATTTCAGGGTTCCCTGGGTTGATTTTGGGGGTCTCTGGGTTGATTTGGGGGCGTTGGTTCCGGTTTTGGGGGTCCCTGGATCCCTTTTGGGGGTCCCTGGGTTGATTTTAGAGGCCCTGGGTTAATTTGGGGGTCCCTGGTCCTTTTTTGGGGGTCCCTGGGTTGATTTAGGGGCTCCCTGAATTTATATTGGGGGGATGGGTCTCATTTTGGGGGTCCCCAAATCCCTTTTGGGATCCCTGGGTTGATTTCGGGATCCCTGAATTTATTGAGGGGGGGTCGGGTCCCTTTTGGGGGTCCCTGGGTTAATTTTGGGGGTCCCTGGATCCCTTTTGGGGGGTCCTGGGTAGATTTGGGGGGTCCCGGTTCTCCTGGGGGGGGGGTCGGATCGGGTTTTGGGATTCCCTGGTCCATTTTGGGGGTCCTTGGGTTGATTTGGGGGTCCCTGGTCACTTTTTGGGGTCCCTGGGTCCCTTTTGGGGGTCCTTGGATCCCTTTTGGGGGTCCTGTTTCCCTTTTGGGGGTCCCTGGGTTGATCTGGGGGGTCCCTGGGTCCCTTTTGGGGGTCCCTGGGTTGATTTTGGGGGTCCCTGGGTTGATTTGGGGAAGGGTCAGGTCCCTTTTAGGGGTCCCCGGGTTGATTTTGGGGGTCCCTGAGTCCCATTTTGGGGGTCCTGGGTCCTTTTTAGGGGTCCCTGGGTTGATCTGGGGGGTCCCTGGGTCCCTTTTGGGGGTCCCTGGGTTGATTTTGGGGTCCCCGAGCCCATTTTGGGATCCCTGAATCCCTTTTTGGGGTCCCTGAATCCCATTTTGGGGTTCCTGAGTCCCTTTTGGGGGTCCCTGAGTTAATTTTGGGGGTCCCTGGATCCCTTTTTGGGGGTCCCTGGGTTGATTGGGGGGGTCCCGATTCTCCTGGGGGGGGGTCGGGTCCCTTTTGGGGGTCCCTGAGTTTATTTTGGGGGTCCCCGGATCCCTTTTGGGGGTCCCTGGGCTGGTTTGGGAGGGGGTCGGGTCCCTTTTGGGGGTCCTGGGTTGATTTTGGGGATCCCCGGGTTGATTTTGGGGGTCTCTGGATCCCTTTTTGGGGGTCCTGAGTCCCTTTTGGGGTTCCCTGGGTTAATTTTGGGGGTCCCTGGATCCCTTTTGGGGGTCCTTGAGTTGATTTTGGGGGTCCCTGGGTTGATTTGGGGAAGGGTCAGGTCCCTTTTGGGGGTCCCTGAGTTTATTTTGGGGGTCCCCGGATCCCTTTTGGGGGTCCCTGGGCTGGTTTGGGAGGGGGTCGGGTCCCTTTTGGGGGTCCTGGGTTGATTTTGGGGATCCCCGGGTTGATTTTGGGGGTCCCTGGATCCCTTTTTGGGGGTCCTGAGTCCCTTTTGGGGTTCCCTGGGTTAATTTTGGGGGTCCTTGGGTTAATTTTGGGGGTCCCTGGGTCCCTTTTGGGGGTCCTTGAGTTGATTTTGGGGGTCCCTGGGTTGATTTGGGGAAGGGTCAGGTCCCTTTTGGGGGTCCCTGGGTTGATTTTAGGGGTCCCTGGGGTGATTTTGGGGGTCCCTCGGTGGATTTTGGGGGTCCCTGGGTCCCTTTTTGGGGGTCCTGGGTCCCTTTTGGGGGTCCCTGAATTGATTGAGGGGGGATTGGGTCCCTTTTGGGGGTCCTGGGTTGATTTTGGGGGTCCCTGGGTTGATTTGGGGAAGGGTCAGGTCCCTTTTGGGGGTCCCTGGGTTAATTTTGGGGGTCCCTGAGTTGATTTTGGGGTTCCCTGGGTCGATTTTGGGGTCCCTGGATCCCTTTTTGGGGGTCCTAAGTCCCTTTTTGGGGGTCCCTGGTTCCTTTTGGGGGTCCCCAAATCCCATTTTGGGGGTCCTGGGTCCCTTTTGGGGGTCCCTGGGTTGATTTTGGGGGTCCCTGAGCCCCATTTTGGGGTCCCCGAGTCCCTTTTTTGGGGTCCCCACTTTTGGGGGTCCCGTTTGGGGTTTTGGGGTGACCCCCGTGTGCCCCCCCAGGACCCTCGGCCGCTCCGGGCTGCGCGTCTCCTGCCTGGGGCTGGGTGAGGGGATTGGGGGATTTTGGGGGGATTTTGGGGGGATTTGGGGGAATTTTGGGGATTTTGGAAAATTTGAGGGAATTTTGGGGGGAAAAAAGAAAAATTTGGGGGATTTTGGGGGGTCCTGGAGGGGAATTCGGGGGATTTTTGGGGATTTTGGGGGATTTTGGGGGGAAAAAAAGGAAAATTTGGGGGGATTTTGGGGGGTCCTGGAGGGGAATTCGGGGGATTTTTGGGGATTTTTGGGATTTTGGGGGGAAAAAAAGGAAAATTTGGGGGGATTTTGGGGGGGATTTTCAGGGAAATTTGGGGGATTTTTGGGGGATTTTGGGTGGATTTTTGAGGATTTGGGAAAATTTGGGGGAATTTTGGGGATTTTGGGAGAATTTGGGGGAATTTGGGAGATTTTGGGGGGATTTTGGGGATTTTGGGAGAATTTGGGGGGGATTTTGGGGGAGATTTGGGGAAATTTTGGGGATTTTGGGAGAATTTTGGGGGATTTTGGGGGGATTTTCAGGGAATTTTGGAGGATTTTTGGGAGGATTTTTGAGGATTTGGGGGGATTTTGGGGAAAATTTGGGGGAATTTTGGGGATTTTGGGAGAGATTTGGGGAGAATTTGGGGGGATTTGGGGGGATTTTGGGGGGATTTTTGGGGATTTGGGAGAATTTGGGGAAAATTTGGGGGAATTTTGGGGATTTGGGGAAATTTGGGGGATTTTGGGGGGATTTTGGGGAAAATTTGGGGGAATTTTGGGGGATTTTCAGGGAATTTTGGGAGATTTGGGGGAATTTTGGGGGGATTTTCAGGGGGATTTTTGGGAAATTTGGGGGAATTTGGGGGATTCTGGGGGAGATTTGGAGAAATTTTTGGGGAATTTGGGGGATTTTGGGAGATTTGGAGAAATTTTTGGGGAATTTGGGGGATTTTGGGGCGACTTTCAAGAGATTTTGGGGATATTTTGGGAGAATTTGGGGGAATTTCGGAAGAAATTTGGGATTTTGGGGGGAAAATTGGGGGGGATTTGGGGGATTTTTGAGGATTTGGGGGAATTTTGGGGGATTTGGGGGGGACTTGAAGGGATTTTAGGGGGATTTAGGGGGATTTTTGAGGATTTGGTGGATTTGGGGAGAATTTGAGGGATTTTTGGTGAATTTGGGGACAATTTTAAGGGATTTTGGGTGGGTTTTGTCCGAATTTGACAAATTTTCCTCCAATTTGGGATTATTTTCATCACATTTGGAGCTCCCCGGGTGGTTTTTGGGCTTAAATTTGGGGGATTTTGGATAAATTTGGGTTTTTTTGGGGCTAAATTTGGGTTTTTTGGGCTAAATTTGGATTTTTTTGGCTAAATTTGGATTTTTTTGGGGACATTTCTTTCTCTTCATCCCCAAATTTCCCTCCCCAGGTGCTCGTGGGACCTTCGGGGCCGGAACCTCTGAGGAGGTGAGACCCCCAACCCAAAATTTCGGGATTTTCCCCCAAATTTTGGGATTTTTCCCCCAAATTTTGGAATTTTCCCCCCAAATTTTGGGATTTTCACTCCAAATTTTGGAATTTTCCCCCCAAATTTTGGAATTTCCCCCCAATTTTGGGATTTTCCCCCCAAATTTTGGGGTTTCTCACCCCATTTTTGGGATTTTCACCCCAAATTTTGGAATTTTCCCCCAAATTTTGGGATTTTCCCCCAAATTTTGGAATTTTCCTCCCAAATTTTGGGATTTTCCCCCAAATTTTGGGATTTTCCCCAAAAATTTTGGGATTTTTCCCCCAAATTTTGGGATTTTCCCCCCAAATTTTGGTATTTTTTTCCCCAAATTTTGGGATTTCCCCCAAATTCTGGGATTTTCCCCCCAAATTTTGGGGTTTCTCACCCCATTTTTGGATTTTTCACCCAAATTTTGGAGTGAATTTTGGGGTGAATTTTGGGTAATTTTGGGGTGAATTTTGGGTATTTTTGGGGTGAAATTTTGGGTATTTTTGGAGCAAATTTTGGGGCGAATTTCGGGTATTTTGGGGGGTGAATTTTTGGGTATTTTGGGGTGAATTTTTGGGAATTTTTGGGTAAATTTTGGATATTTTTGGGGCGAATTTTGAGGTGAATTTTTGGTTATTTTTCGGGGTTAATTTTTGTGTATTTTTGGATTAATTTGGGGTATTTTGGGGGTGAAATTTTGCGTATTTTTCGCATTAATTTTGGGTATTTTGGGAGTGAATTTTGGATATTTTTGGGGTGAATTTCGGGTATTTTGGGGGGTGAATTTTTGGGTATTTTCGGGGTGATTTTTTTGAATTTTTGGGGTGAATTTTGGGTATTTTAGGGGTGAATTTTTGGATAGTTTTGGGGCGGAATTTTGGGTATTTTTAGGGTGAATTTTTGCGTATTTTCGGACTGAAATTTGGGTATTTTAGGGGTGAATTTTTTGAGTATTTTTGGGAGTGAATTTTGGGTATTTTTGGGATGAATTTTGGGGTGAAGTTTTGGCATTTTGGGAGTGAATTTTTTGGCATTTTAGGGATGAATTTTTGGGTATTTTTGGGGTGAATTTTGGGTATTTTTGGGGTGAATTTTGGGGCGAATTTCGGGTATTTTGGGGGCGAATTTCTGGTATTTTTAGGGTGAATTTTTGGGTATTTTTGGGGGGAATTTTGGGATATTTTGGGGTGAAATTTGGATATTTTTGGGGCAAATTTTGAGGCAAATTTTGAGTATTTTGGGGGGTGAAATTTTTTGGCATTTTTGGTGAATTTTGGGTAGTTTTGGGTATTTTAGGGGTGAATTTTTTGAGTATTTTTGGGGTGATTTTTTGGGTAATTTTGAGGGTGAATTTTGAATATTTTTTGTGAATTTTGGTTATTTTAGGGGTGAATTTTTTTGTGTTTTTTGGTGAATTTTGGGATATTTTTGGGGCGAATTTTGTGGTGAATTTTTGGTTATTTTTAGGGGTTAATTTTGGGGTATTTTTTGGTGAATTTTGGGTATTTCAGGGATGAATTTTGGGGTATTTTTGGGTGAATTTTGGGGTGAAATTTTGATTTTTTTTTCGGGTGAATTTCGGTTTTATTTCAGGGCAAATTTCTGGTATTTTTGGGGATGAATTTTTGGGATTTTTTGGGTGAATTTTTGGTTATTTTGGGGGTGAATTTTGGGTGATTTGGGGGGTGAATTTTTGGGTATTTTTGGTGAATTTTTTGGCATTTTTGGGGTGAATTTTTGGGTATTTTTGGGATGAATTTTGGCCATTTTGGGACTGAATTTGACTGGGGTTTTTTTAAAATATTTGGATTAATTTTTGGTGTTTTTAAATTAATTTTTAGTCATTTTCTCCCTTTTTTTTTTTTGATTTTTCCCCCAAATTTTTGACTCTTTTTTTTTTGGGGTGTCCGGGGGTTCCCCCCCAGGATTTGGGGGTCTCCTCCTGACTCCCCCTCCCCAAATTTTGGGGAATTTTTGGGTTTTTCCAGGAGGCTGAGCAGGTTCTCAGCGCCGCCTACGACTTGGGGGTGACGCTCTTCGATGCCGCCGAAGCTTCGGCCAGGTAACCCCAAAAATAGCCCAAAATATCCCCAAAAATACCCCAAAAATATCCCCAAAAATACCCCAAAAATACCCCAAAATATCCCCATAAAATATGCCAAAAAATCTCCCAAAAATCCCACAAAAATCCCACAAAAAAATCTCCAAAACACCCAAAAAATCCCCCCCAAAAAATAAAAAAAATCCTAAAAAAATCCCAAAAAATCCCCCAAAAAACACCCAAAAAAACACCCCAAAAAATCCCACAAAAATTCCCCAAAAAATCCCCAAAAGTCCCTCAAAAAAATCCCCAAAACACCCAAAAAAACCCCCCAAAAATAAAAAAAATCCTAAAAAAAATCCCTTAAAAATCCCCCAAAAATCCCTTAAAAATCCCCCCAAAAAATCCCACAAAAATCCCACAAAAATCCCATTAAAAATCCCACAAAAAATCGCCCCAAAAATCCCCCAAAAAATCCCACTAAAAATAAAAAAATCCTAAAAAATCCCCCCAAAAAATCCCCAAAAATCCTTAAAAAATAATTTTAAAAAATCCCCAAAATAATAATAAAAAATGCCAAAAAAAAACCCCAAAAAATTCCCCCCAAAATGCCCCAAAAATAAAAAAAAATTCCCCAAAAATCTCCAAAAAATCCCTCAAAAAACCCCAAAAAGTCCCTAAGAAATGAAAAAATCCCCAAAAACTCCCCCCAAAAATCCCAAAATTCTCCCCCAAATCCCCCAAACCCCCAAATACCCCAAATCTCCCCCCCAAAAAAACCCAAATCCCCCCAAAATACCCCCAAAAATCCCAAATTTCCCCCCAAAATCCCCAATTTTCCCAAAAAAACCTCCCCAAATCCCCCAAATTTCCCCCAAAATCTCCCCAAAAAAACCCAAATCCCCCCAAAATCCCCCCCAAAACCCCAAATTCCCTCCAAACCCCTCAAAATTCTCCCCAAAAATTCCAAAATTCTCCCCAAAACCCCCAAATACCCCAAATTTCCCCACAAAACCCCCAAATCTCTCCCCAAAAAACCCCAAAAACCCCCAAATTTCCCCCCAAAATCTGCCAAATTCCCCCCAAAAATCCCAAATTTTCCCCCTAAAATCCCCAAAATCCCCCCAAAAACCCCAAATTCCCCCCAAAACCCCAAAATTCTCCCCAAATCTGCCCCAAACTCCAAATCCCCCCAAAAAAATCCCCAAAATCCCCAGAAATTCCTCCCCAAACCCCAAATTTCCCCCCCAAAAACCCCAAATTTTCCCCCAAAATCTGCAAAATTCCCCCCAAAAATCCCAGATTTTCCCCCAAATCCCCCAAAATCCCCCAAAAACCCCAAATCCCCCCCAAAAGCCCCAAATTTTCCCCCCAAATCCCCCCAAAAAGCCCCCAAATCTCCCACATCCCCCAAATTTTCCCCAAAACCCCCAAAATTTCCCCCCTAAACCCCCTAAATCCCCTCCAAAATCCCCCCAAAAATCCCTAAATCCCCCCAAAATCCCCAAATTTCCCCCCAAATCCCCCCAAAAAGCCCCAAAACCTCAAATCCCCCAAATTTCTCTCCCAAAAAACCCCAAAATCCACAAAATATCCCCAAAAAAACCCCAAATTTCCCCCCAAAATCTGCCAAATTCCCCCCAAAAATCCCAAATTTCTCCCCCAAACCCCCAAATTCCCCCCAAAAACCCCAAAAATCCCCCAAATTCGCCCCAAATCCCTCAGGGTGGAGAAGATGCTCGGGAGGATCCTGAGGAGCAAAGGATGGAGGTGGGGGAAATTTGGGGGGATTTTTGGGGGTCCTGGGTGGGATTTTGGGGGAAAATTTTGATTTTTTTGGTTCCCTGTGGGATTTTGGGGGGTCCTGGGGTGATTTTGGGGGGGGGATTTTGGCAGATTTTGGGGTCCCAGGATGGAATTTTGGGGTCCTGGGTGGGATTTTTGGGGTCCTGGGTGGGATTTTTGGGGTCCTGGGTGGGATTTTGGGGTCCCTGGGAGGGGTTTTGGGGGGATTTTTGGCAATTTTTGGGGTCCCAGGAGGATTTTGGGGGTCCTGGGAGGATTTTGGGGTCCCTGGGTGAGAATTTTGGGAAATTTTTGGCAAATTTTGGGGTCCCGGGAGGATTTTGGGGTCCCTGGGTGAGAATTTTGGCAAATTTTGGGGTCCTGGGATGGGATTTTGGGATCCCTTGGGGAAATTTAGGGGGTCCTGGGATGGATTTTTGGGGTCCTGGGAGGGATTTTGGGGTCCCTGGGAGGGATTTTGGGGGGATTTTTGGCAGATTTGGGGGTCCCGGGAGGATTTTTGGGGTCCTGGGAGGATTTTGGGGGTCCCAGGATGGAAATTTGGGGACCCTGGAGGAAATTTGGGGGGAAATTTGGCAAATTTTGGGGTCCTGGGAGGATTTTGGGGTCTCTGGGTGGGATTTGAGGGGTCCTGGGTGGGATTTTGATGGAATTCAGGTGATTTTGGGGAAAAATTTTGATTTTTCTGGTTCCCTGTGGGGATTTTGGGGCGTCCTGGGGAGGGATTTTGGGGTCCCAGGAGGATTTTGGGGTCCCTGGGTGGGATTTTGGGGGAAATTTTGATTTTTTTTTTTGTTCCCTGTGGGATTTTGGGGTGTCCTGGGATGATTTTGGGGGGATTTTGGTGGGATTTTGGTGGAATTTCTGTGAATTTTGGGGAAAATTTTGATTTTTTTAGTTCCCTGTGGGATTTTGGGGGGATTTTGGGGTTCCAGGGTGGGATTTTGACGGAATTTTTTGGGGAAATTTTGGTTTTTTGGGGTGATTTTGGGATGATTTTGGGGGGGATTTTGGGGGGTCTCTGCCCCTCCCCCACCCCGCCCCTCCCCCCTCCAGACGCTCCAGTTACGTCATCACCACCCGCGTCCACTGGGGGGCGCCGTGAGTAAAAAATTTGGGGTTTTTTTGGGGGTTTGGGAGAGAATTTTGGGGTTTCTGGGTGGGTTTGGGGTTTTTGGGGTGGAATTTTGGATTTTTTGGGGTAAATTTTTGGGGTTTTGGGGCAAATTTGGGTTTTTTGGGGTGAATTTTGGGGTCTTCGGGTGGATTTTTGGATATTTTGGGGATAAATTTTTGAGGTTTTGGGGGGAATTTTGGTTTTTTGGGGTTAATTTTGGGAATTTTGGGGGAATTTTGGTGCCTTTGGGTGAATTTTTGGGGTTTTGGGTGAATTATTGGTATTTTGGGGTGAATTTTGAGGCTCTTGGGGTGGAATTTGGGATATTTGGGGGGTAGATTTTTGGGTTCTGGGGGGAATTTTGGTGCCTTGGGGGGAATTTTGGGGTTTCTGGGTGGAATTTGGGATATTTTGGGGTAAATTTTTGGGGTTTGGGGCAGATTTGGGGTTTTTGGGACAAATTTTGAGGCTCTTGGGGTGGAATTTGGATTTTTTGGGGGTAAATTTTTGGGTTTGGGGGTGAATTTTGGTTTTTTGGGGTTAATTTTGGGAATTTTGGGGGAATTTTGGTGCCTTTGGGTGAATTTTTGGGGTTTTGGGTGAATTATTGGTATTTTGGGGTGAATTTTGAGGCTCTTGGGGTGGAATTTGGGATATTTGGGGGGTAAATTTTTGGGTTTTGGGGTTAATTTTGGGAATTTTGGTGCCTTGGGGGGAATTTTGGGGTTTCTCGGTGGATTTGGGGTTTTGGGGTGGAATTTGGGATATTTTGGGGTAAATTTTTGGGGTTTGGGGCGGATTTGGGGTTTTTTGGGACAAATTTTGAGGCTCTTGGGGTGAATTTTGTATATTTTGGGGTAAATTTTTGGGTTTTGGGGTGAATTTGGGATTTTTTGGTGAATTTTGGTGTCTTTGGGTGAATTTTCGGGTTGGATTTGGCGTTTTGGGAGGGAATTTTTGGGATTTCTGGGCAAATTTGAAATTTCAGGTATTTTTAGGGTGAATTTTTGTGTCTCAGGGTGAATTTTGAGACTTTTTGGTGCGAAATTTGGGATTTTTTTGGGGGGCAAATTTTTTGGTTGAATTTGGGTGAATTTTGGTTTTTTGGGGGCAAATTTTGAGTTTTTTTGGGGGTAAATCTGGGTTTTTTTATGGGACAAATTTTGGGTTTTGGGTGAATTTGGTTAATTTAGGTAAATTTTGGTTTTTTGGGATAAATTTTGGGAATTTTTGGGATAAATTTTGAGGTTTTTTGGGGTAAATTTGAATTTTTTTCTGGGACAAATTTTGGGTTTTGGGGTGTTTTTGGGTAATTTGGGTGAACTTTGTTTTTTTGGGATAAATTTTGGAATTTTTTGGGATAAACATTGAGTTTTTTGTGGTAAATTTTGGTTATTTTTTGCCCTCCCCAGACCCGACCGGGGCCTCTCCAGGAAACACCTGCTGGAAGGTGAGGGGGGCGTGGCCTAAATGGGAGTGGGCGGAGCCTGGGGTTTGATTGACAGCTCAGGGGTGTGGCTTAAATACTTAATGAATTCTATGTCCTTATATGGGCAAAGATGTGGGCGTGGCTTAACATTGACCACACCCACAATGTGGAGGTGTGACCCAACATTGACCACGCCCCTTTTTAGGACTGGTGGGCGTGGCTTTTATCTGACCACGCCCACTTGTGATTTGGAATTAAGGATGTGGGCGTGGCTTAAATTTTACCACGCCCAATCAGTGACTATTTTGCTTT
The DNA here is from genome assembly GCF_965231275.1 of Zosterops lateralis. NCBI lineage: Eukaryota > Metazoa > Chordata > Aves > Passeriformes > Zosteropidae > Zosterops > Zosterops lateralis. The sequence goes on from NC_139794.1 coordinate 1,197,870, forward strand.
TGTGGGCGTGGCTTATAACTGACCACGCCCCTGTATAGTGGGGGTTAAGGATGTGGGCGTGGCTTATTTTGGCCACGCCCCTCAATGACTGAATAGCTTTGTGGGCGTGGCCTAATGGTGACCACGCCCACAAAATGTTATTGTGGGTGTGGCTTAAATATAGCCACGCCCTATTGGATGGGGTTTGAAATTGTGGGCGTGGTTTAATCTTGGCCACGCCCCCTCAGGAGTGTCAGTGTAGTGTGTGGGCTTGGGGGCGTGGCCTGACCCTGACCACGCCCCTTCGGGAAAGTGTCTGATTGGTGGGTGTGCGGTTTGTGGGCGTGGCCTAACCCTGACCACTCCCCCCCAGGTCTCCGGGGTTCCCTGCGTCGCCTCCAGCTCGATTACGTCGATGTCGTCTTCGCCGGGCCCCGCCCTGGCCCCGCCCACAATGAGGGTGAGGTCACGCCCCTTTTCAACAGGCCACGCCCTTTCTCCACCTCAGACCACGCCCATTGTGGGGTTAAAGTCATGTCCATTTATGGGCCACACCCACATTGGGCCACACCCCTTCATAGAAAAGGCCACGCCCCTTTATTGGCTCCTACTCCCATTTTTGGCCACACGCACAATGATGACATCACACCTACAGACCACACCCACCATTGATGGCCACGCCCCTTTATTTTGGGACACTCCCCCTTAGGCCACACCCATGGTGACATCACACATACAGACCACACCCAGCATTGGCCACACCCCTTTATTTGAGGACACGCCCGTTTTCTCAGACCCCACGCAGCCCTTCATTAAGACCCTGTGGCCACGCCCCTTTGTGGCCACGCCCCTTTGTGGCCACGCCCCCCTCAGGCCCCGCCCCCTGACGTGTCCCCTCCCCCAGGGCTGGACCCGACCCTGCGGCTGCTGCGCCTGGAAGGTACCAAGGGGAAAAATGGGGGGGGAAAGAGACCCCAAATCACCCCAAAATCTCCCAAATTCCACCCAAAACTGCTCAAAATCCCCCCAAAACTGTGTGAATTGACCCAAATTCTCCAAAACCACCAAAACTGCCCCAAACCCCTCGGACCCTCCATAAATTCCCCCAAAAATCCCCCCCAGACATCCAAAACTCGAAAAATCTCCCCCAAATATCTCGAACCCCTCCCGACTCCCACAAAAAAACCCAGAAATACCTTCAAAAAACCCAAAAAATCCTCAAAAATCCACCCAAAAATCCCTCAAAAAATCCTCAAAAAATCCCTAAAAAATTCCTCCAAAATCCCAAAAAAATCCCACAAAAATCCCCTTCCAAAATCCTCAAAAAAATCCCTAAAAAAATCCTCCAAAATTCCCCCAAAAACCCCCCAGAAATCCCCCCAAAAATCCAAAAAAAATCCCCCCCAAAAATCCCCCCAAAATTCCCAAAAAATTCCCCTAAAAAGTCCCCCCAAAGCCCCCCGAAAATCTCACAAAAAATCCCCCAAAAAAACCCAAAAAATCCTTCAAAAAACCCCAAAAAAGCCCCCCCAAAATCCCGCAAAATTCCCCAAAAAGTCCCTCAAAGATTCCCCCAAAAGATCCCCCAAAAATCCCTCAAAAAATCCCTTAAAAAATCCCTCAAAAAATCCCAAAAAATCCCCCAAAAAATCCCCCAAAATTCTCCCCCAAAACCCCCAAAAATTCTCCCAAAAAATCCCCAAAAATTCTCCCATAAAAAACCAAAAAATTCCCCCAAAAAAATCCCCCCCAAAACTCCCAAAAAAAACCCAAAAATTCCCCCAAAAATAAAAAAAAATCCCCCCATAATCTCCAAAAAAATCCCCCTTAAAAAATCCCCCCAAAACCCCCAAAATCCCCCCAAAAATCAAAAAAAATCCCCAAAAAATCTCCGAAAAAATCCCCCCAAAACTCCCAAACCCCCCCCAAAAATTCTCCCAAAAAACCCCAAAAAAATTCTCCCAAAAAACCCAAAAAATCCCCCCAAAATCCCCCCAAATCCCCCCAAATCCCCCCGTGTCTCCCGCAGTTAATTCGGTCCCTCCCCCCCCCCCTTTTTCCGGCAGAGTTGGTTCGTGCCATGAGTGACGTCATCGAGCAGGGCCTGGCGCTGTATTGGGGCACGGCCGGGGCCGCCCCCGGTGACGTCATGGTGGGCGGGGGACAGCGGGTGGTGACATCATGGTGGGCGGGGACACGGTGGATGGGGGTTCCCCGGTGACGTCATGGGGACAAGGAGGGGATGTGGGGATAATGACGTCATGGTGGGCGGAGTAATAAGACGGGAGGAAATTTGTAGCCCAGTGACGTCATGGTGGGCGGAGACATGGTCGCGGTGACGTCATGGGGTGAAACACCAAAACATTGGGATGTGGGAGGAGCCTGGTGATGTCATTATGGGCGGGGACACCGAGGCCATTGGAGGGGACAGCGGTGACGTCACAGAGGGGACACTGGGGGGGACATGGGGACATTTGGGGACAAGAGAGGCGGGGCCAGGGGAGGGACCTGGGGACATCGAGGGGTGACACGGGTGTGACATGAGGGGTGACACAAAGGTCACACAGGTGACACAGGTGACACAGGGGAGGTGACACAGGTGACATTGCTGTCCCCACCCCAGGACACGGTGGGGTCACAGGGGTCACACAGGTGACACAGGAGGTGACACAGGGGAGGTGACACAGGTGACATTGCTGTCCCCACCCCAGGACACCTTCGCCGTGGCCCGGCAGCTGAACCTGGTGGCCCCCGTGTGTCAGTGGGCGGAGCTTCCGCCGGAGCCACGCCTCTTCCGCCACCTTGGTAGGGGCGGGGCCACGAGAATGGGCGGGGCAAAGGGGGCGTGGCCACAATTGTGTGACCAATAGAAGGTGTGGGGTGTGGTAAAAGGGGCGGGGCCAGATTGGGTGTCCAATTGAATGGGCAGGACAGTAAAAGGGGGCGGGGCCAGGAGATGTGGCCAATGAAAGAAGGCGTGGCCAAAAGGGGGCGTGGCCAGGGGTCTCCAATAAAGCAGTGGGGCCACAGGAAGAGCGTGGCCATGGAAATAAAGGGGAGGAGCCAATTGAATGGGGCATGACAAATGGAGGGGCGGGGCTAAGGGGTGTGGCCAATCAGGGCCATGAGGCAGGGCAAAGGGGGCGTGGCTAAGGCTGGGGGCGTGGCCTTTGTGCAAAGAGGGCGGGGCTAAGGGCTGTGGGTTGGTCTTTGATAAGGGGGCGTGGTCTTTGGACAAGGGGGCGGGGCTAAGGTGGGGTGTGGGTGGAGCCCCGGGGATTATTTTGGGGATCACGGGGAGGTCAGGGGGGTCCCAGGTGACCCTGTCCCGATGTCCCCAAGGCCTGGGCGCCGTCACCTGGTCCCCGATGGCCCCCGGGCCCCCCATGGATGAGGAGACCCCCGGGAACGCCCCGGCCAAGGTAACCCGGGGTCACCCCAAATGTCCCCAGGATGTCCCCAATGTCCCCAATGTTCCCATTGTCCTCAACATCCCCAAAATCCCAAATGTCCCCAATGTCCCCAAATCCTCCAAATGTCCCCCAAGTGTCCCCAATGTCCCCATTATCTCCAATGTCCCCAAATCTCCCAATGGCCCTAAATGTCCCCAATCCCCCCGACATCCTCAATGTCCCCACTGTCCCCAACACCTCCAGGGTCCCTGGGGATGTCCCCAAATGTCCCCAATGTCCCCAAATATCCCCCAATCCCCTCAGTGTCCCCAATATCCCCAAATGTCCCCAATGATCTCAATGTCCCCTGAAGTCCCCAAATGTCCCCAATGTCCCCAAATCCTCCCCAAACATCCCCAATGTCCCCAATGTCACAAAGGTCCCCAAACATCCCCAATGTCCCCAATGTCCCCACTGTCCCCAAATGTCCCCAATGTCCCCGAAGTCTCCACTCCTCCACTGTCCCCATTACCCCAAATCCCCTCAGTGTCCCCAATCCTCTCAATGTCCCCACTGTCCCCAATGTCCCCAATCCTCCACTGTCCCCATGTCCCTGTCCTGTGTCCCCAGGGCCGGCCCCGCTGCCCGGTGGCTCTGGGGGAGCTGCAGCCGCTGGCCCAGAGGTTGGGCTGCTCCGAGAGACAGCTGGGCATCGGTGAGGGGACATTGGGGACACTGGGGGACACTGGGGACATTGGGGACATTGGGGACATTGGGGACATTGGGGACATTGGGGACATTGGGGACAGTGGGGACATTGGGGACACTAGGAGACATTGGGGGACATTGGGGACATTAGGGGACAATGGGGACATTGGGGTCATCGGGAACATTGGGGACATCGGGGAGACCTCTGGGGACACCTCTGGTGACATCAGGGTGACACTGGTGTGGTGACATTGTCCCTGTGCCCAGCACAGCTGGACAGGGTGGTAATTGGGGGTGACATTGATGGGGTGGGTGACACTGAGGTGACACAGGTGACACTGGGGGTGACACAGAGGTGACACAGGCGACACTGAGGGTGACACAGAGGTGACACAGGTATCATTGTCCCCAGCATGGTCCCTGTAGCTGGAGGGCATTGGGGGTGACATGGGGTGGGTGACACTGAGGTGACACAGAGATGACACAGGTGACACTGAGGTGACACTGAGGTGACACTGAGGTGACATAGGTGACACACAGGTCACACTGGTGACACAGGGTGGGTGACACTGGTGACACAGGGGTGACATTGACGGGGTGGGTGACACAGGTGACACTGAAGGGGTCACACTGAGGTGACACAGGTGACACAGGGTGGGTGACACAGGTGACACTGAGGTGACACTGAGGTGACACAGGTGTGACAATGAGGTGACACAGGTGACACTGAGGTCACTGAGGTGACACTGGTGACACAAGGTGGGTGACACTGGTGACACAGGGGTGACATTGACGGGGTGGGTGACACAGGTGTCACTGAGGTCACACTGAGGTGACACAGGTGACACACAGGTGACACAGGTGACACAGGTGACACAGGTGACACAGGTGACACAGGTGTCCTTGTCCCCAGCGTGGTCCCTGCGTCTCGAGGGCGTCAGTTCTGTCCTGGTGGGGGCCGAGACCCCCCGGGGGCTCCGGGAGCAAATCCAGGCCCTGCAGGTGGGGGAGGGGCTGGGGAGGGGGCTGGGGGGTCCAGGGGGAAATTTTAGGAAAATTTGGGGGAGTTTGGGGAGAAAATTGGGGGGAATTGGGGAGGAATTTTGGGAGAAATGGGGAAAATCTGGGGGGATTTGGGGGAAAATTGGAGAAAAAAATTGGGAGATTTGGAGGGAATTGGGGGAAACTGGGGGGATTTGGGGAGGAATTTGGAGCAAATTTGGGAAAATTGGGGGGAAATTGGAAGATTTGGAGGAAATTCGGGAAAATTGGGGAAAATTTGGGGGAACTTGGGGGGATTTGGGGAGGAATTTGGAACAAATTGGGGAAAATTGGGGAAAACCTGGGAGATTTGGGGGGAATTTGGGGAAAATTTGGGGGAAATTTGGGGGATTTTGGGAGAAATGGGGAAAATCTGGGAGATTTGGGGGAAATTTGGGGAAATTTTGGAGCAAATTTGGGAAAATTGGGGGAAATTTGGGGGGAATTGGGGAGAATTGGAGAAAACTGGGGGGATTTGGGAAGGAATTTTGGGAAAATGGGGAAATCTGGAGGAAATTGGGGGGATTTGGGGGAAAATTGGGGAAAATTTGGAGGAAATTTGGGAAAAATTGGGAGATTTGGGGGAAAATTGGGGAAAATTTGGGGGAAAATTGGGGAATTTTGGGAGAAATGGGGAAAATCTGGGGGGATTTGGGGGAAATTTGGGGGGAAATTTGGAGCAAATTTTGGAAAAATTGGGAAACGGGGGAAATTTGGGGGGATTTGGGGAGGAATTTGGAACAAATTTGGGAAAATCTGGAGGAAATTGGGGGGATTTGGGGGAAAATTGGGGAAAATTTGGGGGAAATTGGGAAATTTGGGGGGATTTGGAGGAAATTTGGGGGTCCTGAGGGTCGATTTGGGATTAGGTTTTTTTGGGTTAATTTTCACAGGTTTTGGGTTAATTTCTGTCACTTTTGGGTGAATTTCATCTAATTTTGGGTCAATTCTCACAAATTTTGGGTGATTTTTGCTGAATTTCGGGTCAATCCGTCCAATTTTGGGTTAAATTCCCCAAATTTCCTGTCAGTTTTGGCAGATTTTGGGTTGATTTGTGTCCACTTGGGGATTTCCCTCAGACTTTGGCTAAATTTCCTCGGATTTGGGGTAAATTCCGAGAATTTCGAGCCAAAATCAGGGTTATTTTGATCACATTTGGGTCAAATTTCGCCGGTTTTGGGCTATTTTTACTCAGATTTTGGGCAAATTCGGGTAAATCCAGCGGGTTCCGCCTTCCCCACGGGGATTTTGGGTTGAATTTCCTCGATTTTGGCGGATTTTGGGGGATTTTCACCCAATTTTTCCCTCCCCAGGTTCTGCCCCGCCTCGGCCCCGCGGAGCAGCGCGAGCTCCACCCCCTCCTGGGGGGCGTGGCCTCGCTCTGACCCCGCCCCCTCCGCCGCCTCCCATTGGCTGCTCCCGCATGGCCCCGCCCCCTTTGCGCGCCTTGGCCCCGCCCCCTGCTGGCGGAGCCTTTTTGAGTGACAGCAATAACCCCGCCCCCTAAATAGGGGCGGGGCCAATCAAAGCACAAAGTCCCGCCCCCTTTCATGATTCCTGACCAATCGCAGCGCTTCCAGTGGGGGTGTGGCTTGCCAGGCCACGCCCCCTCCCGCCCCGCCCCACCCGCTGTGGGGGGAGGGGAATAAAGTGGCTTTTCCCACGTGGGGGAGGGGCCTGGAGTCGTTTTTTTGGGGGGGAGGAGGGGCGGGGCTTGGGGGGGGGAGGGGGTCCCAGTGATCCCAGTTCGGCCCAGTTTGTGGTTCCCAGTGATCCCAGTTACACCCCAGTTCCCTCCCAGTTCATCCCAGTCCATCCCAGTTAAATCCCAGTTAACCCCAGTTCATCCCAGTCCACTCCAGTTCATCCCAGTTTCTTCCCAGTCCATCCCAGTTAAATCCCATTCAACCCCAGTTCCCTCCCAGTTCGTCCCAGTTAACCCCATTTAAATCCCAGTTAACTCCAGTTCCATCCCAGTTCCATCCCAGTTTGGCCACTGGTGCTGACCCCTGCCCCAGTTCCCTCCCAGTCCATCCCAGTCCATCCCAGTCCATCCCAGTCAGACCAGTCCCAGCCCTGCCGCCTCAGCCGCCCCCGCACCAGTTACACCCCAGTTCATCCCAGTTACACCCCAGTTAAATCCCAGTTTGGCCACTGAGGTGACCCCGGCCCAGTTCATCCCAGTTAACCCCAGTTTACATCCCAGTTTACATCCCAGTTTCCCTCCCAGTTCACCCCAGTTAACCCCAGTTCCATCCCAGTTTGGCCACTGGGGTGACCCCTGCCCCAGTTCCAAACCAGTTCACCCCAGTATGTCCCAGTTGCGACACTGGGTGGGGCTGGGTCTTGCCCCAGTTCATCCCAGTTCCCTCCCAGTTCATCCCAGTTCCCTCCCAGTTCATCCCAGTTCCCTCACTGGGCGTGTCCAAGCTCTGCCCAGTATAAACCAGTATGGACCAGTATGGCCAGTGCCCTTCCCCCACACACAGACACCGCTCCAGTGACACCTTTATTGAAACCAGTAACGGCTCCCAGTATAGACCAGTAACACACCAGTATGGACCAGTAACACACCAGTATAGACCAGTAACACTCCAGTATAGACCAGTAACACACCAGTATAGACCAGTAACACACCAGTATGGACCAGTAACACTCCAGTATAGACCAGTAACACACCAGTATGGACCAGTAACACACCAGTATGGACCAGTAACACACCAGTATGGACGAGTTACAGCTCCCAGTACAGACCAGTTACAGCTCCCAGTATAGACCAGTTACAGCTCCCAGTATAGACCAGTACAGACCAGTAACAGCTCTTAATAAATACCAGTTACAGCTCCCAGTACAGACCAGTAATGGCTTCCAATATATAGTAACATTCCCAGTATGGACCAGTAACAGCTCCCAGTACAGACCAGTTACAGCTCCCAGTACAGACCAGTATACCCCAGTAACAGCTCCCAGTATGGACTAGTACAGGCCAGTCATGGCCCCCAGTACAGGCCAGTAATGGCTCCCAATATATAGTAACATTCCCAGTATAGACCAGTAACAGCTCCCAGTACAGACCAGTATACCCCAGTAACAGCTCCCAGTATAGACCAGTAATGGCTCCCAGTATACCCCAGTAACAGCTCCCAGTACAAACCAGTCATGGCACTTAATAAATACCAGTAATGGCTCCCAGTATACCCCAGTAACAGCTCCCAGTACAAACCAGTATACCCCAGTAACAGCTCCCAGTACAGACCAGTCATGGCTCTTAATAAATACCAGTAATGGCTCCCAGTACAGACCAGTACAATACTGGACACTGTTTTCGATGTTGGGCCATTTTTGGGGTGATTTTGGGGTATTTTGGGGCTGGTTTTTGGGTGATTTTGGGCTGTTTTTTGGGGTATTTTGGGCTGGTTTTTGGGGGTATTTTGGGCTGGTTTTGGGGTATTTTGGGGTAATTTTGGGTGATTTTGGGCTGGTTTTTTGGGTGATTTTGGGGTGTTTTTTTGGGTGATTTTGGGGCGGTTTTCTGGGTGATTTTTGGATATTTTGGGCTCACATGGCGACATTGTTCTTGATGTTTTTGGGGTCCAGGTAAGGGGACTTTGGGGTAATTTGGGGCTGGTTTTGTTCCATTTTTTTGGCTGATTTTGGGGTTACTTTAAGCTGGTTTTGGGGGATATTTTTGGGTGATTTTGGGGTTATTTTGGGCTGGTTTTTTGGGTGATTTTGGGCTGGTTTTTGGGGATATTTTTGGCTGATTTTGGGGTATTTTTGGTCCGGTTTTTGGGGTGATTTTGGGATATTTTTGTGGTGGTTCTTTTGGTGATTTTGGGGTAATTTTGGGATATTTTTGCTCCAATTTTTGGGGCGATTTTTGGGTTATTTCAGGCTGTTTTTTGGGGTGATTTCGGTGTATTTCGGGGTCTCTCAGATGGCCACGCTGTTCTCGATGTTCTGGGGGTCCAGGTAGGGGTAGGGTCTCTCCAGCCCCTCGTTCCGGGCCCGGATCTCACGGGAAATTCGGCGAAGGCGGCGCCGGAAACGCCGGATCAGCTGCCGGGGGGCGCCCTCCGTGAAGTGACGGTCCGGGTAGTGACCCAGGGGACGCTGGGGGACAATGGGGACAGTGGGGACATTGGGGGGATTGGGGACATTGGGGACATTGGGGGAATTGGGGACATTGGGGACATTGGGGGTGTTGGGGACATTGGGGACAGTGGGGGGATTGGGGACATTGGGGACATTGAGGGGACATTGGGGACATTGGGGACATTAACTGGGATTAACTGGGGATACTGGGAGCACTGGGACATGGGGGACACAGTGAGCTCAGGGGGTTTGGGGTCCCAGGGTTGGGTTTGAGGTGGGTTTGGGGTCTCTGGGTGGGTCTGGGGTCCCGGTTGGGGTGGGATATTTTGGGGAGGGGTCTCACCATGTCCATGGGCTCATTCCGGAGCACCCAGAGCACGGCCAGGGCAGGGCTGGGCTGGATTAGTTTGGGCTGGTTTGGGTCTGGGGTCCCAGGGTTGGGACTGGGGTGGGTTTGGGGTCTCTGGGTGGGTCTGGGGTCCCGTTTGGGGTCAGTTATTTTGGGGAGGGGTCTCACCATGTCCATGGGCTCGTTCCAGAGCACCCAGAGCACGGCCAGAGCAGGGCTGGGGTGGGTTTGGGTTTGGGGTCCCAGGGTTGGGTTTGGGGTGGGTTTGGGGTCTCTGGGTGGGTCTGGGGTCCCGTTTGGGGTCAGTAATTTGGGGAGGGGTCTCACCATGTCCATGGGCTCGTTCCTCAGCACCCAGAGCACGGCCAGGGCAGGGCTGGGGTGGGTTTGGGGTTGGTTTGGGGTCCCGGGATAGGTCTGGGGTGGGTCTGGGGTCCCGTTTGGGGTCAGTAATTTGGGGAGGGGTCTCACCATGTCCATGGGCTCGTTCCTCAGCACCCAGAGCACGGCCAGGGCAGGGCTGGGGTGGGTTTGGGGTTGGTTTGGGGTCCCGGGATAGGTCTGGGGTGGGTCTGGGGTCCCGTTTGGGGTCAGTTATTTTGGGGAGGGGTCTCACCATGTCCATGGGCTCGTTCCTCAGCACCCAGAGCACGGCCAGCACCGTGGCCGTGGTGTTCATGGCCGGCAGAGCCTCCAGGAAATCCTGCTCCGACAGCGCGGCCTTGGAGCGCGGCGGGGGACGGCGCATGGCGGCCGGGGCGTTCGGGGGGAACGCAGAGAGCTCAAACTGATCCCAAAAAATATCAGAGAGACCCCAAATGTGAGAGACTGAGCCCAAAGGGGCGTTCGGGGGGAACGCTGAGAGCTCAAACTGAGACCCCAAAACAGAGAGAGAGACCCCAAAACATCACAGACTGAGCCCAAAGGGGCGGCCGGGGCGTTCGGGGGGAACGCTGAGAGTTCAAACTGACCCCAAAACAGAGAGAGAAACCCCAAAACATCACAGACTGAGCCCAAAGGGGCGGCCGGGGCGTTTGGGGGGAAGGCCAAAAGTTCAAACTGGGAACCCCAAAATGGGAGAGAGACCCCAAAAATATCATAGAGACCCAGAAATGGAACAGAGAAACGCCAAAATGTCAGAGAGGGACCCCAAATGTCACACAGAGACCCCAAAATGTGAGACGGGGACCCCAAAATGTGAGTCGGGGACCCCAAAATGTCACAGGGACCCCCAAAGTGTCAGAGCCCCCCCCAGGCCCCTCCCCCAGCTCCCCCCAGAACCCCAAAACAGCCCCGGGGTCAGGGGTCACCACAGGGTCAGGGGTCACTGAAGGGTCAGGGGTCACTCTAAGGTCAGAGGTCAGGGGTCACTGTAAGATCAGAGGTCAGGGGTCAGTTGGGGTCACTGTAAGGTCAGAGGTCAGGGGTCACTATACGGTCACAGGTCAGGGCTCAGGGGTCAGTGGTCACTGTAAGGTCAGTTGTCAGGGGTCATTCAGGGGTCATAGGTCAGGGCTCATTGATCACTGAAGGGTCAGAGGTCAGGGATCACTGTAAGGTCAGGGGTCACTGTAAGGTCAGTGGTCAGGCAGGTCAGGGTCACTCAGGGGTCAGGCAGGTCAGGGGTCACTCAGGGGTCACTCAGGGGTCACTGTAGGGTCAGAGGTCAGGGGTCAGGGCTGACCTGGCCGCTGTTGGTGGCCGCGTGGTGGGCGGAGCAGGTGTAGATGATGGTGGTGACAAAGGTGACCAGGCCACGGACCGTGTCCAGCTGGGAGGGGACACCTGGGGACAGGGGTCACACAGGGGTCACTCAGGGGTCACTCAGGGGTCATCCAGTCAACAAGGGTCACCCAGGGGTCACTGGGGTCACAAGGGTCACCCAGGGGTGAGGGAGCCCCACCTGAGGTGTCACTTGTCCCCCCCAGGTGTGTCCCCAGGTGTGTCCCAGGCATCCCCAGGTGTGTCCCAGGTGTGTCCCAGGTGTGTCCCAGGTGTCCCCAGGTGTGTCCCAGGTGTGTCCCCCAGGTGTCCCCAGATGTGTCTCAGGTGTGTCCCCAGGTGTGTCCCCAGGTGTGTCCCAGCTGTCCCCAGGTGTCCCCAGGTGTATTTTGGGTGTCCCAGGTGTGTCCCCTGTCCCCTGTCCCCCCAGGTGTGTCCCCAGGTGTGTCCCAGATGTGTCCCCAAAGTGTCCCCAGGTGTGTCCCAGGTGTGTCCCCCAGGTGTCCCCAGATGTGTCCCAGGTGTGTCCCCAGGTGTGTCCCAGGTGTGTCCCCCAGGTGTCCCCAGATGTGTCCCAGGTGTGTCCCCAGGTGTGTCCCAGATGTGTCCCCAAAGTGTCCCCAGGTGTGTCCCCAGGTGTGTCCCAGGTGTCCCCAGGTGTCCCCTCAGGTGTCCCAGCTGTCCTAGGTGTCCCCAGCTGTCCCCAGGTGTATTTTGGGTGTCCCAGGTGTATTTTGGGTGTCCCAGGTGTCCCCAGCTGTCCCCAGGTGTATTTTGGGTGTCCCAGGTGTCCCCAGGTGTCCCCAGGTGTATTTTGGGTGTCCCAGGTGTCAGTGCCCACCTGAGCGGCGCCGTCCCAGGAATCCCCTGTGGAAGATCTCCCCGACCCAGGCCTGGAGCTCGGGGTCAGCCCGGACAGAGGAGTCACAGGGGTAGTACAGGGCCAGGACCCCCCGGACAAACCTGGGGACAGGGGGGACAATGAGGGGACATTGGGGACAGGGGGGACATTGGGGATATTGGGGACACTGGGGACATTAGGGACACTGGGGACATTAGGGACACTGGGGTCACAGGGGTAGTACAGGAACAGGACACCCTGGACAAACCTGGGGACAGTGAGGGGACAGTGAGGGGACAATGGGGACAGTAGGGACATGGGGACATTGGGGGCATTGGGGACATTGGGGACATCGCGGGGATCAGGGACATTGGGGTCACCAAGGCAGTACAGGGCCACCACCCACCCCTGCCATGAACCTGGGGACACTGGGGACATCACTGGGGACACGGGGGACGTTGGGGGCACTGGGGACATTGGGGACATCAGTGGGGACGTTATGGGGATTGGGGTCATTGAGGACATTGGGACACTGGGGACATCACTGGGGACATTGGGGACAATGGAGACACTGGGGACATTGGGAGCACTGGAGACAGTGGGGGGATTGGGGACAATGGGAGGATTGGGGACAATGGGGGGATTTGGGTCATTGAGGACATCGGGGACATTGAGGACATCACTGGGGACACTGGGCACACTGGGGACACTGGGGACATCACCGGGGACATGGGGGACACAGGGGACACCGGGACCCCGGCTCTGTCCCCACCTGCGGATGGCCCTCCACACCTTGGTGGCGTCCTGGCCGAAGTGGTGGCGTTTGGTGGCCGTCACCCCGCGGTGCCGCAGGTCCCGGGGCAGCACCAGCGACCGCCAGCGCAGCGCCCGCAGCCCCCGGGCCACCAGCGCCAGCAGCCCCCGGCGGCCCAGGGACACCGCCTGGGGACATGGGGGACATCAGGGGACATCAGGGGACATGGCAATGACATCCCATCACACCCAAATCCCGGTAATTCCCACCCAAACCCTGCCCCAGCAGCGCCAGCAGCCCCCGGCGCCCCAGGGACACCGCCTGGGGACATGGGGGACATCAGGGGACATCAGGGGACAGCAGGGGACATCCCATCACACCCAAATCCTGCCCAAATCCACCCAAATCGTGCCACAGCAGCGCCCGCAGCCCCCGGGCCACCAGCGCCAGCAGCCCCCGCCGGCCCAGGGACACTGCCTGGGGACAGGGGACATGGGGGACATCAGGGGACATCAGGGGACATCAGGGGACACCCCATCACATCCTGAGCCCAATAAATCTACCCAAATCCCGGTAATTCCCACTCAAATCCCGAAATTCCCACCCAAATCCTGTCCAAACCCCACACCACCAGTGCCAGCAGCCCCCGCCGGCCCAGGGACCCAAACCCCGCCAACCCCCAGCCCTGGGTGAAGACCCCTCCCCATCACCCCCGGGACCCCCTGCGACCCCCCAGGAACCCCTCAGGACACCCCCGGGACCCCCCCAGGACCCTCCAGACCCCCCAGACACCCCTGGGACCCTCAGACACCCCCAGACCCCCCGCTGCCCCCCCAGGACCGACCCCCCGAAGCCCCCAGACCCCCAGTACCGACCCTGTTGAAGCCTCCAGACCCTCTCAGACCCCCCAAAGCCCCCAGACCCCCCATTAGAGACCCTGTCACAGCCCCCAGACTCCCTCAGACCCCCCAGACCCCCCGAAGCCCCCAGACCCCCATTACAGACCCTGTCGAAGACCCCTCCGGGGTTGAGGAGGAAGCGCCGGGCGAGGGCCCCGATCTGAACCGTGAACCGCGTGTGGGGCACCAGCAGCTGGGGGGTTAAATGGGGAGGGGGCTTTACATGGGGAGGGGGCACCGGGAAATGGGGAGGGGGCTTTACATGGGGAGGGGGCTCCATGAACCGCGTGTGGGGCACCAGCAACTGGGGGGGATCATTAATATGGGGAGGGGGCTTTACATGGGGAGGGGGCTCTGGGGAATGGGGAGAGGGTGTTAAATGGGGAGGGGGTGGATTTTTTGGGGTGGGTTTTTGGGGTTGGGTTTTTCAGGGTGGGTTTTTTTAGGGTGGGGGGTCTTTGGGATGGGGGTTTTTCAGGACAGGATTTTTCAGAGTTGGGGTTTTTTGGGGTTGGGTTTTTCAGGGCGGGGATTTTTCAGGACAGGAATTTTTGGGTTTTTTGGGGTTGGGTTTTTCAGGGCGGGGATTTTTCAGGACAGGAATTTTTGGGTTTTTTGGGGTTGGGTTTTTCAGGGCAGGGATTTTTCAGGACAGGAATTTTTGGGTTTTTTGGGGTTGGGTTTTTCAGGGCGGGGATTTTTAGGCTGGGGGTTTTTAGGACAGGAATTTTTGGGTTTTTTAGGGTGTTTTTGTGTACCTTGAAGAGCGGGTGCTGCGGGGCCAGCTGCCTGAGCGTGGCCAGGGCAAAGACCTCCCCCAGCAGGTGAGCCCGGAGCAGGTGGGTGAGCCCCTCGTGCACCTGGAACTCGGCGCTGCGCACCCAGGCCTTGGCCAGGGCCCACACCCACGGAGGGTCCCCGGGCAGGAAAATCGGGGACTCGGGGCCCGGCTCCTGAGACAGCTGGGGGGACAAAATATCCATGGGGGACCCCAAAATATCCATGGGGACACTGAAATATCCATGGGGACACCCCAAATATTCATAGGGACATCCCAAAACACAAAAAGGTTCAAAAGGAAACCCAGAATGGTCAAGAGAAAACCCAAAATGGTCACGGGGACACCCCAAAACCCAAAAGGTTCATAAGGAAACTCAAAATATCCATGGGGACACCCTGAAATCCAAAAGGTTCATAAGGAAAACCAAAAGTTTCATAGAGAACCCCAGAATGGTCATGGGGAACCCCAAAAGGGCCATGGGGACACCCCAAAAGGGCCATGGGGGACCCCAAAAGGGCCATAGGGACACCCCAAAGCCCCCAGGGACACCCCAAAGCCCCCCGGGCACTCGGCGCTGCGCACCCAGGCCTTGGCCAGGGCCCACACCCACGGCGGGTCCCCGGGCAGGAAAATCGGGGACTCGGGGCCCGGCTCCTGAGACAGCTGGGGGGACCCCAAAATCAACATGAGCACCCCAAATATCCATGGGGACACCCCAAATATTCATAGGGACACCCCAAAACCCAAACGGTTCAAAAGGAAACCCAAAATGGTCAAGGGGAACCCCAGAATGGTCAAGGAAAAACCCAAAATGGTCATGGGGACACCCCAAAACCCAGAAGGTTCAAAAGGAAACTCAAAAGGGCAGAGGGAGCCCCAAAAATGGTCAAGGGGCAGCTCAAAATCCAAAAAGTTCATAAGGAAACCCAAAAGGGGAGAGGAGACCCCAAAATATTCACAAGGACACCCCAAAACCCAAAAGGTTCAAAAGGAAACCCAAAAGGGCAGAGGGGACCCCAAAAATGGACAAGGGGCAGCACAAAACCCAAAAGGTTCATAAGGAACCCCAGAATGGTCAAGAGAAAACCCAAAATGGTCACGGGGACACCCCAAAATATCCATGGGGACACTCCACAAGTCAAAAGGTTCATAAGGAACCCAAAAGGGCAGAGGGAACCCCAAAATATCCATGGAGACACCCCGAAATCCAAAAGGTTCATAAGGAAACCCCAAAGGGACAGAGGGGACCCTAAAAATGGTCAAGGGGCAGCACAAAACCCAAAAGGTTCATAGGGAACCCCAGAATGGTCAAGAGAAAACCCAAAAGGTCGGTGGGGACACCCCAAAACCCAAAAGGTTCATAAGGAACCCCCAAAGGGTAGAAGGAACCCCAAAATGTCCATAGAGAGACCCCAAAACCTAAAAGGTTCAAAATGAAACCCCAAAACATTCATAGGGACACCCCAAAGCCCAAAAAGGTTCATAAGGAAACCCGAAAGGTCCATGGGGACACCCTGAAATCCAAAAAGGTCATAAGGAAACCGAAAACAGCAGAGGAGACCCCAAAAATGGTCAAGGGGCAGCTCAAGACCCAAAAGGTTCAAAAGGAAATCCAAAAGGGCAGAGGAGACCCCAAAATATCCATGGGGACACTGAAATATCCATGGGGAGACCCGAAATATCCATGGGGACACCCCAAAACCCCAAAAGGTTCATAAGGAAACCCAAAAGGGCAGAGGGAGCCCCAAAAATGGTCAAGGGACACAAAGAAATTCAAAACGTTCATAAGGAAACCCAAAAGGTCCATTGGGACACCCTGAAACTCAAAAGGTTCATAAGGAAACCGAAAAAGGCAGAGGGAACCCCAAAAACGGTCCATGGGGACACCCCAAAACCCAAAAGGTTCATAAAGAAACCCAAAAGGGCAGAGAGGATCTCAAAATATTCATGGGGAAAGCCAAAATGGTCAAGAGGAAACCCAAAAGGGCAGAGCGACACCCCAAAATATCCATGGGGACACCCCGAAACCCAAAAGGTTCATAAGGAACCTCCAAAAGGGCAGAGGGGACCCCAAAATATCCATAGGGACACCCCAAAGGTTCATAGGGACACCCCAAACCCTCAGGAGGACCCCAAAATATCCATGGGGACACCCCGAAACCCAAAAGGTTCATAAGGAACCTCCAAAAGGGCAGAGAAAACCCCAAAATGGCCAAGGGGAACCCCAAAATGGGTTCCCAAACCCCCCATCCCCATTCTCAGCTGCCCCCCCCCCCCCAAATTTCAGATTTTCCTCCCCAAATTCCAGATTTTCACTCCCAAATTCCAGATTTTGCCCCCCAATTTTCAGATTTCCCCTCCAGACCAACCCCCCATTTTCGGGGTCCCCCTGGGATGATTTTGGGGTCCCCCAGGTGTATTTTGGGGTGGTTTGGGGTCTCACCTGGATGGGATAAAAACCCCAAACCCCATTCCAGCCCCCCAAATTCCAGATTTTCACCCCCAAATTCCAGATTTCTTCCCCAAATTTCAGATTTTCCCCCCAAATTCCAGATTTTCCCCCCAAATTCCAGATTTTCACCCCCAAATTCCAGATTTCCCCCCCAAATTCCAGATTTCACCCCCAAATTTCAGATTTTCACCCCCAAATTCCAGATTTCCTCCCCCAAATTTCAGATTTTGCCCCCCAAGTTTCAGATTCTCCCCCAGTTTTTGGGGTCCCCCTGGGGGGTATTTGTGTCCCCCCATTTCGGGGTCCCCCAGGATGATTTTGGGGTCCTCCCAGGTGTGTTTTTGGGGTGTTTTGGGGTCTCACCTGGATGGCCAGGGGCAGCATCTCGCCGTCGGGGCGCTGGTGCAGGAGGCACAGGGGGGCGGCCAGGAACGTGGGGCGGCCGTCGATGAGCGCGGTGGGGAGTCCCCGGAGCACCCCGTAATCCGCCAGGTACACATTGCCTGCCTGAACCCCAAAATTAACCCCAAAACAGCCCAAAATTAACCCCAAAACAGCCCCCGGAGCACCCCGTAATCCGCCAGGTAAACATTACCTGCCTGGGCCCCAAAAATCCCAAAATTAACCCCAAAACACCCCAAAATTAACCCCAAAACAGCCCCCGGAGCACCCCGTAATCCGCCAGGTAAACATTGCCTGCCTGAACCCCAAAATCCCCAAAATTAACCCCAAAATTAACCCCAAAACAGTCCCCGGAGCACCCCGTAATCCGCCAGGTACACCGTGCCTGCCTGAACCCCAAAATCCCCAAAATTAACCCCAAAATTAACCCCAAAATTAACCCCAAAACAGCCCCCGGAGCACCCCGTAATCCGCCAGGTACACTGTGCCTGCCTGGGCCCCAAAATCCCCAAAATTAACCCCAAAATTAACCCCAAAACAGCCCCCGGAGCACCCCGTAATCCGCCAGGTACACCGTGCCTGCCTGGGCCCCAAAATCCCCAAAATTAACCCCAAAACACCCCAAAACAGTCCCCGGAGCACCCCGTAATCCGCCAGGTACACATTGCCTGCCTGAACCCC
The DNA here is from genome assembly GCF_965231275.1 of Zosterops lateralis. Lineage (NCBI taxonomy): Eukaryota > Metazoa > Chordata > Aves > Passeriformes > Zosteropidae > Zosterops > Zosterops lateralis. Next base: position 1,215,966 of record NC_139794.1, read on the forward strand.
AAAATTAACCCCAAAATTAACCCCAAAACAGCCCAAAATTAACCCCAAACCAGTCCCCGGAGCACCCCGTAATCCGCCAGGTACACCGTGCCTGCCTGAGCCCAAAAATCCAGAGAACCCCAAAAATGGGAGGTGAAAACCCCCAAAATCCTGGGGTCAAAACCCCCCAAAAATAACCCCAAAACAACCCCAAATCCCAGCGCCCCAAAACCAACCCCAAACACCTGGAAACCCCCAAATCCCGAGGTTCCCATCTCCAAAAGAACCCCCCCAAACATGGGGGTCCCCACCCCATTGTAGGTGCCTGAGATCCCCCCAAATCCTGGAAACCCCAAATCCTGGGACACCCCAAATCCTGGAATCCCCCCAAATCCTGGGACACTCCAAATCCTGGAATACCCAAAAACCTGGGACACCCCAAATCCTGGAATCCCCAAATCCTGGAATCCCCCCAATCCTGGGACACCCCAAATCCTGGGACACCCCAAAGCCTGGAATCCCCAAAAACCTGGGACACCCCAAATCCTGGGACACCCCAAATCCTGGAATCCCCAAATCCTGGGACACCCCAAATCCTGGGACACCCCAAATCCTGGAATCCCCAAATCCTGGGACACCCCAAATCCTGGGACACCCCAAATCCTGGAATCCCAAAAAAACCTGGAACCCCCCAAATCCTGGGGTTACCCCCCCTCATTTCCCAGTTCCCCTCCCGGATTTGGGGTTGGTCTTGGGTTTGGGGGTTTAGGGGTTGGTTTTGGGGTTCTTTTTGGTGGGTTTGTGGTGGTTCTTGGGGTTTTTGGGGTTTGTGAGGTGTTTGAGGTTTGGTTTTGGAGTGTTTGAGGTTGTTTTGGGGGTGTTTGGGGTGATTGAGGTTGGTTTGGGGTTGGTTTTGTGGGGTTTGGGGGGTTTGGAGGGTTATTGGGGTTTTGGGCTGGTTTTGGGGTTCTTTTTGGTGCGTTTGGGGTCGTTCTTGAGGCTTCTGAGGTTTGTGGGGTGTTTGAGGTTGTTTTGGGGAGTTGTTTTTGGGGCTGTTTTTGGGATTTTGGGGGGTTTGTGAGTTTGTGGGTTTTTTGAGATTATTTTTTGGCGTTTTTTGTGGGTTTTTTTTTGCGTTTGGGGTTATTCTTGGGTTTTAGGATCCCTCACCTCCATCTCCTTCTGGAGGGTGGTCCCGGGCCCCAGGGTGGGGCTGGTTTTGGGGTTATTTTGGGGATTTTGGGGTGTTTAGGGTCCCTCACCTCCATCTCCCTCTGGAGGGTGGTCCCGGGCCCCAGGGTGGGGCTGGTTTTGGGTTTATTTTGGGGATTTTTGGGGTGTTTAGGGTCCCTCACCTCCATCTCCCTCTCGAGGGTGGTCCCGGGCCCCAGGGTGGGGCTGTTTTTGGGGTTATTTTTTGGGTTATTTTGGGGGTTATTTTTTGGGTTATTTTCGGTGTTTTGGGGGTTATTTTGGGGTTATTTTGGGGGGTTATTTTTGGTGTTTCTGGGGTTATTTTCTGGGTTATTTTCGGTGTTTTGGGGATTATTTTTGGGTTATTTTGGGGTTATTTTTGGGGGTTATTTTTGCTGTTTCTGGGGTTATTTTGGGGGGATTTTTTGGTGTTTTGGGGATTATTTTTGGGTTATTTTTGGGGTCTTTTGGGCCGGATTTACGGATGGTTTTGGGGCTGGTTTTGGGTTATTTTTGGGGTTATTTTGGGGATTTTGGGGTGTTCAGGATCCCTCACCTCCATCTCCCTCTGGAGGGTGGTCCCGGGCCCCAGGGTGGGGCTGGTTTTGGGTTTATTTTGGGGATTTTTGGGGTGTTTAGGGTCCCTCACCTCCATCTCCCTCTCGAGGGTGGTCCCGGGCCCCAGGGTGGGGCTGGTTTTGGGGTTATTTTGGGTTATTTTGGGGATTTTGGGGTGTTTAGGGTCCCTCACCTCCATCTCCCTCTCGAGGGTGGTCCCGGGCCCCAGGGTGGGGCTGGTTTTGGGGTTATTTTGGGTTATTTTGGGGATTTTGGGGTGTTTAGGGTCCCTCACCTCCATCTCCCTCTGGAGGGTGGTCCCGGGCCCCAGGGTGGGGGCCACCATGGGGGCGGTGACGGGGAAGTTGGGGGGCAGGCGGGGGCAGCGGCGCAGCAGGACGGGGTTCACCCCGCTCAGGAACTGCTCCCCGAAAAACGCGTCCTCCTGCCAGTGCTGCAGCACAAACTCTGGGGACACCAACGGGGACATTGGGGACATCAGTGGGGACATTGGGGACATTGGGGACATCAGTGGGGACAATGGGGACATTGGGGACATCAGTGGGGACAATGGGGACATCAGTGGGGACAATGGGGACACCTCCTGCCAGTGCTGCAGCACCAACTCTGGGGACATGGGGACACATTTGGGGACATTGGGGACACTGAGGACACGTCCCCAGTGTCCCCAATGCATCCCAAATCCCCCAATGTCCCCAATATCCCCAGTGTCCCCAATATCCCCAATGTCCCAAATCCCCCAGTGACCCCAATGTCCCCAATCCTCACAATGTCCCCAGTGTCCCTAAGGTGTCCCCAGTGTCCCCACAGTGTCCCCAGTTTCCCATCAGTGTCCCCAGTGTCCCCAATGTCCCCAGTGTCCCCACCTGTGACAGGGGTGTGGAAGCAGCGGAACACTCGTGTCATGGCCCCCCAGTGTCCCCAGTGTCCCCAGTGTCCCCACAGTGTCCCCAGTGTCCCCAATGTCCCCAGTGTCCCCACCTGTGACGGGGGTGTGGAAGCAGCGGAACACTCGTGTCATGGCCCCCCCAGTGTCCCCAGTGTCCCCAGTGTCCCCAATGTCCCCACAGTGTCCCCAGTGTCCCCTGTGTGTCCCCACCTGTGACGGGGGTGTGGAAGCAGCGGAACACTCGTGTCATGGCCCCCCCAGTGTCCCCACAGTGTCCCCAGTGTCCCCAATGTCCCCAGTGTCCCCACCTGTGACGGGGGTGTGGAAGCAGCGGAACACTCGTGTCATGGCCCCCCAGTGTCTCCAGTGTCCCCAGTGTCCCCAATGTCCCCTGTGTGTCCCCACCTGTGACGGGGGTGTGGAAGCAGCGGAACACTCGTGTCATGGCCCCCCAGTGTCCCCAGTGTCCCCAGTGTCCCCACAGTGTCCCCAATGTCCCCACCTGTGACGGGGGTGTGGAAGCAGCGGAACACTCGTGTCATGGCCTCCAGGCTGGGCCAGGAGCTGGGCCGGGCCAGGAACCCCTTCAGCTTGGCCTCCAGGTTCCTGGGGACACACAGGGGACATTGGGGACACGGGGGACAGCATTGGGGACAGCACAGGGACAGTGGGATAGTGGGGGACAGGGGGACACGGGGGACTGGGAGGATTGGGGACAGTGGTGGGGATTAGGGATAATGGGGACATTGGGGACAGGAGGGACAGCAGGGACAGAGGGGACAGTGAGAACATTGGACAGTGGGGACACTGGGGACATTGGAGGATTTGGGACACCGGGGATGTTGGAGAGGGACACTGGGGACATGGGGGACATCGGGGACATTGAGGACATGGGAGACATCAGGGACATTGGGGACACTGGAGCAGGCTGAGGGCAGTGGGGACATTGAGGACATTGGGGACAATGGGGACGTTGGGGACATTGGGGACATTGAGGACAATGTGGACAGTGGGGACATTTGGGACACTGAGGGGACATTGGGGACACTGGGGACACTGAGGGCAGTGGGGGGAGGGCGTGGGCAGGGGCAGGTTTGGGGTCAGGGGTCAGAGAGGGGTCAGTCAGGGGAGGGTCAGTGGTCACTCAGGGTCATTCAGGGGTCAGGGCTGGGTCAGGGGTCACTCAGGGATCAGGGGTCAGTCAGTGGTCGCTGAGGGGTCACTGAGGGGTCAGTGGTCAGTCAGTGGTCACTGAGGTGTCAGTGGTCACTCAGGGGTCACTGAGGGGTCAGTGGTCACTCAGGGGTCACTCAGGGGTCAGTGGTCACTCACGCGGCACTGCCCCGCAGGTAGAAGGCCGTGGCCTTGGGCAGGGAGTAGCTCAGGTCGGGGTGGGTCAGGATGGGTCAGTGGTCAGTCAGTGGTCACTGAGGTGTCAGTGGTCACTCAGGGGTCACTCAGGGGTCACTCAGGGGTCACTCAGGGGTCACTCAGGGGTCAGTGGTCACTCACGCGGCGCTGCCCCGCAGGTAGAAGGCCGTGGCCTTGGGCAGGGAGTAGCTCAGGTCGGGGTCCAGCGGAGTCCCCGGGGGCAGCGCCCAGGGCAGGCCGGGGGCCACCGGGGCCAGCCTGGGGACAGGACACAGGTGACACATGGGACACACCTGGGACACACACACACCGGGGCCAGCCTGGGGACAGGACACAGGTGACACACCTGACACACCTGGGGACACCTGGGACACACCTGGGGACACACACACACACCGGGGCCAGCCTGGGGACAGGACACAGGTGACACATGGGACACACCTGGGGACACCTGGGGACACACCTGGGGACACCGGGGCCAGCCTGGGGACAGGACACAGGTGACACATGGGGACACACCTGGGGACACCTGGGACACACAGACACACCGGGGCCAGCCTGGGGACAGGGACACAGGTGACACACCTGGGGACACACCTGGGGACACACCTGGGGACACCTGGGGACACCTGGGACACACAGACACACACCGGGGCCAGCCTGGGGACAGGGACACAGGTGACACACCTGGGGACACACCTGGGGACACCTGGGGACACCTGGGACACACAGACACACACCGGGGCCAGCCTGGGGACAGGGACACAGGTGACACATGGGGACACCTGGGGACACACCTGGGGACACGCAGATACACCCCCCCAGAGGTGACGGCGTCCCCTGTCCCCTCACCTGTCTCCATCAGGTGTCACAGAGGTGACAACGGTGTCACACAGGTGACAATATCACCTGTCTCCTCACCTGTATCACCACTGTGTCTGCACCAGGTGTCACACAGGTGTCACACAGATGTCACACACCCCAGAGGTGTCACACACCCCCACAGGT